>NC_053490.1:335047898-335393010 GCF_905171775.1 Rana temporaria | reverse complement strand
TCACATGGGCAGGAGGTGCCATGATGAACAGCAGTAGGAATAGGAGTATATAGAGTGTCAAATAACTGCTGACATAGGTGTCTTGACTGGGCAGCAGCAGCAGCAGAAGCAGCAGCAGTAGTATTAACAGTAGTAGTTGATACAGAGTCATATCACATGGGCAGGAGGTGCCATCATGAACAGCAGTAGGAATAGGAGTATATAGAGTGTCAAATAACTGCTGACATAGGTGTCTTGACTGGGCAGCAGCAGCAGCAGAAGCAGCAGTAGTAGTATTAACAGTAGTAGTTGATACAGAGTCATATCACATGGGCAGGAGTTGCCATGATGTACAGCAGTCTTAATAAGAGTATATAGAGTGTGAAATAACTGCTGACATAGGTGTATTGACTGGGCGGCAGCAGCAGCAGAAGCAGCAGCAGTAGTATTAACAGTAGTAGTTGATACAGAGTCATATCACATGGGCAGGAGGTGCCATCATGAACAGCAGTAGGAATAGGAGTATATAGAGTGTCAAATAACTGCTGACATAGGTGTCTTGACTGGGCAGCAGCAGCAGAAGCAGCAGTAGTATTAACAGTAGTAGTTGATACAGAGTCATATCACATGGGCAGGAGGTGCCATGATGAACAGCAGTAGGAATAGGAGTATATAGAGTGTCAAATAACTGCTGACATAGGTGTCTTGACTGGGCAGCAGCAGCAGCAGAAGCAGCAGCAGTAGTATTAACAGTAGTAGTTGATACGGAGTCATATCACATGGGCAGGAGGTGCCATCATGAACAGCAGTAGGAATAGGAGTATATAGAGTGTCAAATAACTGCTGACATAGGTGTCTTGACTGGGCAGCAGCAGCAGCAGAAGCAGCAGTAGTAGTATTAACAGTAGTAGTTGATACAGAGTCATATCACATGGGCAGGAGTTGCCATGATGTACAGCAGTCTTAATAAGAGTATATAGAGTGTGAAATAACTGCTGACATAGGTGTATTGACTGGGCGGCAGCAGCAGCAGAAGCAGCAGTAGTAGTATTAACAGTAGTAGTTGATACAGAGTCATATCACATGGGCAGGAGGTGCCATGATGAACAGCAGTATTAATAAGAGTATATAGGGTGTGAAATAACTGCTGACATAGGTGTCTTGACTGATCCAGAGGAGTCATGGGAGAAAATCATGTGGTCAGATGAGACTATAATATAACTTTTTGATCATAATTTCACTAACCGTGTTCGGAGGAAGAATAATGATGAGTACCATGCCAAGAACGCCATCCCTAATGTGAAGCATGGGGGTGGTAGCATCATGCTTTGGTGGTGTTTTTCTGCACATGGGACAGGGTGACTGCACTGTATTAAGGAGAGGATGACCGTGGCCATGTATTGCGAGATTTTGGGCAAAGAAAGCCTACTGTACCAAATATTAACATTGATTTTCTCTGATGTTAAAATAGTTATATTCAGCACTGTAAATACATCAGGTCCGGGGCTTTATCAGGGAATGCATGACAAGGGACCCTTCAGCGCCCTGAACCGACGACGGGTGCCAGAAAGTCACCGCCGATCCAGGACTCATTCATCTTTATGAATGTGAGTCTGTCCACGGAGTCTGTGGACAGACGGGTCCTCTTGTCCGTGACCACCCCACCTGCCGCGCTGAATGTCCGCTCAGATAGTACGCTGGAGGGGGGGCAAGACAATAACTCCAGCGCATACTGAGCGAGCTCGCGGCAGGTGTCCAATCTGGCAACCCAGTACTCCATGGGGTCGTCGGTGCTCATACTGTCAGAAGCACCGACGGACGCCATGTAGTCTGCCACCATGTGGGCCAGCCGCTGGTGGTGACTGCTGCTGCTGGTGGTGGTACTGGGTCGCTCGGTTTGGAAGAACATCCTCATCTCTTCCATTAGGTCCCCTGCTCGGCTGCAGCTGGGTGCAGCCACCTGCTGGGTGAGATGAGGGGGGACAACTGGAGGCCGGGGAGTTGCCTGCTCCAACCGTCTGACAATGGCTGCCTGCAGTTCCTCCATCCGGTGCTGCCTCCGGCTGGCTGGGATGAACTGCTCCAGTTTCCCCTTGCACCTGGGATCCAAAAGGGTGGCCATCCAGAAATCATCCCTCGTCTTGATGGTCTTAACCCGGGGGTCCCTCCTGAGGCATCTCAGCATGTGGGCAGCCATGGGGAAGAGCACAGCCCGCTGTGACTCCTCAATGCTGGCCAGGTGAATGAGGTGCGACTCTTCATCCCTGAGGCGCTGCTGGTCAAACTCAGACATGCCCAACCCCCGGACTATCGGTGCCCCCAACACCGGCTCTCCCTCCTGACCAGGCCCTGACTCCGGGACGACACCAGCAACCACCTCCTCCTCCTCTTCATCATCATCCTCCTCCTCCTCTTCATCATCATCCTCCTCCTCCTCCTCCTCGTCCTGGCCCTGGTCTCGGTGGAGCATTGCTGACTCCTCCTGCTCCACCAAGGCACTCTCCCCAGCCTCGAGCAGGCGATCTAGTGTCCTCTCCAGCATGAACAGTATTGGCAGCACGCTATTGAGGCCAATTTGCTCACTGCTGACCATCTTGGTCGCCTGCTCGAAGGAGGACAACACTTGGCAGACCTGGTTTATCTGCCCCCACTGCGCACAGGCGATGAAAGGGAGTTGTGGTGAAGCCCTCTCAGTGCCTAGTTCCATCAGGTACTCCCTCACCGCCCTTTGCTGCTCCCACAACCTCTTCAGCATGTGGAGGGTGGAGTTCCACCGCGTCACACTGTCCACAATCAGCCTGTGAAGGGGCAGATTGTACTTCCGCTGCAATTTGGACAGGGACGCGGTAGCGGTTGGGGAGCGCCTGAAGTGGCTGGCAATCCTACGCGCCTTTGCCACAATGTCACTCAACCCTGGATAAGTGCGCAGGAACTTCTGCACCACCAGGTTGAGGACATGTGCCAGACAGGGCACGTGCGTCAGACTGCCAGCATGGAGGGCGGCGAGTAGGTTGCTGCCGTTATCGCAGACAACCATACCTGGCTGGAGCCTTCGGGGTGTCAGCCACTTCTGGACCTGAGCTTGAAGTGCTTTCAGCACTTCTTCTCCAGTGTGTCTCAGGTCCCCTAAACTAACAAGCTGGAGCACGGCCTGACAGCGCACGTGCCCCACACTTGAGTAGCTACGGGGGCGCTTGCTGGGAGGCTCAGCAGCTGCGGAGACAGTGGCTTGAGGGAGACCAGCAGTTCTCCCCTGGACACCCCGGGGCGGCACCACAAGATCGGTTGCCGACGATCCCTCACCGACGCCTCGGAGGGAAACCCAATGGGCCGTGAAGCTGATGTAGCATCCCTGCCCATGCCTGCTGGTCCAGCCATCCATTGTCAGATGAACCCTGTCGCTGACAGCGTGATCCAGCGACAGGGTTACATTCTGCACAATGTGCTGGTGTAGGGCAGGGACACCAGTCCTGGCAAAGAAATGGCGGCTGGGGACACGCCATTGGGGTTGGGCCTGCTCCAACATCTGCCTGAAGGGGTTGCTGTCAACTATGTTGAAGGGCAGCAGATGTTGGGCAATAACCCTTGCCAGGAGCCCATTGAGGGAACGCACACGTCGGTCTCCAGGGGGGAAGGGAGTGGTGCGGTCAAAGGCGTCTGAAATCGACGCCTGGCGCCGGACGGCAGTGCGGGACACAGACGTGGAGGGTGCTGTGGAAGTAGAGGTCTGGCTGCCGGTACCAGTACCTCTACTAGAGGGAGCGGGGGGGCATGACCTGCTGGAAACAGATGAAGATGTGGCAGGGGCTGCTGTACCCTGCTCACTTGTGGTGGTGGCGCTGCTACCACCACCACGCTTCATCTCGTCATACAACGCCCAGTGGTTTATCCTCAGGTGCTGGTTCAGGGCTGTGGTACCCACCCGAGCCAAACACTTCCCTCTCTTCACCCTCACTTTACAAATCCGGCAGATGGCCACGGTAGGGTTGTCTGCCACCAGGGTAAAGAAATTCCAGACAGGTGACTTCAGCACCGCCCTCCTGTCAGATGGGGTGACGCTTACTTGCACCTGCTGGGACTCGGTGCGCACAGGTGGAGCTGCCTGCTGCTGCTGCTGCTGCTGCTGCTCCTCCTCCTGACACCTCCTGCTGCCATCACCAGTGGAGACCCTGACGATGGTCTCCCTGGTGGTGACCTGGCGCACCGTTTCACCAGGGTGCCTACCTTCCCCGTCGTCACTGACGTAGTGAGCCGACGCGTCAGATGGCAACCATGATGGGTCACCCTCTTCGCCCCCAGAGATGTCAGACCAAGGGCTGAGATGTGTTGGTCTGAGGGAACCACGTGACATGGAGCCTCTAGCCTGGCTCCGCTGTCCCCTCACCCACGCCTGGGTCTGACTAGGTGCTGCTGTTTCCTGCACCAAAACAGCAGCACCAGTTTGAAGGGATGTCTCTGGGATACTGCCAGCAGGTATCCCATCCTCCTCATCCATCCCTTCAAAAAGGTCCTGACCATCAGGACAGAGCTGGAGGTCTGCCTGATGCATGGCCTCCCCCAAGAGATCCCTCTCACTGTCGCTGTCGAACAGTAAGATGCTGGACTCTTGGGGGCTGGGGGGGGTAGTACAGGCAACGGTGTAATGGTGGTACTACTGTGAGTCGGGACCGACGACTCAGTGGCACTGCTGTGCCCCATGTAGTCCACCACTACTTGAGCCTGAGATGGCAATATCGGGCGGCTGCCCGATGGGAAGAACTCCCGGATCAGGCGTACTCCCCTTGCACCCGATCCTCTACCACTAGTAGGGGCACGAGAGGTACCCCGTGCTGGCAGCGATCCAGCACTGGGAGTAACTCCCCTACCCCTGCTGCCACGGCCACGGATGCCGCTCATTATTGCTGATATGTGTGTGGGGGGGTAAACTTTATTGGGGGGGGAAAATGTGAACAAAATGTGTTTTTGTGTTTTTTTTACAAGACAGGCACGCAGACAAAGACGTACACAGACAGCTACTAAACTATAAGAAAAGTAGTACACCAGACAAGGACTACAAAATTAAAGAAAAAAAAAAAAGCACTAAACAAACACTAACTTTTTTTTTTTTTTTTTTTTTTTTAAACACAAAACACAGACACTAAACACACACTAAGCTAAGCTAGATGAAATAAATGTACACTAACAGTGTGTACACTTACTACACAAAATTTAACTAAACTGAACACAAAACTTAGCTTTTATAAAAGCTCTTTAGGGAAAACTAAACAAAATGTGAACTGAGATGCCTATCAAATATCACTGAACAGCGAACCTGCAAGATCTAACAGTAACACAAGATGAACAAAACTTAGCTTTTAGAAAAGCTCTTTTATAAAGCTCAGCAAAATGTGTTCTGAAATCTCTTGCAAATATCACTGAACAGGGAGGATTGCAGGATCAAACAGTAACACAAATGAAAAAAACAGCACAAAACAGCACAAAACGTAGCTTTGAAAAAAGCTCTTGGGTCTATTGCTTTGAAAAAAGCAGTTGATATACTGGAAAAGATCCACTGGAATCACTAAATAGCAATGCTGGTGATGATCTAAATCAATCAAGAACAAAGACACAGGAAACCAGGAACACAGAAACAGCCTCCACACTCTATAGCCAGCTTCTGAATCTGCAATGAAATGGTGCTGGGAGTGAGCTTATATAATGTCCATGCAGGCAGGTTCCTATTGGTTGCTAACCTGTGACGAGTGTGGAAGGAGAACTCTGATTGGCTCTGATGCAAAAGGGCGGAGCAAATAATCGCGCAATATTCCTATTGCCGAATATTCGCATTGCGAATATTCGGCAATATAAAATGATCGCTTCAGCTACTCGGCCCAATGGCTCTAATCATACCAGCAATGCTTTCAGACGTCTATGGAGATCACTAGGATGTGATCTGTTTTAAAAATGAAACTGTAAAAATCGCTCTGATGCGGAAGATCGGGGCGAGGAAAATAATCGCGCGATATTGCGTTTGCCGAATAATCGCATTGCGATCTTTCTGGAAAATTCAATGAACGCTTCAGCTACTCGGCCCAGGGTCTCTAATGATACCAGCAATGCTTTTAGACGTCGATGGAGATATCTAGGATGTGATCTGATTAAAAAAAAAAATTGTAAAAAATCGAATATTCGGAATTGCGAATATTCACCGCGAATTTCGAAATATAGCGCGATTTCTCGAATATGCTATATTCGAGTCGAATATTCGCAATGCGAATATTCGTGAGCAACACTATTGAAGAGTGCCAGTGGGCTACTGAGTGCTGACGTGCTCCCTGCATTCCTGAACCCAGCACTTAGAAAACTCACAAGTCTGTCAGTTTGAGTGATCTCTGCCAGAAAGATGACTGTATTGACGCGTACACATGACCATTTTTCACGATGTGAAAAATGACATCTTTTTTTAATGTCATTAAGAACGATCGTGTGTGGGCTCCAGATCATTTTTTGCGCCGTTAACCACTTAAGGACCCCTTCACGATGATATACGTTGGCAGAATTGCATGGCTGTGCACAATCATGTACCAGTACGTGTCTCTTTAAGGCCCAGCCGTGGGGTCGCGAGCACGCCGACAACGGCGTGCTCGCGGCCCGGTCCGAAGCTCCGTGACCACGCCAGCGGGACCCGCGGACCCAATCGCTGCAGCCAGAGCTGAAGAAAGGGGAGAGGTGTGTGTAAACACACCTTCCCTATTCTTCATTGTGGCAATGTCAGTGATGGTATGTTCCCTGATAGGGATGAGCATCGTATGTTCGACCGTTCGTCTAAATACGAATGTTACGGGCCGTTCGCGCCAAATTCGGGAGGCGTGTCATGGCCCATAATTCAATGCGGCATCGCAGTGCATTGCTGGCTGATGATTGGCCAAGCATGCACTATGACCCGCATGCTTGGCCAATCACAGCTTGCAAAAAACGGAGAGCCATTATTGACCAAAGCCAGGGGTTTAGTACAAGCCCCACACTATAAAAGGCCGCCTGGAAGTCGGCCTTGTGTAGTGTGTTGCGGTGGTTAACAGAGGACAGAGAGAGAGTGTAATTTTTTGCAGGTAGATAGAGCAGGCAGGCAGGCTAGTCAGTTAGAGTTACAGTGTGTAGAGGATATATATGCATCCCTGGTGTTGTATATATATTTATACACTGTATTGAGTTTAGCTAGATCCGCTCTTCCTATTATACTGACAGGCAGGCAGGTGATTGCTGCAGTACTGCTGCAGTACTCTCAATTTTACTCCTACTTTCTCTTTAGTGTGCCTTGCAGTAAAAAATACAGAAGAATCAACATTTTAAGTGTTTCATGCTCTCTAAAGCCTCGTACACACGCATGGTTTTCTCGGCAAGAAACAGCAAGAAAACTGCTGGCAGAGCTTTTTTTGCCGAATAAACCGTGCATGTGTATGAGGCTTTGAGGTTTCTCATCAAGAAAACTGCCCAGAATCTACACGAGAAAAATAGAGATAAATGTTATAAGTGGCCAGGGGTAGTGGCGCTGACCTTTAGTAGGTATAGTTAGTAGTAAGTCCCAATCCAATGTGAGTCATATATCAAGGAGCAATTGAAGTGATGGTATTCGCACTGCCCTATAAACTGATGGTACAACAAATAAATGTTGGGTAACCACTGGTGGGTATGCTTATATAATGTATAAGCTACCGTAAATGAACATCAGAAAATGGTGAATATAAGTAGCGGCCGTCAGATGGTATACCCTAATGCTGGTCAGCAAGGAGTTAACACTCTCCCCGTGATGCCTGTGCTGCAAGTGAGGTGATGTGATGATGTGAGATAAATACATGTCCCTCCACCTGGAGGTGAATGAAAGGTGTGGAATATAAAAAGGTGTGATGATGACTGAGTTGTGATTGAAGTGTTATCATCTCAGAGTGAACCTATCCACTAAGTGACGAAAGTAGAATGGTGCTGCTGGCACCGTATCCAATATTGGATTGATGGATGATGGTGATAAAATAAATTAATTATATGCGAAAATGGTAAAAATCAATATATATATAAAAATCAATAATTATTATTAAGGTGTCCCGTGCTATTGCAAAGAAGACAGTAAGTCCATGCAAAGTGAATTCAAATAAACTAACTTCTGAGAGATGTTCATTTGCTGGTCTTCATTCTTCAATTATGGTGACTTCCATGCTCCCCCCTATAATTCCCCACTCACCAGATCAGTGTCCCCCTGCAGGGGTGTTGAGCTCAGAGGTACATGGTGGTTTGGTGGTTTTGATCGGCTGGTCTCTTATTCTGCCGCCAGTCAGCTTCAAAATGTTTTTTTTTCTCTCAGAACTGGATTCACACTTGGTCAGATCAGAGATAAAAAACGGAGGCCGGAATAGTGTGTTAAAGTATAACAAATCTTTAATCTATAAAAGGTAACTTGCTGGCAAGCAAGGTAAAAATTGCTAAAATAAATAAATACAATTAACCAGATGGTTGCTTCCACACTGGGGATAACAAGTGCTGACTGCGTGCGCTCCACAGTCTCACTCCCCTTAACCAGATGGGACGTAGGACGTCTTGTGCTGTTTGGTCACCTAACGCGTTTCGTCATGTGACTTTCTCAAAGGTGATGTCAGCACTCCACGTCTTCCGTCCTTTAGAAAAGAGTGGCATGTAGGTCCCTCGTCTGTTGGGCGTGGTAATGGGTCACTGCATATAGACTGTGCATAGTGTATCTTTCATACCGCCTCCCACATATCCCTCGAGGATGCTAGAAACTTGCACAATACCGCTGCTGATTCCACACAAGATGTTGCCATTAGCAAAGTGGTTGTGGCAGGGCATATTTACATAAGAAATTGTTATATATGTGATAGGTCAAAATGATCCTCCTATAGATGTCCCCCTACTGGATAAACTAGAGAACACAGATTCCTACATGTCGCTTTGCAATGCAATGCAAATATTACCCAGTAAAACTGGACCGCAATAAAAAAGCATTTGGCTATAAAACAATTGATACAATAATAAACAAAGGTTAAAAAGAAGAAATGTTAAATAAAAACTAGGGTAATGGTTTAATATGTTGGGGGCAGAATTGTATACCACTATTAACATTAAGGAGTTTATCTTAAAAGGAGGTTAGTAGGTTATGAAGTATGTCATAAAAGTATGCCTGGTGTAATGGAATCCCCCCTGTTGTGGTGTATTACATATTTGGGGGTTATATTTTGTAAAGTGGAACTTGAACTCCTACTACATGTATAATGAGTAACTGGCCTCTTGCGAGAAATATTGTTGTAATTCGTATAGAGCACCTAACTCTACTGCTTCATGGTCCATTCTTGGTAACGAATAGCCCCATCCCAGTTAATGCAGGTTGGGAATAGGTGTACTTGGTGTATATATACACATTCGTGCCCATCTGTATCTCCATATGTGCATACTATATATATATATATATATATATATATATATATATATATATATATATATACAATAATGTGTATGAATGGTGGTATAAACCAAGAATGTACAGTAGTATATATTGTTGGAATGGTATTACGTAATGTACATTGTGCAAAGAATGCACTGGGGAGAGTGGTTGATGACAAGTATGGTGCATCTTGAGCCAAAAGGCCTCAATATTATAAATTGGGGTATCGAGAATAGTCTCAGAAGTTTTATATGAAACAATTAAGGTCAATATCGAGGTTGAGGCCCCCAGGCGCTAAGGACCCCAACCTGTATATCCATTGGGTTTCATTCTGGGACACCTGAATTATTTTGTTCCCTCCCCTCCAATGGTCTTTTATGATGTCCACGGCGTAAAAAATCATCCCTGATGGATCCTTCTGATGTACCTCACTGAAATGTTTGGAGAGACTATGTTTAGGGAACCCCTTGCGTATATTCTTTATGTGCTCTCGTATCCTAACCTTCTGGGGCCTGGTGGTCCGCTCTACGTACTGGAGCTTGCAAGGGCATAGCCACATATGTGACATGCATGCTTTTACAAGTGATGAGTTCTTTGATTTGGAATTCTTTATTAAAGACATGTGACTTAGATTTTGTTCTTCTTCTAGGTTGTTTCTTGCTGGTCTTGCATGGTAGGCATCTCTGGACATATCTCTACTGTTCTTGGTGGGTCTACCACATTGTGCACTAGATGGTTCCTTAAAGTGGGCGCCCTTCAGTAGATGAAATTGGGCTTCTGTGGTAGAATCGTGGCTGAAGTTCTGTCCTCCTTTAATATGGGCTAATACTTTTTCAGAATTCTTTCAAGCTGTAGATGTTGTTTACTGTATCCTGTAATGAAAGCTATGTCCTTTTGGTTTTTTCTTTCCCTTTTGTTTTTCTTCTGTAACAGGGTTTCTACTATCGACATTCCGTATTTGTTCCTTCAATTTAAGCAGCTGGTGTTTTTGATAACCTTTTTCTCGAAATCTACTAATTAGGATATCTGCCTGTGTGTCAACATCTTCCAACCAATGGCAGTTTCTTCGTTTACGTAGTAGCTGCCCTTTTGAGATGTTTCCTATCCATTTCGGGTGGTCGCAGCTTGATGTGGGTATGTACCCATTTCAATACGTTTTCTTGAAGAATGTCTGGGTACATAGTTCCCCCCCTTCCTTAAAGATTTGGAGATCCAGGTAATCTATGCTGTTTTCATGCCATTTTCCCATAAAAGTGATGTCATATCTGTTATTATTAAGATTTTGCATAAATGTTTGCAGCGTTTCAGCTGTTCTTCCATCCCACAGAATTATTAAATCATCTATGTATTGTTTGTACAATTTCATCTGGGGTACGTCCTTATCGTAGATATATTCCTGCTCCCACATGTCCATAAATAAATTAGCTACACTGTGGGAATAACGTGCCCCCATGGCTACACCTCTTGTTTGTACATAGAATCCCTTTTTGTACCAACAATTTTTATTTTGCCTAGCCAGCTTGAGTCCTTCCAAAATATAAGAAATCTTCTCCTGTCTCATGTCAGTAAGTTTGTGTAAGGCTTTTTCGACCCCTTTTAGTCCATCCTGTTGTATTATACTAGTGTATAAAGAGTCCACATCAATGGTGGCCAGCAGATAATTCTCTGCTCCCGTTATGCACTGTAATTCTACTTTTAGTTGTGTACTATCTTTCAGATGAGATCTCCCTTTCATAACTAGTGGTTTCAAAAATGTATCCAAGTACCCCCCTAGCGTAGAGAATACTGAATGTATACCACTAATAATAGGCCTTCCCGGCGGTTGGTTTGTCTTTTATGGATTTTTTGAACTTGATAAATCATTGTTGATTCCGACACCAGGTATTCCGCTTCTTTCTTATTCAGGATAGTCATGACAAGGCCTTTTTCACAAAGGCTCTCAATTTTTTGTCATAGAGCACTTTTGGGTTCCCTTTCAATTTCCTGTAAGTGTTTTCTACTTTTAACAGATTTTCCATTTCATTTTCATAATCCGTTTTATTTAATATTACCAGACCTCCCCCCTTGTCTGCTGGTCTGATAACTACTCCTTTTTTCTCCCCAATTTGTTTGATATCCTTCCATATATTCTTGTTTCCCCTACTTTCCTTATGTGTTATATGTCTAATATATTTCTCAACCATTTTCTTAAACGCCATAAGGCATTGGTTGCCCAAGGTCTGAGGGTTAAAAATAAAATTAATCTTTAATTTGGTTTGTGTGTACACGGGTTCGTCAGGTGTTCGATCATCCACGTTTATTGTAAAATGCTTTTTCAAATTTAATTTCCTCATGAATTTTTGCAAATCTATGTATGTTTCAAAATGATTTAGTATCTTATCTGGGGCAAATTTAAGGCCAAAATCGAGAGCTTTCCACTCTTCCTCCGTGAATGTGGCATTACTCCAATTGTAAATGCTTTCTCCTAATACTCCCTTTGCCTTTTTCTTTTGCCCCCTTTCTTGCCTCTGTCTGCCCTTTCTGTATTCCAATCTTGTGGTCCATTGGCCCTCTCTCAATCCTGGATTCTCCCCTGTCTGATATTCATATGCTGAGTCTGGTGGTGTATGCATTGTTCCATCGGTTCCTGACCCTTTTCTACATCTCTGGGTGTATTTTCCCAAGCAGCTCCTCCCCGTCTCCAGGTTTTCCCCCTCCAGCGTGGATTTCTGTAGGAGGCCTTGGCTTGCCATTGTCCCGGTGGTCTGTCGTGGAAACCTACCCTGGGAAAACCCCTTCTTTCCCTTTGTTCTGGCCTGCTATTATATTGTGGCGGTGCAAGCGGTGCAAGCCTTCCTCCCCCTCTCTTGTAAGGAACCTGCTCTCTATTTTCTCGTCGTGATTCTTGGGTTTTCCTGCCGAGAAACTTGAGCGTTTGTATACTTACCTGTCGCCGTGGAAACCCATGCATGCTCAAAATTTCTTTGACACATGCGCGGTAGCTTCCAAGGCATAGGTAGGGTGAACCAAGATGGCGTTGATGGCATTGAATGTGACGAGCGCATGCTCGTCGTAGTCGATGACGTCACCGCGTTCGTGCCATTCAAAAGAATGGCGGTTCTTTTAAATCGTACGTCTGTACACTCGGCCGGCAAGAGAATCTTGCCAGGAATCTCGGCAGGAAAAACAACGTTTTTTTCCTGACGAGAATCTGGGCCGTGTGTACAGGGCTTTACAACTAGAACGGGTTTAAAGGGAAACTGTGGGAGCACTGGAAATACAAAGCTAGCAGCTAAAGCAGGTAGCTGCCAGCATAAGTGTTTAGGGTTCTTTCATTTTTTTTTCTTTTAGCCAAATGTATTCTGTCTCTCCTGAATAGAAGTCTACAGGAGGTCACTGACTGCAACATAAAAAAGAAGTAAAGTAAGCTTAGTAATTGTATTGTACTGTTCAATTGTAATGCAATGTACTGTAGAATTTTTAGGACTTTTTCTCACACAAAAGATATGCTGATTGCAAGACTGTTGGTGTGAGCTGGAAGTAAACAGTGATGATTTACTGATACTGGCATATCACACTGTTTACTTTTTTTGTTGGAACTTTCCTTGAAATGTCATAAGTGACATTTCCTTTAGTTATGATCACACAGAGACATTCCACTACGATAGTTTGCAACACAACCCACTTTACTACTCCATGCAGTATATTTTTTCTTGTCTTTAAAACACACTGACACATTTGTAATAAACATGGAGGGGCACAGTTTTCTATTTTTGCCTTGGGCACCAGATGATCTTGTCCCAGCACTGCATGACCCACTTTATCCTCTATCTGCCTTTCTATCACTGCCTATTTCATGGAGTGCCTAAATACATGTACTTGTACAAGTATTTGATACACTGCTGATTTTGCAGGTTTTCTTACTTACAAAGCATGTAGAGGTCTATAATTTTTTTTTTTCATAGGCACTCTTCAACTGTGAGAGACCGAATCTAAGAAAAAATCCAGAAAGTCACATTGTATTATTTTTAAGTAATTAATTTGCATTTTATTGCATGACATAAGTATTTGATCACCTACCAACCAGTAAGAATTCCGTCTCTCGCAGACCTGTTATTTTTTCTTTAAAAAGCCCTCCTGTTCTCCACTCATTACCTGTATTAACTGCATCTGTTTGAACTCGTTAACTAAACTTTAAAATGGTGTCTGTTACACGGGTCCACTGGGTAATGATTAAGCGCTGACTCCAATGCAAAATGTGTTTACCTGCTTGTCCCCCACTGTACCTGTTCTATCTGTCATTTGGTTTTAATGTGTATACAGAATAAAGTGAGTTTTTGGAATGCAGATGTCCAGATCTTCCTTGTCTTCCATTGTGCAGCATGCAAGCTGGGCTGGCACCTGACTTGAGGAGTTGTGAAGGGATCATTAGAGGCCACTCACCTGGAGCAGTAATACAGAGTTTTGAGCTTACAATCTAAGGTCCCTAAGGCAAGCCACAGAAGATTTGATTTTAGATTCCCCCATCAACACTGACTGTGAATCCCTCCCAATGTGCTGTTGTGTTCTGCCTAGCCAGTCTCCAGACCTGAACCCAATAGAAAATCTTTGGAGGGAGCTGGAAGTCCATATTGCCCAGCGACAGCCCTGAAACCTGAAGGATCAGAAGCTCTGTATGGAGGAGTGGGCCAAAATCCCTGCTGCAGTGTGTGCAAATCTGGTCAAGAACTACAGGAAACATATGATCTCTGTAATTGCAAACAAAGGTTTCTGTACCAAGTTCTGCTTTTCTGATGCATCAAATACTTATGTCATGCAATAAAATGCAAATGAATTACTTAAAAATAATACAATGTGATTTTCTGGATTTTAGATTCCGTCTCTTATGCCGCGTACACACCATCACTTTCTGCGATGAAAAAAAACGACGTTTTGAAAAACGTCAATTTAATTGATCGTGTGTGGGCAAAAACGTCGTTTTATGTCTTCTAAAAAACGACAAAAAAAAATTGAAGCATGCTTCAATTTTATGTGTCGTTTTTGGCCGACGTCGCTTTCTGTGTTCTAAACATTGACCGTGTGTACGTAAAAACGTCGTTTTAAGCACGCGCATGCTCAGAAGCAAGTTAGGAGACGGCAGCGCTCATTCATGTAAAACGACTGTTCAGAATGGAAAAAGCACATTCGTTAAGGTCTTTTTCAGCTTATATACAAGAAAAGAAAGCGCTTCTTTAACCCCTGCTTTTAACTGCTACCCAGAAATGGACGTTTGTTGCGGCTGATCTTGTTACATAGTTATGACAAGCTTTTAATTAGTTTCTTTCTTGTTTGATAATGTTTATGTTTGTGTTCTGTTATTTAGTTGTATCTTCCATCTTTAAAATTTAAAATATATATATTGGTTAACCTTTTTTTTTTCGGATTTTTATTTTGTCACCAATTTTATTTGAAATCTCTATTTTGTGTTGATTTGGGAGTGTGTGAAGTGGCTGCAACAACATAATTTTTTGTTGAACTCACCCACAAGCATGTTTTTTGACCTTGTTAATGTTTCCAAGAACTTTTTGGGAATGGGTCTGCCCACTCACTAATGATCTCTCAAATCTACAATAAAGAAACATGGTCAAATTTGGCTAAAAAATTAACATTGCATTTATTCTGCCCAAAAATTCACAAAAAAAATGGTGACAACCCAAAAACACAACATAATAAAAACAAAGATGCCAAGGAAGGCAGCACTTTAGAGCGTGCTTGAACTTTGCTGAAAACAAGGGTCCCCGAAGCCACCAATTCAGCCTGTGAGTCAACATTAAAATTCCATCAGGGGCACCATTTTATTTTTTTGGCTTTTTCTTCCCAGCAGCCTTCCCTGCAGTCTTCTCTGCAGTCTTCCCTGCAGCCTTCCCTGTAGCCCGAGTCCTTGGGGGCTGGGTTCCTGGAGGAGATGAAGTGCCAGGAGCCAGAGCAGCCTCATGAAGAGGAGGAGCAGGAGCAGGAGCAGGAGGAGCAGCAAGGACAGGAGGAGCAATCCGCACAATGTCGGTGTCGTCATCGAGCTGCCCCAGGGATGCCATGCTTATGGCTTTGAAGATGAGTTGTTCGCAGCGCACACGCTGGCTCTGCTCCAGATTGTAGAGCTTTGCTGCAATGAGCGATGCGAACCCCTCAACTTCACTGGGTGGCTCTCGGATGGGCGCAGTAGCTTGGCGAAGCAGGCCCTGGGTCTCCTCCTCCATTTGGTGCAGACTCCTGAGCCGTTTAGCGGGATTGCGCAATGGAGGGATCCGGGAGATGGTATCCCGCCGGCGTGCCTCCTGGGTCCCACTGGGGCCTGCCACCTCCTGGCTCCCAGTGGGCTCTGCCACCTCCTGCCTTGCAGTTGGCCCTGGCTCCTCCTGGCTCCCTGTGGGCCCTGTCTCTTCCTGGCTCACTGTGGGCCCTGTCTCTTCCTGGCTTTGGTCTGCCTGTGTATCAAAAAAAGGAACATAGTTTATTTGTGTTTGGCATTAATCACACACATTTTTTAAATCATGAGTGATGCAAATTGAATGTCAATATATATTACACACAGGGTCGCCATCCCTAATTATGTGGCCCCTTACACACCTTCAGACATGGTCCCCCTGGAATTATGTGGGTTGTTGCAGGCCTAATTTAGGAAATAAGTGGCCTTTTCCCCCAAAAATGATTTAGTAAATTTCGTGTCAACTAGATTGTACTCAAAAAGGGTGTTTTCCATCTGGGACCCCTTGCAGGTGTATTGCGTTACTCCCCCCTACTGGCCTCTCTGAAAATGCCACCCACTCCTTCAGAAACATTATTAATTGGCCAATTTTGTCCCCATCCTGTTTTGCCACTACTGACTATTGATCTTATCCCAAAACTTTGGAGATTCACTTAGAATTTAGAACAATAGTAACATAAATTTAACATTATTACTAGACTTGTCATATACTAACTAAATTCATACAAAAAACACATACCATGCTCCATGGGTCACAATTGGGGTCCTCCAGGAACTCTTGCTCTTCCTCCGAGCTTGCCTGCTCTTGTCTGCAGAGAAGACTGGAGGATTGGCTGCTGGGAAGCTGGGAGCTACCTCTTGGGGGAAGGGTAGACATGGATGCCCTGGTCTCAATGTGGTCGTCCAGGAACTGCAGCTGACTGTAGTACCACAGGGTTGGTTTGTAGATGGAGTCAGCTGCAGCCCCAGACCTCATTGAGGCCAGGACTTGGACCCGTTGGGCCCTGTAGGTGCCCCTGATGGAAATTATTTTGCTCTTCACTGTGGCTTTTGTGGTGTTGGGGACCCTTGTTTTCAGAAATTCAAGCATGCTCTCTTTTGCTTTTTCCCTGGCATCTTTGTTTTTATTGATTGTATTTTTGGTTTGCCACAGAACAGGATGTTCCTTCCATTTTTGGATAAATTCTGTCGGGAACTCCGCATCCTTGAAGGGATCCATTCTTTTTGCACATGAAACAGAAGCCAAAACCTAATGTAATTAAAGCCACTAGCTTACTTCCCCTAACTAGCCCACAAACTCATTCCCTCTTCACTATAATAAAGTCGCAAAAAATAACTTACGTATCGTCGTTAGCAAAGATCGTGACTTCCGCCTTCTTCCACAGACTATGCACGCCGTTTACAAACACGTCCGATCCCTTTTTACACTACGCACGTGTGACGCTCCGCACGACACCCCGCCCCTGACGTTCGGTATCGTCCTTTCCACGCCCCTTCTCTGTCGTTTGGTGAGGGAGAAATGATGGACAACATGGATGACAATTCCAGCTCAAGCCAGGAGGCAGGCCAGGCCCAACCACGCCGCAGATTCCGATGCAGAGCCTCCAACATGTCATTCAATGAAATGGTGGAGATGGTCACCATATTGAGGAGGGAGGACTATGATGCCAAGCATGGCCCCTACATGCATCCAAATAAAGTTAAAGCCAAAATAATGGAGAAGGTCATCCGTAGGCTCCAGCGGAAGTTTGGAAAACTCAGGAGCAGAGAGCACCTGCGCAAAAGGTGGTCAGATTTAAAGAAGAGGGAACCCCACCAACTTGCCAAAATAAATAGGGTGATTCGAAGAAGAAGTACGTTTTTTCCATGTGTATTAATTATTTGGGTGTGTTCTTTGTGCCATGTGTTTTTTTTTTTGCAGGTTGACCATAATTAATATTATGAATGTGGACGCATGATTCAGTCGTCGTAGTCGTCGTTCATTCGCTGACTTTCAATAGTTCAATACCATATTACTGAGAAATGGCATCATGCCTAGTTTGCATGTGCAAAGGGGAGTTGAAGCACTGTATCATAAATAAAAACGTAATTGTAGGAATTGGGGGCGAATGAACGACGACTCCTAGGACCAATTATTCGACACAAATATGAAAGTTGTGACATTTTTGGGGCTTAAAGGTGTCTTCAATTCTGGTATTGATGTCAATGTGTTTCTGCTTATTTTTGCACAAACTTAAATACCTTGAGATTCCGAAAAAGGAGCGTTTGCTCATCATTTTTTTATTGAACATGTGTACTCAGTAGCACAATTGTTTGTCACAATCACAACCTATGTTGGGTGAC
This sequence comes from Rana temporaria, assembly GCF_905171775.1. NCBI lineage: Eukaryota > Metazoa > Chordata > Amphibia > Anura > Ranidae > Rana > Rana temporaria. The sequence goes on along the minus strand of NC_053490.1, from coordinate 335,375,038 downwards.
ACACAGGGGTGAGCAGATCCAGGGGATACTTGGTTAGCTTACATATAGAAAAATACACAAATTGTCACCAGATTTTAAATTACTTTGTGAATGGATTAAATACTGGTCTATTTTCTTTGAACGCTTTTTAAAAACAACAATATTGCCCTCGTTTTTTTTCTTTTCAAATATTTTTTGGTCCTTTCAGGCCGCTCTAATGTTTTAACCTCCTGTTTTCCCTTTCTTCAATCTCCTAGGGCACAATGAAGCAGCAAGGCAGGAGGCACAAGCCAACCAAGCCACACCCCCGAGGGATGTAGATGAAGGGGAACCTGCCACAACATCCGGTAAAGTAACATATACCACATTTTCAGGGAATATAGATATAGGCATACAATCTTTTAACACATGTTTTGGTTCCACATTTCAGGAGGAAATCGGGCTGGTCAGGGACTGCACACGTATAGTGCCCAGCTCCTCATCGCCGAGGTTCTGACATGCAGGGCCCAAGTCGAGGACATACGTCTGGCGTGCCGGGAAATTCGCCACAAAGCGAAGACGCTGGAACGTCAGCTCAAAAATGTTATTAATGTTTTGGGGAGGGTTTAATTGTTTGTGGTCCTTTTTATTTTGTACTAATTTTAAAAAAGACAAAAAAAAAAAAAGATTCTATTTTATACTAATTAAAAAAAAGACAAAAATTTTTTTAAAAAGATTCAATTTTATACTAATTAAAAAAAAGACAAAAAAATATAATAAAAAAATTATATTTTGTACTAATTAAAAAAAAGACAAAAAAAATAATAAAAATATATTTTGTACTAATTAAAAATAAGACAAAAAAATAAATAAAAAATATATTTTGTACTAATTAAAAAAAAGACAAAAAAATATAATAAAAAAATCTATTTTGTACTAATTAAAAACAAAAAAAAAAATCATAAATAATTTTTTTGTACTAATTAAAAAAAAGACAAAAAAATCTAAGAAAAATTTTCTATTTTGTACTAATTAAAAAAAATAAAAATAATTGTACTCCAAAAAATGTGTGTGTAGTTATTGGTATCAATGCTGACTCATTAAATTACTCAGGCATATTTGTAGAGTTATTAAGATTTACACTCATGGGAATTTAGGACATCCCAAACACATGGCTGGATGAGAACCTAGGAAAAAGAAACAATACAAAAAAAAAAAAACAATAAAAAAGATACAAAATAAATTTACACTGTTTAATCAAGAAAAAAGAATATTTTATTATTTAATGAAGATCGGGCATTGCAATGGCCCCCCTCCCCATAAAGTAGTCCACATAGGATTGACGCACTGCACGTGCGGTTTGGGGGACCAAGCCTCTATGGCTAGCCTCACGTCCCGGCTCCGGAGCCACAACATCTGCCTCATCAGGCAATACCGTGAGGTAATTGTGGGAATGTCTTTTTAAAAAATTGTGGAGAATGCAACAACATAAAATAACGTGATTCCATTTGTATTCCGCAAGGTTGATTGCTGTTAAAAACAATCGGAATCGGCTGGCCATGATTCCAAAGGCATTCTCTACCACACGTCTTGCTCTGGCCAGCCGATAATTATAAACCCTCCTCTCATGGGTGAGGGTGCGTAGGGGAAATGGCCTCATGAGGTGGGGACCCAAAGCAAAAGCCTCATCTGAAACAAACACGAAGGGCAGACCCTCTTCGTTCTCCTCCGCAGGTGGCAATCCTAGGTCCTCCAACTGAAGCCGTTGGGCGAACTCCGTCTCCGCAAAGACACCGCCGTCCGACATCCGGCCATTTTTCCCAACATCCACATACATAAACTCATAGTTGGCAGAGACCACCGCCATCAAAACAACGCTGTGGAACCCTTTGTAGTTGTAGAAATGGGATCCACTATGGGGTGGGGGCACAATGCGGATGTGCTTGCCATCAATGGCTCCTCCGCAGTTCGGAAAGTTCCAACGCTGGGAGAAGTCCGCTGCCACAGTCTGCCATTCCTGTGGCGTGGTGGGGAACTGGATAGAAAGATAAGAAAAAATCCATTCAAACAAACATTGTGAACAGAATATATCTACAATTTCAAGGGATCCCACCAAAAATTAAACAAAAAAGGTTAAGATTAAAAAATAACATGTGAACACTAAGCATATTAATCACCCCCTCTGATGTTCAAAAAATATAATTAGGGGGAGTGGGGGCCCAAGATGAGTTTGTCACCTGAGAAACCACCCCCCCAAAAAAAAAAAAAAACATAATAAAAATAAATATTAGTATGTAGTCAAACAATCTTGGGGGGGGGGGGGGTTTGGACAATGGAGGCCACAAATAAACGGGGATATAGGGACACACAAAGTGCAGCACTACAATGGAGGCCACAAATAAACGGGGATATAGGGACACACAAAATGCAGCACTACAATGGAGGCCACAAATAAACGGGGATATAGGGACTATGCTAGGTGGGTTTGGCCACAACATAGAATGATGGACAGGTTGGCTAAATACAATAAACATGTAGGGCTTTACAAATTGTGTAGAACAGCTTACATGGAGACAAAGTGAACATTCTGAGCATATTAGAAACAGGTTAATTTTTTTTTTTAGGGCCATAGTTTGACCATTGAAAGAACACCACTTACCTTAACATAGTCCTCCTGAAGAACCTGAATGATGGCCGAACAGGTATCCGGGATTATGAGGCCCAGAGCCTGGGGGGAGATGCCCGTCGAGAACTTCAAGTCCTGCAGACTTCTCCCTGTTGCAAGGTAGCGCAATGTAGCAACTAGCCTCTGCTCAGCAGTGATGGCTTCCCGCATAACGGTGTCCTGCCTGGTGATATATGGCGACACCGAAGCCAAAAGCTGCTGAAATACGGGGTCAGACATCCTAAGAAAATTCCTGAAATCATCAGGGTTATTTTCTTGGATCTCCCGCAGCAGAGGCATATGAGAGAACTGGTCCCTGCATAGCAACCAGTTCTTGGTCCACAACCTCCTCCTCACCCTGTTCATGGACCGTCGCCGGGATGCAGCACACATCCTAACAACAAGCACAGCACGATCTCGGCGACGAGTTCGTACCCGCAACATGGCTAGAAAACAGTCGTCAAATCAGATCAGACTAAAAATTACGCCCTGAAGTACAGAATGGCCTCTGAAGAACGACCTGCTAAACAGCACCGTGCACACAAAACGTAATGCCAAAACAAATACGTCCTTAGTACAAGCACTGTATCACAGATCAGACGACAAATAGACAAACTGTACGACAGAAAACAAAATTTAAAGCACAAACACTGAAAATCACGAATCGTCTCTCACCAAACTTTTACTAATACGCAGCAACACGATATCAGCAAAAGAGGCCGTCTTCCGCATGGAAACGACCCTTTATAGTGACGTCGTGCGTGATTGACGGAACTGCGCTTTGCTAGAGCGTTGTGAAAAAGTGATGGTGTGTATGCTACGTCGTTGTTCAAATTGAAGTTTGAAAAATGTTGTTTTTTTCAAGCACATAAACCGTCGCATTTTTTCATCGCAGAAAGTGATGGTGTGTACGCGGCATAACAGTTGACGATTACCTATGATAAAAATTACAGACCTATACATGCTTTGTTAGTAAAATTGGCAGTGTATCAAATACTTGTTCTCCCCACTGTATATTTGTTTTACCAAATAACTATAAGCACCAAATTTATTTTATATTACAAATACATCATCGTCACCGTCATAATCATAGAGTCTGATGGTGATAAAGTTGACAAAACAAACAAATGTTTTTTTTTTTTTTTTAAGTTTACTTATATGCAATAAGTTTCACTTATTTAACCAACTTTTGAATTTATTTTTTATATTTCATTGACTGGTTTTATCTGTGCTTACATAGAAATTGATATTCTGTTCATGCTGCAATCCCTGCTATCTATTTGTTAACAAGATAGTAAAGTAGATTAATTTGTATCTCAAGATCTTGCATATGTGTACACAATGATAGCATTTCTTCCTTTGACTCTTTGGCTGTTCAAAGTGAAAATGTTTGGTATGCATCATTTAATGCTGACAGTGACCACATTCTGCTGTAAAGTCTTATACAACAAGATTTTGGAATGTGTTAGAGGAGTGGAACTACAGTGTGTCTGAAAACTTAAGGGGATGTGTCATAATTTAGGGTGTGTTTTCGAGAACAAAAACAGAATCTTATTTGGATCACTGCCACGAACAGTATAATTCTTCATTTTAAGATACCTGTGTTTGTGTTCTTATTTTCACATACAGCATGCCATTGTTAACAGTTGTATTTTTTTTTCATTTAGGTCTCATGCACATTGGTAGAAAAAATGCAGCTGTTTGGGATGGTATTTTATTTTTATTCCTATGAACACAGCTGCAAGTTATTTAATGTGACCATGCCATGCATTCGTATGTGCATGCAGCGTTCAGTATAAATTTATTCTAGTGGCTAGAATACATTTTTGGGATTTTTGACATGCGATTACTGCTGGTGGCTATAACTGCTAGCAGTAATCATTGTGTTCCTCCGACCAGGAAGTCTCCTCATGCCCCCCACCAGCAGAACACAACAGCGCATTGGAAGGGGAATCAAAAATCAAATATTCTGTGGCTTGCCTTAGGGACCTTAGATTGTAAGCTCAAAACTCTGTATCACTGCTCCAGGTGAGTGGCCTCTAATGATCCCTTTACAACTCCTCAAGTCAGGTGCCAGCCCAGCTTGCATGCTGCACAATGGAAGACAAGGAAGATCTGGACATCTGCACTCCAAAAACCCACTTTATTCTGTATACACAATAAAACCAAATGACAGATAGAACAGGTACAGTGGGGGACAAGCAGGCAAACACGTTATGCATTGGAGTCAGCGCTTAATCATTACCCAGTGTACCTGGGTAACAGACGCCATTTTAAAGTTTAATGATAGGTGACTTTCATCACAGACAATGGGTTCACCCCCTACTGGTCTGACATGGGTTTAGAGTAAAAGCCAGCTGCAAAACTTAATGCAAGATGTTGTCACACATATATTATGAGTGTAATCCAACATGCATCACGCTCTGCAAAAGTGCATCAGCCAGAAGCACGTTGATCAACACACAGCAAGTGTCAAAAATAACAAAAGTTAGTGAGATAAAAAGTAACAACCCACACCTATATTTTTTTTTAAAAACAACAAAACATACCACAGGACAGTATTATACTATACTTGATATGCAAGATTGATATACTTAAATCTGCAAGATTGAATTAAAGACAAAACATTCCACAACCAACCACATCTTAAAGTGTATAGTTAGTAATGGGTAAAAAATAAAAGACAGAAGGCAGAAAGAAAAGAAGACAAAAACAGGGGGCTATACCCGTGGCAAGACGAAAACTAACATTATCAAATGCATATTATAAAAAAAATTATATATTAAAAATATCAAAAATATAAATAATGTAAACAAATAAGTAAATAAACATCTCATAGGGGAGTAGACTTTAGACAAAGCAGAGGCGCAGAGAGACTTCAGGTGCCTTGCAGACCAGTCACTCATAGAAATTAGTTCTGTACCTGTTCCATCTGTCATTTGGTTTTAATGTTGATAGCAAATAAAGTGGATTGTTGGAGTTCAGCTACCTGGATCTTCCTTGTCCTAGATTGTAAGGTTCTTGAGGGCAGGGATTGATGTGAATATACAATACATATGTAAAGAGCTGCGTAAATTGTTGGCGAATTATAAGTGCCTGTAATTAATAAACACTCCTATAAACACCATGCATGCATAAACACTGTTAAAAATATGACCATAGCAACTCAGATCACTTCCTCCATTAAGGCTGACCTGCAAAACATAGAAACCCGCATGGACGCCATTGAACAGGCGGTTGATGCTACAGCAGCCCGTACCAACCAAAATACTAACTGTTTGCAATCACTGCAGGACCAACTTGAAATAGCCTTGGCCAAAATTGACGATTTGGAAAATCGCAGCAGGAGATATAATTTCCGCAATAGGGGGATCCCTGAGGGGGTTATTGACATCCCTGACACTGTGAAATCATTCATTAAAACTGTTATTCCTGATATCCCTGATCATAAGCTCAAACTGGACAGGGCCCACAGAGCTCTTCAACCCCCTCGTCAAGATGGTCTCCCGAGGGATGTGGTGGTTAAGCCCAACTACTATAGTGTGAAAGAAGAGGTTATGAGGAGGTCCCATAATCTTGATGACCTCAACATCCAGGGGAACAAGATACAGATCTTTGTGGACATCTCTCCAACTACAATACAGAAGTCCTCTTGCAGAAGTCCATCAAATATAGGTGGTCCTTCCCATTTCGTCTCCAGTTTGATTACAAAGAAAGATCCTATGGCTTTTCGAATTTTAGAGACGGTGAACAGCGTCTACTGCGTCTTGGATTCATCAATCAAGAATTGCCCCCTCAGGAGTCTTCTCTCTGTCCTGGCTCGTCTAAAAGGCCCTCCGCTGGCAGTCCAATCACCCCGCTGTGGAACAAGCAGCAACCAAAGAGGCCCCGAGATTCTCGTCCTCCAAGATGACTGTGCATCTTAGATTTGTCTCCTTGGGACTGCTGTACCATACCTCGGGTGTCCTGTTTCCCGTCGGTGTAGTGTTGCCCACTATACCCACCGAATTTGTGCCTCTCACTTGGCTATTTTTTTTTTTTTTTTTTTGTTTGTTTTTACAATTCTCAAGCATGGCCTTTTTGCCGGTTTTGGCCTCTGTTGTTGACCCTGCCCTCCCCTCGGGGATGGCAGGATTCTGACCAGTTAAGTGGCCACCAATTATGATGTTAGCCATGTTGTTTCTGCTCCGACCTTATTTAGTGAAATTTAACTTAAATTTTGTTTTTGTTATTTTGTCTGGGCCCATGTGCCCGGAAGTCTCCCACCTATAGCTTTTTCGTTTTACTGTGGGCCTTTGGGCTGGGGCGGTCAAGCATGTCACTCCCTCTGCGGTACCAAGACAGAGCTTGCTCTTCTTGAGTCTGCAGGTACACGACCCCCATAGGGGTCGTCACCTTACTGGACCCACCCCTGAGTTGGGTCTCAGTTAAGACTGGGCTGACCAGTCCTGTTTTTTTTTGTTTTCCTAGTCAATTCTGCCTAGGTCTTCTTTTTCTCTTTTTTCTCTTTCCCTTTCTTTTTCTTCCTCCCTTCTTATTCTCTCTTCTCTCTTCTCTCTTTCCTCTTTTCCTTATTCTCATGTCTGAATACTCTTCATCATGTTTCTCCTTTTGTGCTTTTTTGATTCTGCAGGAGTTCACACGGAAGGCCTTCACATCATCCAGACTGCGACTGCGACTTCCCCTTGATTCTTTTCTATACGCTCCCGGCTTCTCGTGGCTTAAGGTAGGCCTTTCTCCTGTATGCTCGCTCGCGTCCTCTTTGGTCCATGGCTGATACACCGCCTAGACGAATTGCGCTTAGGGTAGCCTCACACAATACACAAGGCCTAAACTCCCCGTCCAAAAGGCGTAAGGCTTTTCAGAGTTATCACTTAAGGGGTCTGGATGTTGTCCTACTCCAGGAGACCCATTTCCCCAACACATACAACCCCCCTTTTTTTCACCGCGGTTATCCGACTTTTTTTTTGGCGAATGCTGAGTCCAAGAAGAGAGGGGAAGCCATACTTATTTCAAAAAAGACCCACTTTGTACATACATTAACTATCACAGATAAGGAGGGACGTTACATTCTTGTTCAGGGGTAGATAGAGGGCAGGGTTCACACTTTAGTCTCTTATTATGCCCCCAATAGTGGACAGTCCCACTTCTTCTCCAAATTGTTTTCTATTCTTGCACCTCACTTTGAGGGTAGGGTGATCTTGGGCGGGGACTCCAATATTACCTTTGACAATATCTTAGATAAATCTTCAGCAGGGATCCCCCACTTCAAAAGGCCCCCAAAACAAAGCCTTCACATTGCACATCTTCTACATTCTCTAGGTCTCATTGACACATGGAGGGAACTTAATCCTAAGGTGAAGGACTACACGCACTACTCGGCACCTCACAAAACCTATGCCAGAATTGATCATATCTTCCTACCTGTTTCTGACATTCACGATGCCTTTCAAGCTTCCATTTTCGAAGTCCCTTGGTCTGACCATTCCTTAGTACTCGTTAAACTCTCTGACACTATTTCCCCCCCTGAGTATCGTCCGTGGCGCCTTAATGCTTCACTTCTATCCAATCCAGTACATTGTACTATGTTGGAGAGGGAGATTCGGGAATATTTTGAGAACAATGACAATAATGGTATTTCCCCCAGTTCCCTTTGGGGAGCCCATAAGGCGGTGCTGAGGGGAAAGATCATTCAGCTTGCGTCGAAACTGAAGCGGGAACGAAGAGTGGACATAGAGAAGCTTAAGAGGGATTTTAAATATTTAAGCAAATCTCATAAGCGGGATCCCTCTCGGTCTTCTCTTGCCAAACTTGATTCTGCCAGACTAGCACTCAATTTGGCTCTCACTTCTTCGGCGGATAAACATATACAATGGCAGAATAGTAAATTCTATATGAGGACAAACAAGTTTGGCCCCCAGTTAGCAGCTAAACTCACCCCCAAACTGCGGACGTATGCAATACCTAAGATCAAGATTTTTAACGGGTCCCTAACCCAGAACCCTACAAAGATTCTTAAGGCCTTCCAATCATTCTACTCTACCCTGTATTCTTCTGACTCGCGACACTCCCAGACAGACCTGGACACCTTTCTACAGAATGTTCCTCTTCCCAGGCTCTCGAAATCCCACTGCTCTATCCTTGACTCGCCATTTCAGGTGACAGAGATATGCGCAGTCATCAAAGATCTTAAGAAGGACTCTGCCCCGGGCCCTGACGGATTCTCTAACCACTACTATAAGTCGTTTTCTGAGATTTTGGCCCCTTATCTGGTCCGGTTCTTTAATTCCTCGCGCAAGGACTCCCTAGTGGATCCCTCGGCGAACCTAGCCTTCATTTCTGTAATCCCTAAACCGGGGAAGGATCCTAGCGAAGTAAGCAACTATAGACCAATCTCGTTGATTAACAACGACATGAAGATAATGACAAAAGCTCTAGCGAATAGATTGGCATCCTTTATTGGTTCTTACATTCACAAGGATCAGGTTGGCTTCATACCGGGAAGACAGGGCCCGGACCAGATTCGGAGGGCAGTAGATGCTATCTCACTTATGAGGTCAGGCTGGGATGGCGGTTTGCCCCAAGAAGGTTACTTACTTTCTATCGACTTACAGAAGGCGTTTGATACGGTTGAATGGCCATATTTCTTCACTTTGCTTCATAAATGGGGTTTTGGTCCTGATTTTATAGGAATTTTAGGAAATCTTTATTCCCAACCGACAGCACGGGTTGGGTTCCAGGGTCACCTCTCAGAACAATTTTCCATTAAGAAGGGTACGAGACAGGGTTGCCCCCTTTCCCCCCTTCTTTTCGCGATAGCCATAGAAACCTTGGCTATCGCGATCAGAAATCATCCGGACATTCAGGGGGTTCGCTGCGGCCAATCGATACACAAATGCGCCCTGTTCGCGGATGATGTTCTTCTCTTTATCACATCTCCACTTACCTCGACTCCCAATGTGATCCACCTTCTTAATGATTTCGGCAACATTTCAGGTCTCAGAGTTAACATGTCCAAATCTGTAGCCCTTAATGTCTCCCTTCCTCAGTCCCAAGTGGAAAGCTTGAAAGGTCACTTCCCCTTCTCCTGGAGCTCTACCTCTATTCCCTATTTAGGCATTAACCTCACTTCACAGATTGAGCTTTTACACAAACATAATCACCCACCCATGGTTAAAAAATTAATGGAAGATCTACATCAATGGTCCCTGTATAATTTATCTTGGCTGGGCCGTGTTAATGCAGTCAAGATGACCCTTTTGCCCAAAATATTGTATCTTTTCCGCTCCCTGCCCATTCCAATCACTAAATCCTATATTGACTCTCTCCAATCCGCCATAACTAGATTCATTTGGGATAAGAAGGGACACCGCCTTTCTAAGACGGTCCTTTTTAGGCCTAGACTGAAAGGGGGCCTTGGACTGCCTAATTTGTGGTGGTACTATCGAGCGGCCCAACTTAGCCAGTTTTCGATAATCTATCTGAGAGGTCCCAAACCTGACTGGGTCTCCATGGAAAGAACCACTACCCCAGGATTTCCTTTTGTGGAACCACCCTAGGAACAGACCCCCGATCTTAGCTCCTACACTTTCCCACTCTATGTCCTTGTGTGACTCACTCCACAAACTAAAATCACTGGTATCCCATTGGCACCCTCTGGCGCATATCTTCCACAACCCTCGATTCCCCCCCGGTCTAGACATGGTTGCTTTCAAATGGTGGCTTGACAAAGGCTTATATAGAATTGGACACTATTTCAACTCCAACGGACCCCTAACTCTAGGCCACTGCACCTCTAGACTTAAAATGCCTCCGTCTGAGAAATGTTGCTTTTTCCAACTCTCTCACTTCTTGAACCAGATTAGGAGGGCCTGCCCGGATCAGCCTTCTGTGACCCCCTATGAGCAGTGGTGTTCCTCGGCCATGGACACAAGGGGAGGTATATCTTTAATTTACTCAGCTCTGGCCGAGCCTCTGGAGAAAGCGCTCTACATGACGAGCTGGGATCGTGACCTTGACCTCGATTGGTCATTAGAAAAGTGGCATTCTAATTTGACTCGCTCCTTCAAGGGCATTTTGAATGTGTCGCTTGTTGAGGCGAGCCTTAACCTCCCTGGCGGTATGATTCTTTCAGAAAAAACATGCTGAAAGCGGTACCATTATTTGCAAGGAAATTTGGCGTTTTATATTGTAGGTCTGTCATTTTTAGAAATAACTCACTTAAATCTGACCAAACAAGCTTCTAATAGGCATCCCGGGTATGAAATTTTTTTAAAAACAAAATTATAAATTATAATATAATAAATAATTATAAATCAATATAACAAATAATAATATAATTATAATAAAAATTATTCAATAATGTAATCAAATCAAAATCACTGAAATTTGCTCAGTTGCAGAATTGTTGCTGTCATTATTTTTTTTTTTTTATGACGAATTTCCCCACAAATCGCTATCGCACAATTCTGCAAGTGATTATAATTTATTATCGCTGTTTTTTAGCTGATCTAAAACTATTTTTGACATAAAGGGACACTTTTGGTTGCTATGGACAATCTACAGTTTGCAGGGAGAAAGAAACGTTTTTATTATATAAAATGACATGCAGGGCAATGGACAGACCACTAGGGACAAGGGGGGTGTGTTTTTTTTACATACAGTACTGTAATCTATAAGATTACAGTATACTGTATGTATAGTGTTTGTTTACTTTTTTGAATTTGGCGCCGTTCTCCGTCCCCGTGCGTCGTAACGTCGCAGGGAACGGAGATCGGCGTCACACGGAGGCACTGTGTGAATCGAGCGAGGTCCTGCTCGCTCACACAGCGCGGTGGCATCGCTGGATCCAGGGACAAGGTAAGTGAAACTCCCTGTACATCCAGCGAGGCGAGCCCGAGTCTGACTCGGGGTTACCGATCCTTGCCCAAAAATCTCACCCCGAGTCAGACTCGGGAACACCGCCCAGGAGGTTAAGGTCATGACCCGATGGTACTTGGTCCCCACTCGCATTGCAAAATTTTACCCGCAATCCTCCCCCTTGAGCTTTAGGGGTTGTGGGCTTACTGGCTCTTTCCTCCACACACTGTGGGAATGCCCTAGAATTCGATCCTTTTGGCATAAAATTTTCCGCCTTATCAGAAAACTCACGGGAGTGGGGATATCTCATGATCCCACCATTGCCCTACTCAACAATCCTATCCCTAAAATTTCCAACTACACACAGGCGCTGGTGTTTTTCATCTTTTTGGGAGCCAAGATGACTATTACCAAGGCCTGGAAGTCCCCATCAGTTTCCTTTGTATTGGCTAAACGGAAAATTTCCTGGATAATGTCTAATGAGAACATTTCCAACATTATTTTGGACAATGTAGATGGTTTCAAGCTTATCTGGGAGCCTTGGGCTTCATACGTTGGAGTTCTCCTTTGATTCTCTCTGCTTGCTCTAGAACCCTCTGCATACTGGCCTTCCGTGTGTCTCCTGTTCCCCTACTTTCTGTCCTTCTCTTTCTTCATCTGTTCTTTTTTCCTTTTTCTTCTTTTTCCCTACTGCTCTACTTATTCAGTATACTTGATTTAGCTTTCAAATTAGTTATGGACCTTAAAGGTCATTTAGGCATTTCTTTGTTGATTGAACATTGTTTTGTTTTTCGATATAAGGGTCTAATATATGTTAGTATTGGAACTAGGAGACGGGGGTATTCCCCTCTCTTCTGGCTCCTAGGGATTGATGGCCCTTTCGCTCGGTTCGAGTCTTTCCTGGTCCAGAGCTCCGCATAGGTTAATATGCCCGTCCATGCTCCTGATACTTAAATGGGGGCGAATACTACTTTGGAGGGGCCCCGGGCCTTCTTCCCGCGGGGCAGTGTGATCCCTTTTGGGGCTCGGGGTGAGGGTGGGACGGGTGTTCCTGCCATATTGGTATGTTTTAACAGTAATTGCTCTTTGTTGATGTCATGGTGTTGGCTATCTGATGTCTTTTCTTGCTCGGACTGACTTTTGTGTTTTTTTTTTTTGTATCATTGTAAAACTCTTAATAAAAACTATTTACAAATAAAAATATGACCATAGAGGCATTTTCTTTCTGCCACATTATGGCAGAAAAAATTCAGCAATAAAAATTATGCCGGTGCCCGTGTGCATGAGGTCTTAAAGCGGAGTTCCACCCAAAAGTGGAACTTCCTCTTATTTGCTCCCCCCCTCTGGTGGCACATTTGGCACCTTTCAGGGGGAGCGGGAGCTGGTGCCCATTTTTGGCAGGTCCATATCTCCACTTCCAGGAGATGGCACAACAGAGTCGTCACTCAGTACGTTCGGCCCCCCTCCTCCTTCCTCTGCCACCAGGCCAATTAGAAAGCGCACCTTTCTTCACGCATGTGCAGTAGGGAACTGGCTGTGAAGGCGAAAGTCATCACTGCCAGTTTCCCTTAGTGGAGATGGCGGCGGCAGCAAAATTAGTCCCTGGACAGGTAAGCGCCCATATATTAACCACACTGTGCAGGGACCTATGGGGGGATCGGATGAACACGGACCGTATGTCCGTGTTCATGCGATCCGCCAGACGGAAGGAAAAGTAGGTTTTTCCTCCGTCACACTTTGGCGGATTGAAGCGGGTCGGATGTCAGCATGCATGTCACCGCTGACATCCGTGGCTCCATAGAGGAGCACGGAGCGCCCGTACAGGTCCGCAAAAAAAACTGACAGATGGACCTGTACGGGCGCTCAGTGTGAAAGAGCCCTTAGCAGATTGTTTGTGAGTTTTAGGAGAGCAGTTTCCATGGAGTATTGTGGGTGGAATCCAGACTGAAAGGGATCCATACGGTTATTCTCAGTGAGGTGGTCACTCATTCAGTTGTAGACCAGATATTCATAGAGTTTGGATAAAATGGAAAATTGGCATTTGTTATGTACAGATATAATGGATGTTATGCAGTAAATATACTTGTATACAAGATTGCAGCTTTGAACTGTTTATTTCAAGATAAAACCTACCTTGTCTTATACCCTTACATTTTGGCTAAGCCAATCTGCATACATACCATCTAGCCACAAAATAATAGTTGTGGCTAATTGTCTCTCAGATAATACACTAAAATTAAACCATCCTCATTTCCTTTTCCTTAGCAGATTGTTTGTGAGTTTTAGGAGAGCAGTTTCCATGGAGTATTGTGGGTGGAATCCAGACTGAAAGGGATCCATACGGTTATTCTCAGTGAGGTGGTCACTCATTCAGTTGTAGACCAGATATTCATAGAGTTTGGATAAAATGGAAAATTGGCATTTGTTATGTACAGATATAATGGATGTTATGCAGTAAATATACTTGTATACAAGATTGCAGCTTTGAACTGTTTATTTCAAGATAAAACCTACCTTGTCTTATACCCTTACATTTTGGCTAAGCCAATCTGCATACATACCATCTAGCCACAAAATAATAGTTGTGGCTAATTGTCTCTCAGATAATACACTAAAATTAAACCATCCTCATTTCCTTTTCCTTTAACATATACAGTACAGTGCCTTGAAAAAATATTCACACCCCTTGCAATTTTCCAAATTTTGTCATGCTACAATCAAAAACGTAAATTTATTTTATTGGGATTTTTTTTATTGCAAAAGCTTTTATTGAAAGATTATAAACATACATTTAATGAATAAGGTATAGCATCTACAGACATGGGGAAATATTGAGGTTGAGTAAAAAGGGGATCAACACAGAAAAAGCATACAATGTACTATGCATTTCAGCGGGAACAGTGCGAACATCATATGGAACTACTTTTGAGGAATATTACAGGGTTATAAAAATGCGATATTCCAATGTTTCCATTTATTATCATGAATACGCATCGTATCATACAAGGTGTGGTAAGTGCATTTGGATAGTTTAATAGCTTCCATTCCGGTTAACACTTGCGACCAAGAAAGATGCTGAGGTACGCCAGTTCAGTGCTGTGACCTAATGTATGGCTACGAAAAGCATGTGGATTTGTTTTTCGCAAGGTACAGGGATATCAGTAATAGGATTGAAGCACATGCACATTTGTATGGTAAGAGTGAATAAGCACCCTGTGATGGTGGATGCCTTTGGGGCTGCTTTCTGCCAGATGGACTTAAAGTGTTTACAGCTCCAAAAAATATGGGTTAATGAGCCCAACTCGGTACCGCCACGGAAACACAGTGGAGACACTGCAGGGTAGATAGAATGGAGTTTTGTGGGAGTGATATACCATTTTGTGTGGAGTTTGACAGCTGTTTCACGGATCGAATATGACCTTGTGTTTTTAAACATGTTAGTCAGCATCTCTTCCCATTCGGGTGGCCCAAAAGTATGGCCCACCTCTCTCTCCCAACTAAGCATTGGTTTTGTTTTTGCCTCCAGGGCAAACTCATTGAGCATACAATGAGTCCCTGGACAGGTAAGCGCCCATATATTAACCACACTGTGCAGGGACCTATGGGGGGGATCGGATGAACACGGACCGTATGTCCATGTTCATGCGATCCGCCAGATGGAAGGAAAAGTAGGTTTTTCCTCCGTCACACTTTGGCGGATTGGAGCGGGTCGGATGTCAGCATGCATGTCACCGCTGACATCTGTGGCTCCATAGAGGAGCACGGAGCGCCGGTACAGGTCCGCAAAAAAAACTGACAGATGGACCTGTACGGGCTCTCAGTGTGAAAGAGCCCTTAGCAGATTGTTTGTGAGTTTTAGGAGAGCAGTTTCCATGGAGTATTGTGGGTGGAATCCAGACTGAAAGGGATCCATACGGTTATTCTCAGTGAGGTGGTCACTCATTCAGTTGTAGACCAGATATTCATAGAGTTTGGATAAAATGGAAAATTGGCATTTGTTATGTACAGATATAATGGATGTTATGCAGTAAATATACTTGTATACAAGATTGCAGCTTTGAACTGTTTATTTCAAGATAAAACCTACCTTGTCTTATACCCTTAAATTTTGGCTAAGCCAATCTGCATACATACCATCTAGCCACAAAATAATAGTTGTGGCTAATTGTCTCTCAGATAATACACTAAAATGAAACCATCCTCATTTCCCTTTCCTTTAACATATACAGTACAGTGCCTTGAAAAAATATTCACACCCCTTGCAATTTTCCAAATTTTGTCATGCTACAATCAAAAACGTAAATTTATTTTATTGGGATTTTGTTGATTACAAAAGCTTTTATTGAAAGATTATAAAGATTATAAACATACATTTAATGAATAAGGTATAGCATCTACAGACATGGGGAAATATTGAGGTTGAGTAAAAAGGGGATCAACACAGAAAAAGCATACAATGTACTATGCATTTCAGCGGGAACAGTGCGAACATCATATGGAACTACTTTTGAGGAATATTACAGGGTTATAAAAATGCGATATTCCAATGTTTCCATTTATTATCATGAATACGCATCGTATCATACAAGGTGTGGTAAGTGCATTTGGATAGTTTAATAGCTTCCATTCCGGTTAACACTTGCGACCAAGAAAGATGCTGAGGTACGCCAGTTCAGTGCTGTGACCTAATGTATGGCTACGAAAAGCATGTGGATTTGTTTTTCGCAAGGTACAGGGATATCAGTAATAGGATTGAAGCACAGGCACATTTGTATGGTAAGAGTGAATAAGCGCCCTGTGATGGTGGATGCCTTTGGGGCTGCTTTCTGCCAGATGGACTTAAAGTGTTTACAGCTCCAAAAAATATGGGTTAATGAGCCCAACTCGGTACCGCCAGGGAAACACAGTGGAGACACTGCAGGGTAGATACAATGGAGTTTTGTGGGAGTCATATACCATTTTGTGTGGAGTTTGACAGCTGTTTCACGGATCGAATATGACCTTGTGTTTTTAAACATGTTAGTCAGCATCTCTTCCCATTCGGGTGGCCCAAAAGTATGGCCCACCTCTCTCTCCCAACTAAGCATTGGTTTTGTTTTTGCCTCCAGGGCAAACTCATTGAGCATACAATGAAGATTGGAAATAACTCCTTTGTCTCTGGAGGAGTGAGTACATATGTGTTCATATTGAGTGCTATGTTCTCGGGATTCTAGGGTACCTCTACTGAGGTAGAAATGCTTGATGTGTGTGTACTTGTATAGCTCAGAGGGGGGGAAAGTTTTGCTCTGATTGTAACTGATGGAATGTTTTAAAGTGAGGAGCCTCTTTGAA
The DNA here is from genome assembly GCF_905171775.1 of Rana temporaria. Classification (NCBI taxonomy): domain Eukaryota; kingdom Metazoa; phylum Chordata; class Amphibia; order Anura; family Ranidae; genus Rana; species Rana temporaria. The sequence goes on along the minus strand of NC_053490.1, from coordinate 335,358,225 downwards.
GGATTGAAATGTCATTACTCCAGCTGTGCACCATTGAAGGAAATGGGTCCTATTGTCAAAGGCTGGGGGGGAAATCGGGGTCACCTAAAAAGAAGTACACGGGGGGAGAGGGGAGAGGCCAGGTGGAATTTCTTACTGTAAAGTGACCAAAGGTATACAGATTGGCATACAATGTTCAGTGAAGTGAGTTGACTGGCTTTAATAGATCTGGACCACAGAAACCCCAAAAGGTGGAAGGTGAAGATAGCATGTGCATCAAAAGATAGCCATGGTATATGGGTAGAGGGGGTGTGCCATTGGTCCGTTTGTGCGAATCTGGATGACAAATAATAGCGCCATAGGTCTGGGAGACCTGGGGTTGTGGTCTGTATAATAGAGACTTATGGAATATCGTTTTTTTATGTTGCCATATGAATTTATTAACATCTCTTTGGATCAATTCAATGTAAGTCTTAGAGACATAAATGGGGAGGGTTCTAAAAAAAATAGCAACTTTGGTAAAATAGCCATTTCCCAGAAACGAAATGTGGTACTTATCCCAGGTCTTTAGCAGGGATATGACATGGGAGACTATAGGGTGATAATTTGCTTGAAAAACGGTCTGAAAAGTAGGGGTGAGCTGTACTCCTAAGTAATGGAATGTTTAAAGTGCACCAAGCGAATGGGAAGTGACGCTGCAATGAGGTTGCAAGGTCATTCGGTATATTTATTGCCATGGCAGAGCATTTTGCTAAATTAACTCCCAGACCCGAAATATTATGGGATGAGTCCAGTAGGGAAATTAAGTTGGGCAGTGCTATGAGTAGGTTTGGTAGGAACAAGAGGACGTCGTCAGCATAAAGGCTAAGTCTAAATTCTTTGGTACCCTCATGATAGCTCTTGATATTCACTAGGGCTGTGGAAATTAAAGATTAATTCCCTCGATTAATGGTTAATTTTTTTGATCGACCAAAATTCTTTTGATCGGTACTAGTGGTGCAACGGATCGTAAATGATCCTTGATCCGAATGGGTCACCATATGCGGATCGGCACACCACATGATCCGCGAAGCTCCACTCTTGCCTCAGCCATAGGAAAGTCTGTGGCTTCGGCCTAGCTCCCTTGAGCGGTGGCCATCTTGGTCCACCCAGCGGCAGCCTAGGTGAGCCTAGAGCGGCGCGCTGACGTCATCACCCGGCCTCAACTGTTCGTGTTCGGCCGGCTTCTCTGGTAAGCCTGAGCAAGCACTAATCTTCCTATACAGTGGGGGAGATGTGGACCATATTACAGTGGGGAGATGCCTGTGGATTACAGTGGGGAGATGTCTGTGGATTATAGTGACGAGATGTCTGTGGATATTACAGTGGGGGAAATGTCTGTGGATATTACAGTGGGGAGATGTCTGTGGATAGGGATGAGCCGAACACCCCCCAGTTCGATCCGCAAACTTTAGAACCCCATTGAAGTCTATGGGACTTGAACGTTCGAAATCAAAAGTGCTAATTTTAAAGGATAATATGTAGGTTATTTTCCTAAAATGGGTTTTTGGACCCGGTTCTTGCCCCAGGGAACATGTATCAATGCAAAAAATGAAAGTTTTTTTCAGGAGCAGTGATTTTAATGATGCTTAAAGTGAAAAAACTAAATTGAAAAATTCCTTTAAATATAGTACCTGCTGTGTGTCTATAGTATGCCTGTGAAGTGGCACATGTTTCCCGAGTTTAGAACTGTCCCTGCACAAAATGACATTGCTATAAGAAAAAAGTCATTTAAAACTGCTTGCGGCTTTAATGTAATGTCTGGTCCCTGCAATATGGATGGAAATCATTGAGAAAAATAGCATGGGTCCCCCCCCCCTCCCCCAAGGTCATTACCAGCCCTTTGGCCCTATGTACTGTACTTTGAACAGCAGTATACAGGTGGTGCATACAAGACAGGGACTGTAGGTTTGTTGTTAAGTAGAATATGTTTGTAATTTTGAACTGGTACTTTTTTAAAGTGTAGCTCCAGCCAAAAAATCTATTTTTAAACTTTTTGGAAAACATAAAGAAGGGTTATCACCCCTGTAACATTTGTTTTGCTGTTTGTGCGCATCTGTTCAGAAGATTGCAATTCACGTTCTGTCCCAATGACAAATGTTTTTTTGAAAATGTGTTTTTTTTTGTGAAAAAAGGATTGGTGATAAAGCATCAGTAGACAGGAGACACCTCTTAGGCCGCGTACACAAGGTCGGTCCATCCGATGAGAAAGTTAACCGATGAAGCTGACTGATGGTCTGATGTGCCTACACACCATCAGTTAAAAAAACGATCGAGTCCAACGCCGTGACGTAAAACACAACGACGTGCAGAGAAAAATGAAGTTTAATGCTTCCAAGCATGCGTCGACTTGATTCTGAGCATGCGCGGGTTTTTAACCGATGCTTTTGCATACTAACCATCGGTTTTGACCTATCGGTTAGGTGTCCATCGGTTCAATTTTAAAGCAAGTTATAAAATTTTTGACCGATGGGATACACACACGATCGGTGGGGACCGATGAAAAGGTCCTTCAGTCCATTTTCATCGGTTTGGACCGACCGTGTGTACAGGGCTTTACAGAAGAGAATTTCCCTTCCTAGGGGTAGATTTCCTCTCACTTCCTGTTGTCTCCTTCCGTTTACAAGTAGGAGTCGTTTGTAAGTTGGATGTTTGAAAGTAGGGGCCTGCCGTATATACTCTGCAGAAATTTGGGCCCTAGGTGTTGCCACAACACTGTAAGCACTCACAGTTAGTATTGCTGGGCGCTGGAACGCCCTGCTGTGTGAACTATTATATCAAGAATTGTAATTACATGCCATTGTTGAACAGTGGTAGAAAAATTGGGCCTTTGGTGCTGGCGCTGGTGCCACAACACTGTAAGTCCTCACAGTTACTCTTGGTGGGCGCAGGAATGGGCCCTGCTGTGAAATATTAGATAAAGAATTTTAATTACATGCCCCTGTTGAACTGGGGCAGAAAAATTGTGCCTTTGTTGGTGGTGCTGGTGCCACAACACTGTAAGCCCTCACAGTTACTCTTGGTGGGCGCAGGAATGGGCCTTGCTGTGAAATATTAGATCAATAATTGTAATTACATGCCCCTGTTGAACAGGGGCAGAAAAATTGGGCCTTTGTTGGTGGTGCTGGTGCCACAACACTGTAAGCCCTCACAGTTACTCTTGGTGGAATGGGCCTCCTCAAATGGTGACAGGACAGTGCATGCATCCCTGATCATGCTGCCATATTGGCACAGATAGTCATTGATGGCCCTCTGCTGCGTGTGCAGCCACTGCAGTATGGCCAATGTAGAGTTCCACCTGGTGGGCATGTCACAGATTAGGCGGTTCTTGGGCAGGTTGTATTCCTTTTGGAGGTCTGCCAGCCGAGCACTGGCATTATATGACCATCGGAAATGCACACAGAGTTTCCTGGCCTGCTTCAGGACATCCTGTAAGCCTGGGTACCTGCCCAAGAACCGCTGCACCACCAAGTTAAGGACATGAGCAAAACCGGGCACATGGGTCAGTTGTCCCTGTCGCAGGGCCGAAAGGAGGTTGGTGCCATTGTCGCAAACCACCATTCCTGGCTTAAGCTGGCGTGGTGTCAACCACCTCTGAGCCTGCCCCTGCAGAGCTGACAGAACCTTTGCCCCAGTGTGGCTTCTGTCTTCCAAGCACACCAGCTCAAGCACTGCATGGCATCTCTTTGCCTGCTTAACTGCGTAGCCCCTTGAACGCCTACGGAGCACCGCTGGTTCCAAGGACACATCAGCACAGGAAGAGGCCACAGAGGAAGAAGAGGAGGGGGTGAAGGAGAGAGGTGTGTCACAAACAGTAGTAGCATTTTGGAGGCATGGTGGCGGAACAACCTCCAACACTACTGTAGCTTGTCCTGTATCCTTTCCAACTGCCAGCACAGTCACCCAATGCGCCGTGAAAGATAGGTAACGCCCCTGTCCATGCCTGCTGGACCATGAGTCAGCGGTAATATGCACCTTACCACTGACCACCCTGTCCAGCGAGGCATGGACATTGCCTTCCACATGAGGCTAAGGAGAAGTGTCTATTTAGAGTGTAAATTTGCATCTTGTATTATATTGATGACTAGGCAAATAATGTCCGTTATTTGTCTTCTGGGAATAAACCCAGTTTGATCAGAGGAGATCAGGGTCGTAATGACTGAGGCCAGTCTGTCCGCCAGCAATCTGCCAAAGATATCCTTCAGATCATTACTGATGACGGAGATCGGACAGAAATTTTGGGGAAGGGAGTGATCCTTGTGGGGTTTAGGGATAAGGGACATATTGGCTAATAACATTTCTGCTGGAAAATCATTGCCCTTTAAAATATGGTTATAGAGGGTGGCCAATTTAGGAGAATTGCTGGCTGGATAGAGTGGGTAGTGTCAGGTTTGAAAACCAAGTCTGGGTAAACGGGTCACTAGTTGGTTGAGACACTGCAAATGTTTCTATAGTAGTCTATGAAAATGTCCATTACATCATTTGGGTGTGAAACTAAAACCCAGGCAGGGTTATGTAGCTTATAGGTGTGAGAGTGAGACGGTTTCATGGCCTGGTTAAGTTTCCTTGCAAACATAGATGCAGAGTTATATAACAAAAATTTGGCTTTATCCCATCTCAAGGCCTTCTCTGTTCTGTCAGAGAGCAAGATGTCTAAAGCCTGCTTTTTGCTGTCTATTTGTTGGAGTAGTTCTGGGGAAGGGGATTGATTTTAACGGTTGTACAGTTTTTGTGAGAGAACGGAGCTCGATCAGTTTGGCCCTATTTTTGTTGGAGGCAATACTAATAAGATGACCACGCATAACAGTTTTATGAGCTGTCCAGAGTGTGTATGGTGGGGTGTCAGGGAGCTGATTATTTTTGAAATAATCATTAAGTTGTGTTGTAAGGGTGTCAACAGTGGAGGGGTCTGTCAGTAAGGAATCTTAATTCTGCAAATGTAAGTTGTAGGTTTAAGGCCTATTCCGGAAACTGTCATAGCTACTATGTGGTGATCCAACCAGGGGCAGACATGTATGTCCGCCCTAGATGAGTTCCCCAGGACTGTAAGGGCTCGTACAGACGGACGGACTGTCCGCTCAAAACGGTCCGCCGGTTGTACACATCAGACAGAAGTCCCCGCGTACACGATACGCGGGGACGTGGCCGCGACGATGACGCAGCGACGTGCGTGGCCCTGGAAGTTCAATGCTTCCACGCATGCGTTGAAGTGATTTGACGCATGCGAGGGATGGTGTCCGCTCGGACATGTACGGTGAGTCTGTACAGACGACCGAACATGTCCGACGGACAGGATTCCAGCAGACATGTTTCTTAGCATGCTAAGAAACATTTGTCCGATCGAAAACAGCCGGGTGGACAAATGTCCGCTGGAAACCTGTCCGCTCGGCCGTACATACGACCGAACATGTCTGCTGAAACTGGTCAGCGGACCAGTTTCAGCAGACATGTTCGGTCGTCTGTACGAGGCCTAAGGGAGCAGAAGATGTAATCTAAGCAAGCAAAACTGTCATGTGGGTTTGAATAGAAAGTGTACCTTGTAAAATTATGAACCTACTGTTAGGGTCTTTATATATATGACCAACTTCAAATAGTACAGAGGTTTTTATGAATATGGCTACTCCAAGGGATTTAGTGGTATGAGTTGTACTGTACAGTAAAATTGTTTGAAAGACTTGTCAAAGAATTGTGGGTCGAAATGTGTCTCTTGCAATAAGAGGATATCTGCACCCAGAGTTTTGTACTGACAGAATGCTTTCTTCTATTTCTGAGGAAGGTTAAAACCTTGCACATTATGTGATATTATTTTAAGGGCCGTAGGTACTCAACTGGTCAGTTGCATGGTGATGGCTGTAGCGGCTATGAGTAGAATTTTGCCATGGAATAGCCAGACCTACATAACTTAAACAAAGGTAATACCGTACATGTCTCATGATAGCAAATACATTTGTCTGTGGTTTTGCATGAAATAGTACAGTTAGGCCGCGTACACACGATCAGTCCATCCGATGAGAACGGTCCGAAGGACCGTTCTCATCGGTTAACCGATGAAGCTGACTGATGGTCTGATGTGCCTACACACCATCGGTTAATGAACCGATCATGTCAGAACGCGGTGACGTAAAACACAACGACGTTCTGAAAAAAAACAAAGTTCAATTCTTCCAAGCATGCGCGGGTTTTTAACTGATGCTTTTGCATACTAACGATCGTTTTTGACCTATTGGTTAGGCGTCCATTGGTTTAATTTTAAAGCAAGTTCTCTTTTTTTTGACCGAAGAATAACTGACCGATGGGGCTCACACACGATCGGTTTGGACCGATGAAACGGTCCTTCAGTCCATTTTCATCGGTTTAGACCAATCGTGTGTACGCGGCCTTAGAGATAATCTTTGATAACACATTAACAGAATAAAATTATACAACCTAAAAAAAGGTAATACTGCTCAAAAACTAAAAATGGGGATCAGAGGAAAACATTCCTATTGACCAAAAACAAACTTTACCTGGACTATTAAGTCCAATACCAACCAAGGGACCCAGAGAGTGCCGAGGCGATGAACCGGGTGACCTCAAAAAGCACGTCACCCTGAGCTTCACAATGGATTGGGGGGATGACTGTGGATGCGGGGAGACTTATCACCCCGAAGGCAGATGGGTATCAGAAAGAGTGCTATGGTGCAGACATGCTGTCTGAAAAAATGTACTGCCAGGTGGGGATAGTGGCATGGGGAATAAGGGGATCAACCAGGGCAAACAACAAGAGCTGGAGAACATAAAGTAGCCCTCCAACTGTATAGTCAGAACTGAGGTGGTAGTAAACCCTTCAAAGAGGTTTGGTTCTGCAAACAATCGAAATGAAGGCCCATCCTGGTGCAAGTCTGTCTTGATGCAGTCATCTGAAGAACCCGTGGGCAGGGCGGGTTAGGCTGGCTGATCCCGGAATGGTTGGCGCATCTGCTTTGGTTCCTGCGTGAAGAGGGTGTATTACAAATTGGACTAGGTCCCGGCGTGGGGGGGGGGGCGACAGTTCAGGGTACCGGACTCCAAAAGGCCCAGCTTTAGCAATATTTCATTCCCCGGGAAGATCTGAATCTTTACCCCATCCAATTCTATGGCTACCGCATTTTTGGCTGCACGTAAGCTATCCTCCTTGATCAAGTAATCTTTTAAGCAGTGTATTACATCTTGTAGAGGCTTATCAGCAGGGGGGTTAGGGTGCAGGGTCCTATGGATCCTGTCACACACAAACGCTGTGGTTGGTGCAGAGGGGAGAAGCGTGTGAAATAGCTTATTTGCAGCAGCAGGGAGGTCTGCAACCACTTCTGGAACACCACGCAGCCTTAAATACCGTATTTATCGGGTATTGCGCGCTCCGGCGTATAGCGCGCACCCCTAATGTGCATCCCGCGCGCGGGAGTCAGGAGCGAAGGGGCGGCGCGCGCGCCCCTATTGGCTGTTCGGCTAAATGACGTATAGCTACGCGCTCTTGCCCAGCAGAGCCGACCTGACCCGGAATAACTGCGGCGGCTGGTCGGCAAGCAGTTAAATACATTTTAAAATGTTTGTTTATATTTATTTATCTGTGTTTATATTTATGTACTGTATAAGTGTGTGTCTGTGCATATACAGAATGAATACTTTATTGTACCTTTGCATGTGACAACACTGAAGAAATTATACTTTGCTACCACCTCCTGCCACAATCACCTCCTGCCCCTACCAGCTCCTGCCACCATCACGTTCTGCAACCACCAGCTCCTGCCACCATCACCTTATGTCCCCACCACCTCCACCTCCTGCCACCATCACCTCCTGCCACCACCACCTCCTGTAACCATCACCCCCTGCCACTACCAGCTTCTGCCACCATCACCTCATGTCCCCACCACCTCCACCTCCTGCCACCATCACCTCCTGCCCCTACCACCTCCTGCCATCATCACCTCCTGCCACCACCAGCTTCTTAGATTCTTTATTTATTACCTTAAAGCAAGGAAGTCTGAGAATGCAGGCTTGCCCCAAGTTGGTCCGCTTGTGCTGTGGATGCCTGGGCAGCTGCTGGGCTGGGCTATCACTGGATTGTCTGGACAGACCACTGCCAGCACCATTAAGGCAAGGCTCCTTCATTCCGCCTACTCAGCCACTGGTGACTATTTTTAAAGGCTAGCGCACATGGCGGGATGCGCCATGACATTACTCACATTACTCCGCGCCTAGCACAGCCTCTGTGAAATTCGCACTCCCGACCCGGGTGGCCCCGCCCACCGCGCTGGACGAATAAAGGATCGGATCAGCTTGGGAGTCGGGCAGCTTATCAGAACTGCACATGCGCAGTTCAAAGCTGACCATGTCACGGCTAATTTTTACAGGCACTTTTGCCCTATCATGAACATTTACGGGCGGTTGGCAACACTGATACACCCAGCCTTCCTCAATCAATTGCTCAATGGTATAAACATCTAAACCTACAAAGAGTGTTAGATTGTTTTTAACAAAAATTAAATGACTGATAAGATTCTAATGTAAAAGGGAAGAACTTATCAGACATAGTTTTGACTATAGTTGTGCCAAAACGTGTCCTCTGCTTCCTTTCCCCTGCATATTCCTACTAGCCAGCAAAACAAACCATCATAGTGATGGGACCATAACAATTTGGAGAGGACAAAAAGTAGCAAGATACCCCCGGGTTTAGCTATACAAGAATTGTTTTGGTGTCTGCTACAAATATGTGGTACTTTTATACTGTAAAAAAAGAAAGAAAAAAAAAATTGGTCATGCCTGCAAAGTTGTTCCCTATATAATTTTATAGGACATGTTGAGGAGCAACTGTGACACTGTACCCAGTGGCTATGGGATTTTCCTTGCCAAGATCAGAAGATTTCAGAAGGTTGCAACTGTGAGATTAAGGTAAGAATATATCAGAGGCAAGGGGGGATGGGTAAATTTACCATGACAGTTACGATTGCTGTATTTTTTTACTTTTACACGTAACATGCTTCTAAGTAGATTATCCTGCACTCTCCTCAAGAGATGCATATGCTACGCATAATTATAAAAGTGCTAATGAGCACCTCAAAAATGCAGCACACATTTCAAAACATGAACGGATCTACTGAAAAATATGGTCTTACACTTGTCCTGTAAACCAATTTACACTTTGATTCTCTTTGTGGCACCTCTTACAAGCTAAAAAGATCTGTTTATTCTTTTGACAGCAATTACACTCAGATCACAAAGTATTATACTGTTCTATTATGTTATATATAGAAAAACTAGTCAAGTCACAGCTGTACTGTCTGACAGGTTGATGTGTTATCGCAAGCAGCAATTGCTTTTTAGCAACTTTTGAAGGTTTGGGTTGAAACTATATGTAAGCTTTCATTAGAAGATGTATTTAAAAAATACAGCATTTTTATTAAATCTAGCTAAACCCAGATATTTGGAAAGTGAAAAAAAAAAGTGTGTCCATTTCAGACTACATATGTACCTATTGATAAATACAAAAGGCATATTTTACAGGCACCACAAGATCCTACAGTATTGTACTAACCTCAGTTTCTTCATAGAGGCCACCAGGGACTAGCGTGTTCAAAGTTTATAGCCAAAGAGTTTCCTGTTGGCAACGTTTTTTTAAATTCCCCACCGTGGGAAGCAGTAGACTTCCTGGCACAGGCTCTATGACCCAGACTCTGAGGCCTTGTACACACGAACCGACATGTCCGATGAAAACGGTCCGCATCAGACCAAATTCCCCGCGCACAGAATACGAGGTGACGTGGCGGCGACGATGACGCCGCGACGTGCGTCCACCAGGAAGTTTAATGCTTCCACGCATGCGTCGAATCACTTCGACGCATGCGTGGGATTTCGGCCCAGCGGACATGTCCGATGAGTCGTACTGACCAGCGGACATGTCCGACGGACAGCTTTCCAGCGGACATGTTTCTTAGCATGCTAAGAAACTTTTATTTGCTGGAAACCTGTCCGCTAGGCCGGAAAATTGTCCGGTCGGCCCTACACACGACCGAACATGTCCGCGGAAACTGGTCCGTGGACCAGTTTCAGCGGACATGTTCGGTTGTGTGTACAATGCCTGAGACCCAAAAAAGATTTATTATGATATTCAAAAAAATGCCGGGGACACTATGTTTATCCACTCCATCATCCACAAAGGGACAGCTCTCCCTACATCTCTTCCTCAGGGTCCTTATGGTGCTACCTGTCAGGAACGAGTATGGAGATCGAGATGCAAAGAGCGCTCCCCTTGTGGCTGAGTGCAGCGCTACCCTGGAGTTCGGAACAGGAAGCGCGGTGCCCACAAAAGCACGGTAGGCCAGGTGCTTGCTTGCAGTCTGGTGAGCTCAGCCACTGAGGGATGGCTGAGGCAGGCAGAACTGAGCTTGTTGTATTTAAATGAATGGAGATACCAGAAGCCAGGCCGGGGGTCAAACACAGGTAGGTCAGTCCAGAGCATATACAGGGGCGAGCCAAGGTCGTACATGAGCAGGGTCCAAGTACAAGTCGAGGGTCAAGCCGGGTGGTCAGGAAGCAGAAGCAGAGTCAAGAAGCAGGCCGAGGGTCAAACACAGGAGATCAGGAAGCAAGGTTAAGGCAAGCCGGATCACAACGGATAAGCACAGATCAGGAGACAAGGTCAAGGAACACAGGAGACTGAAGAGATAATACAGCAATGAGCAGCTCCAGCAGCAGGCTTAAATAGACCAGGAAGTTAGTCATGTGATCTGTTCAGGTTACAAGGAGGAAGTTCCGCCCACCTTAGTCACCATGGCGGCCATGATTGACCGCCAGTCCTTCTTCGGCCATTTCGTTGACACTACCAATGTAGAATAAGCCACAAGGGCAGGTCAGACAATATACCACAAATTCTGAGGAGCAATTACAGAAGTCATTGATACTGTAAGCAGGGGCGTCGTTAGGGGTGGGCTAAGGAGGCTGGAGCCCCGAATGGGCTACCGAAAAGACCCGAGTCTCAGGCATATAGTGTTCAATTATTAGCCCCGAGTCCCGCCGAGCAGGGACCATTCTTTAGCCGAGCTCCGCCGAGTGACACAGCAGGTCCCGCCTTCTGGAGCCTGCAGTGCCTATGATGGACGTTTCACTCGTCCAATCCGGGACCGCGGGACGTGTGATGTCCATCAAGCTCAGAAGGCGGTAATTACAAATCCTGCCCGGCGCACCATGCGACATCCCTGCTTCCTGCTTGATTTGGCGGCTCTCCACAGCACGACTCGGCTCCTGTCCTGAGCCTCCTCTGGCTGGCTGACTGGCTGCATATGTATGCGGAGACACTGGGCGCGCCAGCCCGCCGCATCCCCACTCGGCGGCTCTCCATGGCACGACTCGGCTCCTGTCCTGAGCCTCCTCTGACTGGCTGCATATGTATGCGGGGACACTGGGCGCGCCAGCCCGCCGCATCCCCGCTCGCTGCTTGGCGGCTCTCCATGGCATGACAAGGCTCTTGTCCTGAGCCTCCTCTGACTGACTGGCTGCATATGTATGCAGGGACACTGGGTGCACTACCGCCGCATCCCCACTCACTGCTCGGCGGCTCTCCTCGGCTCCTAAGCATCCCTGGCTGGCAACATCTATGACGGGCACATTGGGCATGCCGGCGCTGCACACCATCCATGGCTGAGGTAGGTCAGTGATTGTGTATGCCTACCTGGTCAGTCACAGTGTATGTAGAGCAGGTCAGTGTTAGTGTATGTAGAAGCAGGTCAGTGTTAGTGTATGTTGGTCAGGTCAGTGTATGTAGGTCAGGTCAGTGTATGTAGGTCAGGTCAGTGTATGTAGGTCAGGTCAGTGTATGTAGGTCAGGTCAGTGTATGTAGGTCAGGTCAGTGTATGTAGGTCAGGTCAGTGTATGTAGGACAGGTCAGGTCAGTGTATGTAGGACAGGTCAGGTCAGTGTATGTAGGTCAGGTCAGTGTATGTAGGACAGGTCAGGTCAGTGTATGTAGGACAGGTCAGGTCAGTGTATGTAGGACAGGTCAGGTCAGTGTATGTAGGACAGGTCAGGTCAGTGTATGTAGGACAGGTCAGGTCAGTGTATGTAGGACAGGTCAGGTCAGTGTATGTAGGACAGGTCAGGTCAGTGTATGTAGGACAGGTCAGGTCGGTGTATGTAGGACAGGACAGGTCGGTGTATGTAGGACAGGACAGGTCGGTGTATGTAGGACAGGACAGGTCGGTGTATGTAGGACAGGTTGGTGTATGTAGGACAGGTCAGTGTATGTAGGACAGGTCAGTGTATGTAGGACAGGTCAGTGTATGTAGGACAGGTCAGTGTATGTAGGACAGGTCAGTGTATGTAGGACAGGTCAGGACAGGTCAGTGTATGTAGGACAGGCCAGTGTATGTAGGTTAGGACAGGTCAGTGTATGTAGGACAGGTCAGTTTATGTAGGACAGGTCAGTTTATGTAGGTTAGGACAGGTCAGTGTATGTAGGACAGGACAGGTCAGTGTATGTAGGACAGGACAGGTCAGTGTATGTAGGTTAGGACAGGTCAGGTCAGTGTATGTAGGTCAGGTCAGTGTATGTAGGTTAGGACAGGTCAGGTCAGTGTATGTAGGACAGGTCAGGTCAGTGTATGTAGGACAGGTCAGGTCAATGTATGTAGGACAGGTCAGTGTATGTAGGACAGGACAGGTCAGTGTATGTAGGACAGGTCAGTGTATGTAGGACAGGTCAGTGTATGTAGGACAGGTCAGTGTATGTAGGTTAGGTCAGTGTATGTAGGTTAGGACAGGTCAGGTCAGTGTATGTAGGTCAGGTCAGTGTATGTAGGACAGGTCAGTGTATGTAGGACAGGTCAGGTCAGGTCAGTGTATGTAGGTCAGGTCAGTGTATGTAGGTCAGGTCAGTGTATGTAGGTTAGGACAGGACAGGTCAGTGTATGTAGGTTAGGACAGGACAGGTCAGTGTATGTAGGTCAGGTCAGTGTATGTAGGTTAGGACAGGACAGGTCAGTGTATGTAGGTCAGGTCAGTGTATGTAGGTTAGGACAGGACAGGTCAGTGTATGTAGGTCAGGTCAGTGTATGTAGGTTAGGACAGGACAGGTCAGTGTATGTAGGACAGGACAAGTCAGTGTATGTAGGACAGGACAGGTCAGTTTATGTAGGACAGGACCGTTCAGTGTATGTAGGACAGGACAGGTCAGTTTATGTAGGACAGGACAGGTCAGTTTATGTAGGACAGGACAGGTCAGTTTATGTAGGACAGGACAGGTCAGTTTATGTAGGACAGGACAGGTCAGTGTATGTAGGACAGGTCAGTGTATGTAGGACAGGTCAGTGTATGTAGGACAGGACAGGTCAGTGTATGTAGGACAGGACAGGTCAGTGTATGTAGGACAGGTCGGTGTATGTAGGACAGGTCAGTGTATGTAGGACAGGTCAGTGTATGTAGGACAGGTCAGTGTATGTAGGACAGGTCAGGTCAGGTCAGTGTATGTAGGTCAGGTCAGTGTATGTAGGACAGGTCAGGTCAGTGTATGTAGGACAGGTCAGGTCAGTGTATGTAGGACAGGTCAGTGTATGTAGGACAGGTCAGTGTATGTAGGACAGGTCAGTGTATGTAGGACAGGTCAGTGTATGTAGGACAGGTCAGTGTATGTAGGACAGGTCAGTGTATGTAGGTTAGGACAGGTCAGGTCAGTGTATGTAGGTCAGGTCAGTGTATGTAGGACAGGTCAGGTCAGTGTATGTAGGACAGGTCAGGTCAGTGTATGTAGGACAGGTCAGGTCAGTGTATGTAGGACAGGTCAGGTCAGTGTATGTAGGACAGGTCAGGTCAGTGTATGTAGGTCAGGTCAGGTCAGTGTATGTAGGTCAGGACAGGACAGGTCAGTGTATGTAGGTTAGGACAGGACCGGTCAGTGTATGTAGGTCAGGTCAGTGTATGTAGGTCAGGTCAGTGTATGTAGGTTAGGACAGGACAGGTCAGTGTATGTAGGTCAGGTCAGTGTATGTAGGTTAGGACAGGACAGGTCAGTGTATGTAGGACAGGTCAGTGTATGTAGGACAGGACAGGTCAGTGTATGTAGGACAGGACAGGTCAGTGTATGTAGGACAGGACAGGTCAGTGTATGTAGGACAGGACAGGTCAGTGTATGTAGGACAGGACAGGTCAGTGTATGTAGGACAGGACAGGTCAGTGTATGTAGGACAGGACAGGTCAGTGTATGTAGGACAGGACAGGTCAGTGTATGTAGGACAGGACAGGTCAGTGTATGTAGGACAGGACAGGTCAGTGTATGTAGGACAGGACAGGTCAGTGTATGTAGGACAGGACAGATCAGTGTATGTAGGACAGGACAGGTCAGTGTATGTAGGACAGGACAGGTCAGTGTATGTAGGACAGGACAGGTCAGTGTATGTAGGACAGGACAGGTCAGTGTATGTAGGACAGGTCAGGTCAGTGTATGTAGGACAGGTCAGGTCAGTGTATGTAGGACAGGTCAGGTCAGTGTATGTAGGACAGGTCAGGTCAGTGTATGTAGGACAGGTCAGGTCAGTGTATGTAGGACAGGTCAGGTCAGTGTATGTAGGTCAGGTCAGTGTATGTAGGTTAGGACAGGAAAGGTCAGTGTATGTTGGTCAGGTCAGTGTATGTAGGTTAGGACAGGAAAGGTCAGTGTATGTTGGTCAGGTCAGTGTATGTAGGTTAGGACAGGTCAGTGTATGTAGGACAGGACAGGTCAGTGTATGTAGGACAGGACAGGTCAGTGTATGTAGGACAGGACAGGTCAGTGTATGTAGGACAGGACAGGTCAGTGTATGTAGGACAGGACAGGTCAGTGTATGTAGGACAGGTCAGTGTATGTAGGACAGGACAGGTCAGTGTATGTAGGACAGGACAGGTCAGTGTATGTAGGACAGGACAGGTCAGTGTATGTAGGACAGGACAGGTCAGTGTATGTAGGACAGGACAGGTCAGTGTATGTAGGACAGGACAGGTCAGTGTATGTAGGACAGGACAGGTCAGTGTATGTAGGACAGGACAGGTCAGTGTATGTAGGACAAGTCAGTGTCAGTAGGTCTGGTCAGTGGTGTATGTAGGTCAGGTGTTAGAAACAACTTTGAAAGACATGCTAGTGTGCCTAAGAGCTTCCTTACATGCTGATCTCATGGAATGTGTAACTGACATACATACACACTGACTTACATATCTGTGTGTGTGTACTGACACACACGCACGAGCGCGCAGGTCAGGGTATGTGTGTCAGGAAGGTTGCACCCCTCCCCCCCTCCCCGGTGTCAGGTCAGTGTATGTAGGTTAGGTCAGTGTATGTAGGTTAGGACAGGTCAGGTCAGTGTATGTAGGTCAGGTCAGTGTATGTAGGACAGGTCAAGTCAGTGTATGTAGGACAGGTCAGGTCAGGTCAGTGTATGTAGGTCAGGTCAGTGTATGTAGGTCAGGTCAGTGTATGTAGGTTAGGACAGGACAGGTCAGTGTATGTAGGTCAGGTCAGTGTATGTAGGTTAGGACAGGACAGGTCAGTGTATGTAGGTCAGGTCAGTGTATGTAGGTTAGGACAGGACAGGTCAGTGTATGTAGGACAGGACAGGTCAGTGTATGTAGGACAGGACAGGTCAGTTTATGTAGGACAGGACAGGTCAGTGTATGTAGGACAGGACAGGTCAGTGTATGTAGGACAGGACAGGTCAGTGTATGTAGGACAAGTCAGTGTCAGTAGGTCTGGTCAGTGGTGTATGTAGGTCAGGTGTTAGAAACAACTTTGAAAGACATGCTAGTGTGCCTAAGAGCTTCCTTACATGCTGATCTCATGGAATGTGTAACTGACATACATACACACTGACTTACATGTCTGTGTGTGTGTACTGACACACACGCGCGCAGGTCAGGGTATGTGTGTCAGGAAGGTTGCACCCCTCCCCCCCTCCCCGGTGCCGGCTTCGGGCTGAAGCCCCTGGTCTTTTTGCCACCTACCAAGGCCCCTGACTGTAAGTATGACTTTTGACGAAAAATTCCTTCTGTCCTGTTTATGCTGGACATGTTTGCAAGTTAAATGTCCTTTTAAATGCAAAGAACATAAGAGTCTGGCTCCTATTAGGTACTGAGGGCTTTATCTCGCTTGGGGCCACCTTACTTTTGATGTTACAGGCCTTTCTGGATCCAAAACATTTCCATTATTCGCACCTCTACTACTTTGAATAATTGTGGGGGGTTCACTTGATGTAGATTTACCTTATTTGCAAAAGGCCACCTTTGGCTTTGCTATTGCTATGGACTATGTGAGATGAAATCCTTTAGGCCAGTGGTCATCAACCCTGTCCTCAGGGCCCACTAACAGGCCAGGTTTTATGTATTACCTTGGGTTTACAACCATTTTAAGTAAGCAAAAGTGACATAACAAACACTCTTTTCCAACCTCTAAGCTATTGCTGTTGTAATTTTGAAAACAATTTTGTGTCCAGTTTTCACAGCCATAATTGACAACTGAGAAAATGAGTGCATGGACGATTCTTATCTTAATTTTGAGTGTAATTTATAACTTCCATACATACCATGTTTCCCCAAAAATAAGCCCGGGTCTTGTATTAATTTTTTAGACAAAAGACCCAGTAGGGCTTATTTTTGGGGTAGGGCTTGTCATGTGCTGTCTTCTCTCCCCATCTCCTGGAACGGAGTTAAAAGTGCCTGTAAAATTATAAAATGCACTGTATTACAGCCCCCATACAATGTAAAGTGTGCACCGTACCTTCCTACAGCGCCTTCCTCTGTCCTTTCGTGACCCGCCTGATCGATCTTTCATGCTCTGAGCACTACAGAGGGAGGGGGGCTCGAGATTCCTTTTGCTGACAGCTGGCAGAAGGAGAGCAGCGGGGAACCAGCTGAGCGCCGCTTGACACATTCATGTACCGCCTGAACGGTCTTTTCCCACTCCGAGCACTGCAGGGGGAGGGGGGCCCCCGAGATCCCCTGCTGACAGTAGGGAGAAGGAAGGCAGCAGAGAATCAGCTGAGCAACAAATGGCACTTCTATGTACCACCTGAATGGTCTTCTTCTGCTCAGAGCACTACAGAGGGAGGGGGGCCGAGATCCCGCACTGACAGAAGAGGAGGAGAGCAGCGGGGATCAGCTGAGCAGCGCCGCAACAAAGGTATTTACCAAAGAAACATACACAGTCTAGACCCTACAACCCCAAACTAGGGCTTATTTTCGGCGTAAATATGTACCCTAAGATACGACGGCGTAGGAGACTTACGCCGCTCGTATCTTAGCCTAATTTAAGCATATCTGGTTTCCAGAATACGCTTAAATTTACGACGGCGTAGATTCAGAGTTATAACGACGTATCTACTGATAAGCCGGCGTAACCCTACGTGAATCTAGCTATATAGCCATAAGAAGCTATAACCTGCCATAATGATTATTACCTTTAGCAATGAGAGGCAATGGTTGTTGATGATGGGTGGAAATAACAGTCATTATGGCAAATGACACAAGCATTATAACTTTGTGAATTGAGACTAATGCGCCTATTTTTATAGTCTTCTCGGTATATATGGTTTTAGCTTTTAAGTAAGGCTCCCTTGTTAAGCGTGAGTAGTATTAAAAATGTGAGACATCATGCTTCCTATCGTTTTAAAATAAAGGGCTGCTAAAATAATATGTTCAGGTAATAATTTTGCCCTCTTGTGTGTGATGGCAAAGAAGCACTGTTTACAGGGAAAACCACCATGAAAATATCTAGGATTAGTCTCTGCGTTCACCTCTGAATATCCCTGGCAACATTACTAACAAAATTAATTTAAAATGTATCGCACAGTAAGAATAATTGGTTAACAGTGTATAGCAATAATGTATTGCACAGTAGGAATATTGGTTAACAGCGTATAGCGCGGCACATATTTGATCTAAAGATTACTAACAAAATTAGTTTTTTTTTAACATAAGTTAGAGTAAACCTGTCCCAAGGGAAATATAGGGACTACCATTGCTGACTCCTAAAAATATTTATGCCCAGATTCAGATAGCAGTTACGACGGCGTAACTCTGAGTTGCGGGGTCGTATCTATGCGACTGATTCATAGAATCAGTTACGCATAGATTTCCCAAGGATCCGATCAGCATAAGTGTCTTACACCGTCGTATCTTAGGCGGCATATTTATGCTGGCCGCTAGGTGGCGCTTCTGTAGATTTACATGAGGAATATGCAAATTAGGTAGATGCGCCGATTCAGAAACATACGTCCGCCCGGCGCATTTTTTTACGTAGTTTACGTTAGGCTTTTTCCGACGTAAAGTTACCCCTGCTATATGAGGGGTATCCTATGTTAAGTATGGACGTCGGGCCAGCGTCGAATTCTCCATCGATTACGTCATTTGCGTAAGTCGTTCGCGAATAGGGCTGTACGTAAGTTATGTTCACGTCTAAAGCATTGCCGATTTGCGGCGTAATTTAGATCATGCACACTGGGATTCTTTCACGTAAAAAACTTTAAATACGTGGGGTCACAATTAATTTAAATAAAACAAGCCCACATCATCCACATTTGAATTAGGCGGGCTTACGCCGGACCACATACGCTACGCCGCCGTAACTTAGGGCGCAAGTTCTTTCTGAATACGGAACTTGCGCCCTAATTTACGGCGGCGTAACGTATCTGAGATACGTTACGCCCGCTGATAGATACACTATTGTATCTGTATCCGGGCCACAGTCTCTGGCTAGTGTTCTGAGCTACTAGCTTTAACCACTACCCCACCGCGCCATAGACATTTTACTGCTACAGCGCGGTGGAGTTATTCTGGGAGCACGTCCCTGGGACGTCCTCCCAGAATCCTTCACTCGCGCGCCCATCTGTAAACGCCGGGTCTAGAAGACCTGGCGCATCACAGATCGCGGTAAATCGCCTCTGATAGCGGCGGTTTACCACGTGATCGCTCCGTCAAATGACGGAGCGATCACTTGTAAACAAACCGGCGTCATGTGATGACGCCGGTTCCTCCTTCTCCTCTCTGTAAAGATCGGTACAGTGTGAGAGGAGGGGGGGGCGGGAGCGGGTGTCAGCAGCAGCACTGACGGCTGGATCTGTGACAACTGCAGTCACAGATCCAGCCATCCATCCATCCCAGCTCAGCTATCCCTGTGCAATACTCTGCAATACCCCAATATTCTGCAATACCCTGCGCAATACTCTGCAATACCCCTATAATCTGCAATACCCTGCGCAATACTCTGCAATACCCCTATAATCTGCAATACCCTGCGCAATACTCTGCAATACCCCTATAATCTGCAATACCCTGTGCAATACTCTGCAATACCCCAATATTCTGCAATACCCTGCGCAATACTCTGCAATACCCCTATAATCTGCAATACCCTGCAATACCCCAATACTCTGCAATACCCTGCGCGATACTCTGCAATACCCCAGTACTCTGCAATACTCTGCAATACCCCAATACTCTGCAATGCCCTGCGCGATACTCTGCAATACCCTGCGCAATACTCTGCAATACCCCAATACTCTGCAATACCCTGCGCAATACCCCAATATTCTGAAATACCCTGCGCGATACTCTGCAATACCCCAATACTCTGCAATACCCCAATATGCTGCAATACCCCAATACTCTTCAATACCCCAATACTCTGCACGATACGCTGCAATACCCCAATACTCTGCAATACCCCGCGCGATACTCTGCAATACCCCAATACTCTGCAATACCCTGCGCGATACTCTGCAATACCCCAATACTCTGCAATACCCCAATATACTGCAATACCCCAATACCCTGCGCGATACTCTGCAATACCCCAATACTCTGCAATACCCCCCATACTCTGCAATACCCCCATACTCTGCAATACCCCCAATACTCTGCAATACCCATTTTTTTAAAGCGCCCCTGTCCCCGTGTGCTCGCATGCAGAAGCGAACGCATACGTAAGTACCGCCCACATATGAAAACGGTGTTCAAGCTACACATGTGAGGTATCTCTGCGAACGTTAGAGCGAGAGCAATCATTTTGGCCTTAGACCTCCTCTGTAACTAAAAACATGTAACCAATAAAAGTAATTAAAGCGTCGCCTATGGGGATTTTTAAGTAGCGAAGTTTGGCGCCATTCCATGAGTGTGTGCAATTTTAAAGTGTGACATGTTTGGTATCTATTTACTCGGCGTAACTTCATCTTTCACATTATGAAAAAAAATTGGGCTAACTTTACTGTTTTGTTTTTTTTTAAGCACAAAACATTTTTTTTTAAAAACACGTGTTCAAAAAATTTCTGCGAAAAAAACATGCGAGATAAAAAGTTGTAACGGCCGCCATTGTATTATCTAGGGTCTTTGCTAAAAAAGCATATATAATGTTTTGGGGTTCTATGTAATTTTTTAGCAAATAAATTATGATTTTTACATGTAGGAGAGAAATGTCAGAATTGGCCTGGATGCTTTAGAACGCCTGATGGCGCTCCCTGCATCTGTATGTGGCCACGCTGTGTAAAATTCGCACACATGTGGTATCGCCATACTTGGGAGGAATAGCAGAATGTGTTTTGGGGTGCAATTTGTGGTATGCATATGCTGTGTGTGAGAAATAACCTGCTAATATGACAGAAACTATATATATATTTTTTTTTTTACAGAATTTTCAGTCGTTTTTCTTTTATAGCGCAAAAAATAAAAAACCCAGAGGTGATCAAATACCACCAAAAGAAAGCTCTATTTGTGTGAAAAAAAGGACAAAAATTTCAAATGGGTACAATGTTGTATGACTGAGTAATTGTCATTCAAATTGTGGGAGCACCGAAAGCTTAAAATTGGTCTGGTGAGGAAGGGGGTTTAAGTGCCCAGTGGTCAAGAGGTTAAAGTAATACTAATCTCTGGTTTTAAAAAAAGGTAACCTATTCAAGCATGTATTCTTAACTCAAAAAAAGTACCTTCTATTGTATTTTCTGTTGGAGAATGGCTACATTTGTTCATCATGGTCCTGCTGTTTGTAGGAATGTAGCCACTCTCTTTTGTTTGCTCCTGAGATGGACTTTAGGATCTATAGAGTGCATAAAGCAGTGCACCTGACCCCCAACTAGCATGTACTGCTCATTCCAAACAACAGGATGAAAAAAATAAGTTTGGTAGCTCATGGAGGACATTACAAGGAGGCAGAAAACCACAATAACAATGATTTCATAAAAAATTGGGAAGGAGTCGTTTTCACCTATGTTTTCAGTGGAGCACGCGCATCGGGTCCCCTCCAGACCTCTGCCCCTGGGTAATCCGCCCAGAGCCTTTCTGTTTAAACTATAACGATAGAGATGTTGTCCTAAGGCACACACTTTGGGGGACACCCCAGTTGAGAGTCCCTCGTGGTCATTACAGTTTTTTTTTTCTTTTTCTTTTGTGTGTTATAACTAGCTGGAGTGTAAGAGCCTAATGGACAGAATTCACCTTGGCAATGATGTGATGCTCCCACTGGTATCTTCCTCACACTATGAGGCGAGAACTGTTTCTGACCATTACCTTTTGTGTATTGCGATTCTCACATCTGGAATATCCAAGCGGGTCTGCTGGAAACTCAACCCGTTCTGGCTGTCGCTCTTCCCTAACCCCGAGGCTATTTATACCAATCTGCCTACATTTATTTGTTTCAATAAACATTCAGCTAATCCTGGTATCTTTTGGGACACGCTGAAAGAGGCCAATTTATTAAATCCATCAAGGCCATTAAGACCGGGACCAAGTCTTGGGAACAATCCGTGCTTCAGGAGGTTGAGAGGACTGAGTCTGCATTTGTGGACTCCCCCTCTGAACAAACTGAGAGAGCCTGGCATGAGGCTCAACATATTGCTAAGCATATGGGGCCAGATTCACAAGGAGATACGATGGTGTATCTACAGAGACACCATCGTATCTCTGACTTACACTGGACCTATCTATGCGCCTGATTCATAGAATCAGATACGCATAGATAGGGCTAAGATCTGACAGTGTTACACTGTGTTACACTGTTGGATCTTTTTTTCAATTTAAAAATGGCGCCGGGGGCGTTTCCGCTGATTTACGATAAATAATATGTAAATCAGCGAGATACGCAAATTCACGAACGTACGCGGACCCGACGCAGTCTTCTTACGACGTTTCCGTAGCCGTGTACCCGTCGTATACTTACCCCTGCTTTTATCAGGCGCAGCCAATGTTAAGTATAGCCGGCGTTCCAGCGTCGAATTTGAATTTTCTAACGTCGTTTGCGTACGCCGATTCACAAACACGCGCGTCGCAAGTCACGCTCACGTCGAAACCACTGACGGCCTAGTGACATCAGTGGGAGCAATGCACGCCGGGAAATTCCCCGGACAGCGCATGCGCATTTAAATCGGCACGGGAACGCTCCTGATTTAAACAGTACACTCCCCCTAGCCGCGGAATTTGAATTCCGCCGGGGGATTTAGGATCCGTCGTCGCAAGTTTGGAGGTAAGTGGTTTGTGAATTAGCCACTTGCCTCTTAAACTTGCGGGAGCGGATCTTAAATCACGTAGATCGAGCGGATCTATAGATCCGCTGATCTACGTGAATCTGGCCCATGGTTTTAACGAAGGCTGAAAACAAAAGGTTTTCCTTCAACAGAAATATTTTGAGGAAGGGGAAAACACAGGCCATATGCTTGCTATGATGGTGAGATCGCAGAAGGGATCATCCCATATAGCGGCAATTACCAATTCCTCAGGGGACCTGGTTTCCTCTCATGAAGATATTTTATCCACATTTAGAGATTTCTATACTGATGTGTACTCCTCTAAGGTCTCGTCCACTATAGCGGAAATTGATTCCTTTCTTGACCAGTGCCGAGTCCCGCAGCTTCCGGCCTTGGATGTAGAGCAATTGAATGCTCCCCTTACGGTTGATGAAATGCTGGAGGCATTGGCGCTTTCCTCTCCTAGTAAGTCTCCAGGCTCAGATGGCTTGCTGGCAGAGTTATACAAATGCTACTCTGACACACTGATAGCCCATTTAAGGGTGGTATTCGTGAATGCCTTGGAAAAGGGAAGTCTGCCCCAGTCTATGAACGAAGCGATAATTGTGTTACTGTTAAACCCTGGTAAGGAGGCCCATTCCCCAGATTCATATAGGCCCATTTCATTATTGACAACATATGTAAAATCACTGGCAAGGGTTCTGGCTACCAGGCTATCTAAAGTTATACACAAAGTGGTCCACAAAGACCAATCAGTGTTTATTCCCTCTACATCCACAGGCCTTAACATCAGACGTCTCTTTCAACCTCCAGATACCCGTCGATAACCCGGGCCGAAGATTGATTCTTTCACTGGATGCGACTAAGGCCTTTGACAGTGTCAAGTGCCCTTACCTGTGTGAAGTACTGAAGCGCTTTGGACTGGGTGACAACTTTATCAACTGGGTAAGGTTGCTATATGCAGCCCCCACGGCTAGGATCCGCATAAATGGGGACCTCTCAGATCTTTTCCCTCTTTTTAGGGGTACGAGACAGGGGTGTCCACTGTCACCCTTGTTATTTCCGTTAGCCCTTGAACCACTTGTGGCTATCGTACGGTCGTCCCCTCTACGTGGATTATACTCTGCTGTATCTAGAGGACATGGATACTTTCCTTACAAATGCTATGGAGGTAATTCAGCACTTTGGCTCCTTGTCAGGATTCTCCATCAATTGGAGTAAATCAGGCATTTTACCTGTAGATGACCCAACCATTTTGTTGCCGGTTGCTGCAGAGTCCCTCAAGGTAGTCTCCTCATTTAAATATCTGGGAATACAGGTGTCTGCTAACCCGCTGACCTACCTAGAAGAAAACCTCCTGCCCCTTTTCAAAAGACTCTGAATGACGTGTAATACTTGGTGCAAACTTCCACTGTCAGTAATAGAAAGCATAAATCTAATTAAAATGGTTTGGTGCCCCCAATTGTTATACATTATGCATCGTATTGACACCTTGTTCAGATCCTTGATATGGGAAAAAAAGTGTAGCTAGGATCAGTCTTTCCACTCTGTAATATGGCAAAGATTGGGGAGGAGCTGCAGTTCCTAACCATAAGCTCTATTTTTATGCTTCCCAACTACAACACCTGGGTGGTTTTGGGCCATTGGGCGAATCTGACTCGATTGAGAACCTATTGCGGACTGGAACATCTTGGTGCTAGCGAGTCTACTTCACCTGCCAAACAGCGCCCACTGTCGTTCTTCTAAAAAAACTGTGGACCACTATCAGGTCTAGTTTGAGGATCTCGGGATTTCTTGAAGAAACCCCATTATGGAAGAACCCTAATTTAGCAGAAATATTCAAATTGGAAGGTTTCCAGTCGTGGAGGCTGGCTGGCATTTGCAATAAGGACCTGCAAGCAGAATTTAACCCAGACATCAATTCTATAGGTTCCTTCAGGTACAACATGCTCTCATATAGCTCTGGGATGCCCTTCTGTGAAAAAAATGTCCTTCCTGGGACCTTCCATTGTGGTGTTCCAATGGCCACAAATTTTCGAAAGGCCTCCGAGTTCACCAGTTTATATGGCAGTAGTTGGTGGGCTATCAGTTCCGACAAGTCAGCGGTCAACCGTTGGGCAAGAGGGTTATCCGGCATTATCGTTTTTTTACAATCGAACATTTGGGCCACCGAAGCCTGCTTTTTTTCAGAAAAACGTGAGGACGGCATAATGGATAGTGGAGTGGAGGACAATTGTGAGCATAGAGGGGAAGGAGAAGGAGAAGAGGCTGGATGGTGAGAGCCTGAAGTGTGGCTTTGTGGGTTCTGATGGCGTTGCTCCCACTGTGCTTGGTGATGAGAAGCCAGGTGCCTTCTTAAGGCGGTCGCTTACCGCGACTTATGCGTTGACTGCAAAGGCTGCATATGGCAACACTATTGTCTGCAGCGGACATGTTAGAAAAAGCCCACACTGCGGAGCCATGGGCAGGTGTCCTGGGAGTGCCAGATGTAACCGTACATGGTCGATGGCTCGCTCCTGATACATTAGGAGTCTGTTTTGTCCCTCCTGTGCAATGTAAGTTTGACCTGCTTCTCCTCCCTATCTGCTGGTCCATCTCTCCCTCTGAACTCCCCTCCTCTTCCTCTCTTGTGGGCACCCACGTGACGTCTGTAGACATGTCATCATCGACGTCACCTTCCCCATCACTAACAATAGAGATCTGGGAGTAGGCAGCAACAGTGGGCACCAACCTCCTTGGGCTGATCTGAGTACTGTCGTCAGACTGTTGAGTGCCGGCTGTTGCTACCTCCTCTTCCTGATCCAATGCCAAGAATGGCTGTGCATCGGAAATGTCTTCTGATGGATCGGAAAATAATTCCTGTGACTCAATCTGAGGGTATATGGTGGTGGTGGTGGTGTTGTCGGTAAACCACTCAACCAAGTCTGGTGCATCATTTGACGTAATCGAACGAACATTGTGCCACTTCCCACTTTGGCTCCGGCC
Organism: Rana temporaria; assembly: GCF_905171775.1. Lineage (NCBI taxonomy): Eukaryota > Metazoa > Chordata > Amphibia > Anura > Ranidae > Rana > Rana temporaria. The sequence goes on along the minus strand of NC_053490.1, from coordinate 335,332,740 downwards.
TGGTGCTTCTGCCCTACCCCTACCACCCATGCGGAAGGGGCTGCCTCTTCCTCTGCCTGACATTTTTTAAATTACCCTGTTACAAAAGTCTCTAGAGAAGCGCAGTATATGTGGAAGAAGGTATATGACAAAATCTGTCGTTTTGGGGGGCCACTGGTTTATCGCACTAGTTATGAAATATTTTTTTCAGGAAATGTTGTTAATGTGTGTGGCAGAGGTAACACAGCGAAAGAGGCAAAAATTCAGCAGTAACCAAATACACTGCCAGTCACAATGCTGCACAATACAAATCCACTATAATATGCTTTCTATATTCGAAAGTATATTATCAGTGTATATTACACCTACAGTATATACTGCAGAGCAAGTAGTACACCTATACCAGTGCTTGAAAGGACTTTTGTGGACCTGTTAGGTAACGATTTGTGTCACTACAGTCTGTCCCTGCTCGAAACAGCAACCTGTCCCTACACTGACAAAACGACGTTAAAAAATGCAGCATGTTCGAATTTTTTTTGTGTCGTTTTTTAGAACCTGAAAAATGATGTGAAGCCCACACACGATCATTTTAAATGACGTTTTTGAAAAACAATGTTTTTTTCATGCTGAAAAATGATCGTGTGTATGCGGCATAACACTTCAAAACATGGAGGGGGGAATTTATAAAGCACCTGTGACACTTTTGGTTCTGACAGCATTCTGACATATATATGCAGCAAACTCAGGTAGTTCTAAAATGTGCCACTTTTACATTGTGTCACATTAAATGCACCAATTGTAAAAGTGAAGCTAATTAAGACCAACTCTCTTTAGCGTACAGAGAGAAAAGCTTGTTCAAACTGATTTTGCGAAAAGTGTCTTGCATGCTTTCTAAAAATTGGTGCAACATGAACCAGATTCAAGTACAAGTTCTTGTCAGGTACAGTATATGAATTTGACACATTCTTCACCTCTTTTAGAATGCATAAGAGACACTTGCAGGAACCTTGTAGAAACCTTGCAAGACGATCTAAACAAATTAATGGGGTGGTCAACCACATGGCAAATGAGGTTTAATGTTGAAAAATTTAAAATATTGCATTTGGGTGCCAAAATTGTAAATGTAATTTACTTGCTAGGGGAGAACCTCTGGGGGAAACTAGGATGGAAAAGGATCTGGGAGTCCTAGTAGATGACAGGCTCAGCAATGGCATGCAATGCCACACTGCTGCAAGCAAGGCTAACAGAATATTGGCATGCATTATAAAGGGGATTAAAGCGGAGTTCTGACTTTAAAAATAAAATTAAAAGTTAGCAGCTACAAATACTGCAGCTGCTGATATTTAATAATCAGACAATTACCTGTCCCATGGTCCAGCGATGCGGTGGAACGAAGCCCCGCTCCTCTCATCATCACCACTGTGGGTGCCCAACTGTGGCTTCACAGCTGTATAGTCCAAAAGAAAAGGTGCTATTAAATGGGTTTGAAAGGTGACGACATGGTGATATTGTTTTATTTCACTATTTAAATAAGGCACAAGCTTGTCTTCCCCAGGACAACTGTAAAGTGAAACAAAACAACATATATGTCCTAAAACACCCTCCCATCATTACTGCCCACATGTAATGACATCATCAAGTGCTGTAAAGCACTCAGGACTGAAATTAGGGGGGTCAGGGGGGGGGGACATCCCCTAAGAGATGCATCCAGGGGGCGCTGCCCCCACGCGCACTGGGAACTGCTGCTCTATGGGTGTCACTACTGCCCGAGACATTCCAGAGCGATGCTTCAGCAACTGTTGCTATGTTGATAAACAACAGTAGCTGCAGCGTTGCTCTGGAATGCCTTTCTATAGGATGGCCGGGCGGGAGGATGAGGAGTGATTCAGTGCTAGTGCACCTGTGTGGTCTCCCTCCTATTTGATTCTCCAGCATTTGGAAAACTATACAGTGGGCGATGCCTGTCCATTACACTTGGACTGAAATCTTTGAGCAGAGGCACCCCCAGCAGAGTGCTGTGGGGCCTCTCTTCTAGTCCTGCCCAGTGCCTAAACAGCCCATGTCTTTTCTGAGTGAAGCATCCCAGCTGCAGGAAAAAAAAAAATACCTGGAACTGGAAGGCATTTATTAGGACAAGAAGAGGGGTTTGTGTGCAGAAGGCCCTGGACTAGGAAGTTGAGGTTGGTATGGCAAAGGATTGGGGGAACTAGGGAGGGAGTGCAGAGGAGTGAAGAGGTCCTCAGCCCCAGCTCAGCCTCTCATAGAGCCACTAAGAGCCTGAGCCGGCCACTGCATAGCCCAGTGTTTCAGTGAGCGCAGGGGAAGGCAGATCAGAGAGTCAGTCACCAGCTCTCTGCTCAGGGAGCACTAAGAACTGAGTGATCAGTAAATATGATTCAATTAAAAAAAAAATTACCCAACATCTCCTCTTTCCTGCTATCTGACCCACATGACAAATAGGTCTTATTCGCATGGAGCATATGCGTCCATGCCCATTGTGATGGCCATGTGTGGAGATACATGGTGTTCTGTGCATCCCTGTGCAGGCAATCTAGTCAAAGTCCATTGGGATGCAGCAGCTACATAGACATAGTCGAATGTCAAAAATTGACATGCAGACACGAAGGGATGCATGTATCCGAATGCACAGTGTCTGCATTCGGATCTGTGCCCCCATTTCTATAGGTGAAGCTCTCTGGTGGATGCAGATGCAGCAAACAGTTGCTCAGCATACAGGACCTGTCTCAGCGCCTCTCTAAATGAGCCCTTATGGGAATGTATCAAAGCTAGAGCAGACAGAATCTGGAGCAGCTGTGCATGGCAACCAATCAGCTCATAGCTTTCATTTTCAAAGCTGAACAAGCTGAAGAAAGAAGCTGATTGGTTGCCATGCACGGCTGTTTCAGATTATAACTTCATGAGGTTATGCAAAATTAAATGCTTCAGATTTACTGTAGGCTACATCCTCTCCAGGACTCAAATAGTCCACAGGTTTTAAATAATTTCTATAAGAAAGTATCTTTGCTCCTCATATTTGGAAAAGCTATTTCTAAATATATGGGACATTGTTGTTTTATTCTGTTGTAAAGATTTGTGTTTGTTTTGTTTATAATTATTATTAAATATTATTATGGTTTTTAATAATGTGTACAACTGACTGGACTATATGTGATGTGGGCATCTCCTGAACTAGCCAGTAGGGGAGCTATGTGGCTGCCCGCTAGATCCCACACTGGCCTACTGTATGTCAGCAGAGGGATCTGCATTAGGGAGGTGAACTTGGGTTTTGGAACTATTTTGACATTATATTTTTAATGTTGATAATAAATACAACAGTAACATACACTAATTGTCAAAAGTATTGGGACACCTGCCTTTACACACACATATAGTTATAATGTTAATTGTCTGTGATGTAAAAAAATGAGACAAAGATTAAATCATTTCAGAACTTATTCCACCTTTAATTTGACTTATAAACTGTACAACTCAGTTAAATAATAAACTGAAAACTTTTAGGTGGAGGGAAGTAAAAATAAAAAAATAAACCAATATTATTGCATACGTGTGCACATCCTTAAATGTATACTTTGTTGAAGCACCATTTGATTTTTTTACAACACTCAGTCTTGGCAATATCTGCCCACTCTTCTTTGCAAAAACACTCCAAATCTGTCAGATTGTGAGGGCATCTCCTGTGCACAGCCCTCTTCAGATCACCCCACAGGTTTTCAATCGGATTCAATTCTGGGCTTTGGCTGGGCTGTTCAAAAACTTGAATCTTCTTCTGGTGAAGCCATTCCTTTGTTGATTTGGATGTATGCTTTGGGTTGTTGTCATGCTGAAAGATGATCATGTTGAGCTTTCTAGCAAAAGCTTGAAGGTTTTGTGCCAATAATGACTGGTTCCCTTTACCTTGACTAAGGCCCCTGTTCCAGCTGAAGAAAAACAGCCCCAAAGCATGATGCTGCCACCACCATGCTTCACTGTGGGTATGGTGTTTTTCTGGTAATGTGCAGTGTTGTTTTTGTTCACCAAAGCTATCTTTTGAAATAATGGTCAAAAAGTTTAACCTTGGTTTTATCAGACCATGACACATTTTCCCACATGCTTTTGAGAGACTTCAGATGTGTTTTTACAAAATGTAGCCGGGCTTGGACATATGAAGAATACGGGAGATTGTATACACATGTACCACACTTGCCAGCTTGCCAGATATTCCTGCAGCTCCTTTAGACCCATTTCACACTGAGGCGCTTTGCAGGCGCTATAACGCTAAAAATAGCGCCTGCAAAGCCCGAGGGCTTTCACACTGGAGCAGTGCGCTGGCAGGATGCTAAAAAAAGTCCTGCTAGCAGCATCTTTGGAGCGGTGTGTATACCGCTCATCCATCGCTCCTGCCCATTAAAATGAATGGGTACTGCGGCTTTACCGCTGGCAAAGCGCCGTTGCAGCCGCACTTTGTGGGTGGTTTTAACCCTTTTCGGCCACTAACGGGGGTTAAAAGTGCCCAGCTAGCGGCCGAATAGCGCCATGAAATTGACGATAAAGCACTGCTAGCAATACCGCCGACGCACCCACCACCCCAGTGTGAATGAGGCTTTAATGTTGCTTTTGGCCTCTTGGCAGCCTCCCTGGCCAGTTTTCTTCTTGTCTCTTCATAAATTTTGGAGAGACGTTCAGTCTTTGGTAATGTCACGCCATATTTTCAGTTATAAGAGGGTGTGCACACTTATGCAACCACGTTATTTTAATTTTTGGCTTTTACTTCTTCCCTCCTAAAAGATTTCAGTTTGTTTTTCAATTTATTAGTACAGTTTATAGGTCACATTAAAGGTGGAAAAAGTTCTAAAGTGATTAATCTTTGTCTCATTTTTTTACATCACAGAAACCTGACATTTTACCATGGTAAACTTTAATGGCATTCTAGTCTTAGTCCGCAGGGTTCAATATTGAGTTGGCCCACCCTTAGCAGCTATAACAGCTCCAACTCTTCTGGGAAGGCTGTCCACAAGGTTTAGGAGTGTGTCTATGGGAATGTTTGACCATTCTTCCAGAAGCGTATTTGTGAGGTCAGGCACTGATGTAGGACGAGAAGGTCTGGCTCACAGTCTCTCGCAGTCAGGACTTTGTGCAGGCCAGTCAAGTTCCTCCACCCAAGACTCGCTCATCCCTGTATTTATGAACCTTGCTTTGTACAATGGTGTCCAGTCATGTTGGAACAGGAAGAGACTATCCCTAAACGGTTCCTACAAAGTTAGGAGCATGAAGCCTAACCCTTGAAAAGAAAAAAAACCATAATCTCCCCTCCTGGATTGAGGAGGAAAAACAACCCCCTCTGCTAAATGATTTGGACCAGTGCACAAAGCAAGGTCCATAAAGACGTGGATGAGTTACTTTGGGGTGGAGGAACTTGACTGGCCTGCACAGAGTCCTGGCCTCAACCTGATAGAACACATTTGGGATGAATTAGAGTGGAGACTGCCAGCCAGGACTTCAGTGTTCATCCAACATCAGTGTCAACATCAGTGCCTGACCTTACAAATGCACTTCTAGAAGAATGGACAAACATTCCCATAGACACACTACTAAACCTTGTGGGCAGGCTGCCCAGAAGAGTTGAAACTGTTATAGCTGCAAAGGGTAGGCCAACTCAATATTGAACCCTACGGACTAAGACTGGGATGCCAAGTTAATATGCGTGTAAAGCAAGGTGTCCCAATACTTTCGACATAACATAACTTGCTGTGTGTGATCTGTGTCTGTGGCATAGTTGAATGTAGAGACATGCAACTATAATTTTCAGTAGGGCGGCACAGGAAGTACTGTGTTTCTTTCATAACAAACTTCCTTTAATAATCTAGGGGCAAAGAAATCCAACCAAGAAGTTGTATATGTGAAATACAGTAAGGCCTCGTACACACGACCGAGTTTCTCGGCAAAAACCAGCAAGAACCTTGCTGGGAGATATTTTTTTGCCGAGGAAACCGGTCATGTGTACATTTTCGTCGAGGAAACTGTCGAGAACCTCGTCGAGCCAAAAAGAGAGCAAGTTCTCTATTTCCTCGACGGGAGTCTGATTTGGCTCGTCAAGATCCTTGACGGGCTGGTTTTCGACGAGAAACTCGAACGTCTGTATGCTAAGAAACCCGCGCTTGCTCAGAATAAAATATGAGACGGGAGTAAAAGCAGCATTTGTAATGGAGACAACACATTTTTAAAGCTGTAACAGACTGAAAAGTGCAAATCGTCTCCTACCAAACTTTTATTTAACACGCAAACTCATGAGATTAGCAAAAGCAGCCCCAAGAGTTTAGCCAGTGGAATCGAACTTCCACTGCCGTTGTATGTGTTGTATGTCACCGCGTTTGAGAACAAGGAGATTTTGGCTTGACTGTGTGTACGCAAAGCCAACTTGTCGAGTTCTTCGACAAGCCTAACAAGGAACTTGACGAGGAACTCGATGTGTTTCGCCCAGTGCTGGGACAAGGCCATTTGGTGCCCAGGGCGAAGATGGCAAACTGCGCCCCCCCCCCGTTTTTAAGAAAGAATCAATGTTGTTTCAAACCAATCAAGACCATTCGATAAACACTTATTTCAATTTTTTTTACCAAAAATATGTAGAAGAATACGTATAGGCCTAAACTGAGGAACAAAAAAAAAATTATATCTTTTTTGGGGATATTTATTATAGCAAAAAGTAAAAATATTGCATTTTTTTCAAAATTGTTGCTCTATCTTTGTTTATAGCGCAAAAAATAAAAACCGCAGTGGGGATCAAATACCACCAAAAGAAAGCTCTATTTGTGGGAAAAAAAGGACGCCAATTTTGTTTGGGAGCCACGTCGCACGACCGCGCAATTGTCAGTTAAAGCGGCGCAGTGCCGAATCGCAAAAAGGGGCAAGGTCCTTACCCTGCATAATGGTCTGGGGCTTAAGTGGTTAATTCGCATACAGTTCATACTCCAATTTTATACACTTTCACAGTGGGGGTGCCACTTTGGGAACACATGAACAGGGGGCAGCAACAATGCAAGTCAGATGGCAAGCATGGTTCATTTAAAATGACTCAAAACCATATTTGATCTGCTGTGTTTTTTTTTATAATACACAGTAGTGGTCATTAACCTTGCCTCAGCCAGCCCCCCCCCCCCCCCCCACATCCAGTCATTTATTTATCTGCTCCAAGTTCAACTTCTGCTTACTTTACAAGTAGTCCGTCTGCTCTGTAGCACAGTGCTAGCTTCAGCTAGAGCCAGGCTGGCTCCTCGAGACTAGGGTTGCCACCTTTTCTTCAAGCCAAACCCGAACACATTCGCGGCGCACAGCAATTTTTTTGTAGTACACGCGGCTATAGAATTGTAAAATACCTGGGATAGTTTACATCAGCAGGCGAGCTTCCGTTCCCAGACAGGTGGACAAGTAAGATCCTCATAAATGAAGAAAGTGTGACATAGTGTAAAACCGTAAAAGTAATTTAATCACAAACCACAAGCAAAATCTTCAAAAGATGCACTCACACAATGCCAAAATTAAAAAGCGTGATAAATACACAGCAAAGATTCCTCTGTATTGTGCGGCTGAAATGCAACGGTCTCGGCGGACCCAGAAAATAAAACCCAGGCAACTCACACCACTCGATCCCCACACTGTGTTGGAAGTGAAATTGAAGCTGGCGTGAACGAAAAACCGAACGCCGGTCACTGGCGAACAAACACCCAACTGGCCTATCTTCTCACGTTAGCAATTGGTCACTGACCAGATGATAACCAAGCTTCCGACATGTTTCGTCGTAAAATTTGACTTATTCATGGAATGAGGTAATACATCTGAGATTCACTGTTTAAATAATGGTGGATACACTTAAAAAATTAAGAAGGAACATGATTCACCTGTGTACTGGCTCCAATGTTAGGTGTCACCTGTGCACTGGCTCCAATGTTAGGCGTCATTTCCTGTGCGACGTTTCTGGGGGTTGGTGAGTAAGCCAATAGGAAATCTTAATCATCCATCCATCATAATTGAGGGCCCAGAGACATTCATCACTGCTAGGATGCGTGTCTCCCATCTAGCAGATTCTTCCAATCACCATAGCTGGTGTGTATGGACGGAATTCTGTCAGTTAAAATCGCGATGTGTGGGCGGAAGTGAGTCATTGTGAGACTCACAGTGTGGGCGGAAGTCCATAGCCACAACATCTCCTCTGGGAGATGATGCAGTGTCAGCAGAGAAGGTCATGCTGTCTTGCCTCATATTTATTTAAACTCTACAATCGTCAGATGCTGCAGAGGGGGACATATCCCATGCAGCAACCAGCGATACAAACAACACTCCTACCGGTGCAATGTTTTATCCCTAAAGTTATTAATTAACCAGTTCCCGACCCCCGCATGTACATATACGTCCACAATATGGCACGTACAGGCACATGGGCGTACACGTACGTCCTCGCCTATTAGCGGGTGGGGGGTCCGATCGGGACCCCCCCCGCTACATGCGGAGGTCGGGTCCGCTCGGGGAGCGATCCGGGACCACGGCGCGGCTATTTGTTTATAGCCGCTCCGTCGCGATCGCTCCCCGGAGCTGAAGAACGGGGAGAGCCGTGTGTAAACACGGCTTCCCCGTCCTTCACTATGGCGGCGCATCGATCGCGTCATTCCCTTTATAGGGAAGACACGATCGATGACGTCATTCCTACAGCCACACCCCCAAACAGTTGTAAACACATACTAGGTGCACCCTAACTCCTACAGCGCCACCTGTGGTTAACTCCCAAACTGCAACTGTCATTTTCACAATAAAGAATGCAATTTAAATGCATTTTTTGCTGTGAAAATGACAATGGTCCCAAAAATGTGTCAAAATTGTCCGAAGTGTCCGCCATAATGTCGCAGTCACGAAAAAAATTGCTGATCGCCACCATTAGTAGTAAAAAAAAAAAAATTAATAAAAATGCAATAAAACTATCCCCTATTTTGTAAACACTATAAATTTTGCGCAAACCAATCGATAAACGCTTATTGCGATTTTTTTTACTAAAAATAGGTAGAAGAATACGTATCGGCCTAAACTGAGGAAAAAAAATGTTTTTATATATGTTTTTGGGGGATATTTATTACAGCAAAAAGTAAAAAATATTGCATTTTTTTCAAAATTGTCGCTCTATTTTTGTTTATAGCGCAAAAACTAAAAACCGCAGATGTGATCAAATACCACCAAAAGAAAGCTCTATTTGTGGGGAAAAAAGGACGCCAATTTTGTTTGGGAGCCACGTCGCACGACCGCGCAATTGTCTGTTAAAGCGACGCAGTCCCGAACTGTAAAAACACCTTGGGTCTTTAGGCTGCATATTGGTCCGGGGCTTAAGTGGTTAAGGACACACTCAAGGTTAAGGCCAAGGGGTAAACAACCCCTCCTAGATGAATAAGACTACAATACAGAGTGAAAATTCAGTCAATAACGTCCATTTAGGAATTATTGATAAAACTATTCACGTCTAGTTCGATGTTCATCCCCCACGGAAAAAGACTTTTGAGGGCGAATATCCAGGACGTCTCTCGCTGTGACAGGTCCCTTACCCTATTGGACCCTCTCCAATGTGGATAAACACAGTCGATCCCACAAAATTGAGCAAGTTATAAATACCATAGTGTCTCTGTCCATTTTAAGGAGAAGCACAGCCAGGACCCCACACTTGCTCAATTTTGTGGGATCGACTGTGTTTATCCAAATTGGAGAGGGTGACACCTAACATTGGAGCCAGTACACAGGTGAATCATGTTCCTTCTTAATTTTTTAAGTGTATCCACCATTATTTAAACAGTGAATCTCAGATGTATTACCTCATTCCATGAATAAGTCAAATTTTACGACGAAACATGTCGGAAGCTTGGTTATCATCTGGTCAGTGACCAATTGCTAACGTGAGAAGATAGGCCAGTTGGGTGTTTGTTCGCCAGTGACCGGCGTTCGGTTTTTCGTTCACGCCAGCTTCAATTTCACTTCCAACACAGTGTGGGGATCGAGTGGTGTGAGTTGCCTGGGTTTTATTTTCTGGGTCCGCCGAGACCGTTGCATTTCAGCCGCACAATACAGAGGAATCTTTGCTGTGTATTTATCACGCTTTTTAATTTTGGCATTGTGTGAGTGCATCTTTTGAAGATTTTGCTTGTGGTTTGTGATTAAATTACTTTTACGGTTTTACACTATGTCACACTTTCTTCATTTATGAGGATCTTACTTGTCCACCTGTCTGGGAACGGAAGCTCGCCTGCTGATGTAAACTAACTATAACAAAGCTACTGTGCCAAAACACGAGAGTGCTAGGCATATAGGGCCAAATCCTCAGCCAGGCGGCGTAACTTAACTTTCAGCAGTTAAGTTACACTGACTTAAAGTTTCTACCTAAGTGCCTGATCCACAAATCACTTACCTAGAAATTTCAGGCCGTGTAACTTAAGTGCCGCCGTCGTAAGGCGGTCCTCCTCTCCAGGGGGCGTTTATAATTTAAATGAGGCGCGCTCCCGCGCCGGCCGTACTGCGCATGCGTGTGACGTAATTTTCCCGACGTGCAGCGCGCGAACGTAATTGACGCCGGGCGGCTTTGTGGATTGCGACGGGACACTAAAGTTGCGACGGGTGAAAAAAAATATATGCGCCGGGAAAACAAATAATCAGCATGCATTCCTGAGGGAGAACTCCATGCCAATTTTCAAAGAAAAAACCGGCATGGGTTCCCCCCCCCAGGAGCATACCAGGCCCTTAGGTCTGGTATGGGTTGTAAGGAGACCCCCCCACGCCGAAAAATCGACGTAGGGGGTCCCCCTACAATCCATACCAGACCCGTATCCAAAGCACGCTACCCGGCCGGTCAGGAAGGGAGTGGGGACGAGCGAGCGCCCCCCCCCTCCTGAGCCGTGCCAGGCCGCATGCCCTCAACATGGGGGGGTTGGGTGCTCTGGGGCAGGGGGGCGCACTGCGGGCCCCCCCACCCCAGAGCACCCTGTCCCCATGTTGATGAGGACAGGACCTCTTCCCGACAACCCTTGCCGTTGGTTGTCGGGGTCTGCGGGCGGGGGGCTTATCGGAATCTGGGAGTCCCCTTTAATAAGGGGGTCCCCAGATACCGGCCCCCCACCCTAAGTGAATGGATATGGGGTACATCGTACCCCTATCCATTCACCTGGAGGCAAAAAGTAAAAGTTAGTAAACACACAACACAAGGGTTTTTAAAATAATTTATTATTCTGCTCCGGATGCCCCCCCTGTCTTCTTTATTAGCTCTATTACCAGGGGGGGCTTCTTCTTCCACTCTCCGGGGGTCTTCATCCACTCTCCGGGGGGTTTCTTCTTCCGCTCTCCGGGGGGGGGCTTCTCCGCTCTCCGGGGGTCTTCATCTCTCTTCGCCGCTCTCCGCTGTTGACTCGGCGAACCCCGGTTCTTCTGCAGATGTCCGGTGCCTTCTTCTTCAGCGCTGGCTGCCTGCTATCTTTGTGTGTTAGCTCAATTTCTAACAGGCAGCCGGCGCGGTCTTCTGTGACGTCAGGGTCTTCTCTTCTGTTCTTCTCCCCTCCTCCGATGTTGTCTCGTCGCCTCTTGTCGCTGTAATGATGGAAGCGCGCCTTGCATCCCATTTATATAGGCATCACCGTCCCATCATGCTCCGGTAGGTACCCACGTGGTGGGTGCACGTGGGTAGGCACCCACCACGTGGGTACCTGCCGGAGCATGATGGGACGGTGATGCCTATATAAATGGGATGCAAGGCGCGCTTCCATCATTACAGCGACAAGAGGCGACGAGGCAACATCGGAAGAGGGGAGAAGAACAGAAGAGAAGACCCTGACGACACAGAAGACCGCGCCGGCTGCCTGTTACTAATTGAGCTAACACACAAAGATAGCAGGCAGCCAGCGCTGAAGAAGAAGGCACCGGACAGCTGGAGAAGAACCGGGGTTCGCCGAGTCAACAGCGGAAGAGGGGAGAAGATAGAAGAAGACCCCCGGAGTCCGGAGAAGCCCCCCCCCCGGAGAGCGGAAGAAGAAACCCCCCCCGGAGAGCGGAGAAGACCCCCGGAGAGCGGAAGAAGAAGCCCCCCCTGGTAATAGAGCTAATAAAGAAGACAGGGGGGGCCTCCGGAGCAGAATAATAAATTATTTTAAAAACCCTTGTGTTGTGTGTTTAATAACTTTTACTTTTTGCCTCCAGGTGAATGGATAGGGGTACGATGTACCCCATATCCATTTACTTAGGGTGGGGGGCCGGTATCTGGGGGCCCCCTTATTTGAGGGGACTCCCAGATTCCGATAAGCCCCCGCCCGCAGACCCCGACAACCAACGGCAAGGGTTGTCGGGAAGAGGTCCTGTCCTTATCAACATGGGGACAGGGTGCTCTGGGGTGGGGGGGCCCGCAGTGCGCCCCCCTGCCCCAGAGCACCCAACCCCCCCATGTTGAGGGCATGCGGCCTGGCACGGCTCAGGAGGGGGGGGCGCTCGCTCGTCCCCACTCCCTTCCTGACCGGCCGGGTAGCGTGCTTTGGATACGGGTCTGGTATGGATTGTAGGGGGACCCCCTACGTCGATTTTTTGGCGGAGGGGGGGTCTCCTTACAACCCATACCAGACCTAAGGGCCTGGTATGCTCCTGGGGGGGAACCCATGCCGGTTTGGATTTTACAAATTGCCGTGGAGTTCTCCCTCGGGAATGCATACCAAATGCCGTCGCTTGAATGGGCCTTTACAAGGTGTGACTAACTTTACACTTTGTAAAAGCAGCCCTAGTTTTACACTTGGCAAACTAACACTTACGGCGAAAAAACTAAGCACAAAAGCTTTGAGGATCGCCCTAAGTGCTAATTTGCATACCAGAAGAGGCATTTCGACTCGAAATGCCCCCAGTGGCGGATGCGGTACTGCATCCTAAGATCCGGCAGTGTAAGTCCCTTACAGATGTCGGATCTTCTGCCTAACTTAGGAAAACTGCTTCTGAGGATCAGTTCCAAAGTTAGAACCAGAGATACGACGGCTTACGCCGGAGTATCTCTTTTGTGGATATGGCCCATAGTTCCGGTGAGTGGCCATTTCTATTGGTGGAGGATTCACTATTTTTTCACATCGGGTGTGGTGGAAGATTTCTTTGAATATGTTTTGAAGATTTTACACCTTGAAGGAGAGAAAGAAGTGTTTTTCCTTTTCGCTCTTCCATGAACTTTATGTTTTTCTATGAACACTTTTATCACAGGCTTTTGACTCATTTGCATTTATATTTGGATTATTATTATTTATTATTCATCACAGTGTGGATCACACACACTTGAGCGCTGTTTTATATATAATTTTTGGTTTATTGGTTTAACACGTTATATATACTTTTTCATATTGACACTTTTAGAACAGCAGCTGTGATTTCTACTATTGTTGTTGTCCTGAGCGCAGAGGTGTGAATCAATAGGGCGCCATTGTTTGATCACATTTTTTTCTGACAGAGAGGGTTGCTGACAGAGAGGGTTGCTGACAGGGGGGCTTGCTGACAGAGAGGGGGGGCTGATAGGGGGGTTGCTAAAAGAGAGGGGGATGACAGGGGGTTGTTGCTGACAGAGAGGGGGTTGACAGAGAGGGGGGCTGACGAGGGGTTGCAGACAGGGGGGGCTGACAGAAGGGGGCTTGCTGACAGAGAGGGGGGCTGGTGGGGGGCTTGCTGACAGAGAGGGGGGCTGGTGGGGGGTTGCTGACAGAGAGGGGGCTGGCAGGGGGTTGTTGCTGACAGGGGGGGTGTTGCTGACAGAGAGGGAGTTGCTGACAGAGAGGGGAGCTGACTGGGGGTTGCTGACAGAGAGGTGGGCTGACAGGGGGGGTTGCTGACAGAGAGGGGGGCTGACTGGGGGTTGCTGACAGAGAGGCGGGCTGACAGAGAGGGTTGCTGACAGAGAGGGTTGCTGACAGGGGGGGCTTGCTGACAGAAAGGGGGGCTGACAGGGAGGGCTTGCTGACAGAGAGGGGGGCTTTCTGACAGGGGGATGCTGACAAAGGGGGGCTTGCTGACAGAGAGGGGGGCTGACAGGGGGTTGTTGCTGACAGAGAGGCGGGCTGACAGGGGGGGCTGACAGAGAGAGTTGCTGACAGAGAGGGTTGCTGACAGAGAGGGGGACTGACAGAGAGGGGTGCTGACAGGGGGGCTTGCTGACAGAGAGGGGGGGCTGATAGGGGGTTTCTAAAAGAGAGGGGGCTGACAGGGGGTTGTTGCTGACAGAGAGGGGGCTGACAGAGAGGGGTGCTGACGAGGGGTTGCAGACAGGGGGGGCTGACAGAAGGGGGCTTGCTGACAGAGAGGGGGGCTGACTGGGGGTTGCTGACAGAGAGGTGGGCTGACATGGGGGTTGCTGACAGAGTGGGGCTGACAGGGGAGCTTGCTGACAGAGAGGGGGGCTGACTGGGGGTTGCTGACAGAGAGGCGGGCTGACAGGGGGGGTTGCTGACAGAGGGGGGCTGACAGGGGAGCTTGCTGACAGGGAGGGCTTGCTGACAGAGGGGGGCTGACAGGGGGGTTGCTGACAGAGGGGTGCTGACAGAGAGAATTTCTGACAGAAAGGGTTGCTGAAAAGAGGGGGGCTTGCTGACAGAGAGGGGGGCTGACAGGTGGGATTGCTGACAGAGGGGGCCGACAGAGAGGGGGGCTGACAGGTGGGATTGCTGACAGAGGGGGCCGACAGAGAGGGGGGCTGACAGGTGGGATTGCTGACAGAGGGGGCAGACAGAGAGGGGGGCTGACAGGTGGGATTGCTGACAGAGGGGGCAGACAGAGAGGGGGGCTGACAGGTGGGATTGCTGACAGAGGGGGCAGACAGAGAGGGGGGCTGACAGGTGGGGTTGTTGACAGGGGGGGTTGCTCACTGGGAGGAGGGCTGACGGGAGGTTGCTGACAGGGGGGTGGCTTACAGAGAGGGGCAGGCTGACAGACGGACGGGTGGAAGAGCGGATGACACAGAGACCTCATCTCAGTCAGGAGAAACACTCAAACACAGCGCGCCAGGCAGGGGGCGGGACTCCGGGTGGCCACGATCACACAGTCCAGCCCGCCTCCACAATCCAGATGTGACCAATCACAGACCCGAGCACCGCACCCGACTCAGGAGAAACTCAAGCACCGCCGACACAGCTCCCTGTGCGCAGCGCTCCTCTCCAGCTCCCACCTCGCCTCCGGCCGTATGTGGAGTGACGTCATTCCGCTGGCAGGGAGGGAATACGAGACTCCTCCGTAGGGGGAGACAGTAACCTTCACAGTGAAGGGAGGGGAGGGGAGGTGACGGTCCGCACTCGGAGGAGCGCCCTCAGCATATGCATGTTCAGTGCCGCTGCCCGCTCGCTATAATGACACAGCCAAGTGACACACTGACGGGTGGCCATGGCAGAACTTGCGGCTGCGCCCCCCCCTCCTATATTAAATGGTAGCGCCCAGGGCACTCTCCCTTCCCGCCCCTGCCTTGTACCGGCCCTGGTTTCGCCCATCGAGTTTCTCGGTCGTGTGTACGAGGCCTAACACAATCAGGCTAAGAGAGTATATGCTACTATATATTTTTTAAGAAATAAGAAATGTATCTGATGGGAACAAAAAATTATTTATGAAACTGAAACAGAAAGTTGTTTTAGGCCTTGTCTTGACAATGTGATGGTAAGTGGGATACGTTATTAATTAACAAATTATTTTCACTCTTATCTGCTAGTTTTGAAAACAGATGTTTAATAAATGTTTATAATTCATTCACAAAGCTTACCCTATATACAGCTTTGGAATGTTGCCTCCATATTCTAAAACAGCTATTTTGCAATGTCTTCCTTTTTTTTGCAATATTTCGTTAAGTCTTTCATGTACATTGTAATTATGTGTCCATTGTGATAATTAGGAGTCGTTGGCAAGCAGAAAGAGCTGATGCATAGATGGGGATAAGGAGGAAAGAGTGGGTGAAGAAAGGGATAATATAGGAAGTGATAGCTAGCATTGATTTATGAAAGACAGATGTTGTCAAGCCAAGAAAATTTAATTTCTGATGAGTAAGAAAGCAGTAATTTTGAAAGGGGAGTAATTGTGGAGTAGCTAAAGCATTTGACATGGTTCTTCCCCATCGTCAAATGTGTAAATTAAGATCTACTGGTTTAAAAATACAACGTAAATGAACTGGCGAAACATCATGATAACACTGAACGTTCTGAAATAACCATCTGCACACTGTTATACACTCTTCATTAGCCAACTCCATCAAAGTCATCTGGCCAGTCCCTACTCTACTGTATAAAATGCCAAATACTCAGTTGTTCATAACATATATTAAGGGTTAATTTACTAAAGGCAAATAGGCTGTACATTTTGCAAACTCATTTTCCTGAATGTATTTAGGGAATGTAGTGAAAATGCACAATTACAATTACTGTATTTGCTGGCGTATAAGACTACATTTTACCCTTAAAGAAAATGTCCAAAAAGCAGGGGTCGTCTTATACGCCGGGTCAGCTGCTCGGATGCCTGCTGGATGTGTGGTAATACTGTATGTAGCATTGGCTACATACAGTATATACCGCTTAGCCAATCCCGGTGAGCGATGTATACAAATGAATACAGAGCCTGCTTGGATTTGAGTAACAACCTCTGCCAATCCGAGCAGGTTACATACAGTAGCCTACTTGGATTGCCTTTGAGAGTCAGAGAGGCGTGGGATGATAATGTCACAGCCTCTGCCAATCCAAGCAGGCTTTGTATTCAATAATATAATACATTGCTTGCCGTGATTGGCTCCAGCAAGAAGGGAGAAGAATATGGCTCTAGAAGGAAGAAATATGAAGCGTTGGAAGCCTCGGAAGGGGGGTCGTCTTATACGGTGAGTACAGGCAAAAAATCTTAAAAATAATGTAAAATTAGGGGGTCGTCTTATACGCCCGGTCGCCTTATACACCGGCAAATACGGTATGTTTTTTTTTTACACATAAGATCATGGGCTTCATGGTCATGCCCTTGCAGAAAATTGTTGGATTGATCAATTGGCTTGGGATTGGTCAAATATTTTTTGCAGTGATTTCCAACTGTGTGGGCTTCCCTTTGTTTTATGAATAGCCATGTTAGGAGAAATGTATATTATATTATTTTAGATTGTAAGCTTCCAATGGCCTGGTTTACACACTATGGGGCAGATCCTCAAAGAAATTACGCTGGCGTATCTGTTGATACGCCGCGTAATTTCAAATTTTGTGCGTCGTATCTTTGTTTTGGTATCCACCAAACAAGATACGACGGCATCTGTGTTAGATCCGCCTTAGTACGCCGTCGGATCTAAGATGCAATTTTCCGGCGGCCGCTGGGTGGCGTTCACGTCGTAATCTGCGTTGAGTATGCAAATTAGCTTTTTCCGACGATCCACGAACGTACGAGCGGCCATCGCATTCTTTTACGTCGTTTCCGTTCGGCTTTTTCCGGCGTATAGTTAAAGCTGCTATCTGGTGGCGTACTCAATGTTAAGTATGGCCGTCGTTCCCTCGTATAATTTTGAAAATTTTACGTTGTTTGCGTAAGTCGTCCATGAATGGGGCTGGACGCCATTTACGTTCATGACGAAAACAATGACAACCTTGCGACCTCATTTGGAGCAATGCACCATGGGAGTTTTGACGGACGGGGCATGCGCAGTTCGTTCGGCGCGGGGACGCGCTTCATTTAAATGAAACATGCCCCCTACTCGCCGCATTTGAATTCCGCGCCCTTACGCCGCGAGAGATACACTACGGCACCGTCCTTATGGCGCAAATTCTTTCAGGATTCAAAGATTTGCAAAGTAAGTTACAGCGGCGTAGCGTATCTCACATACGCTGCTCCCACGCAAATGTATGTGGATCTTCCCCTATAATTTTTTTTCCGTTCAACCCAGCGGGCTGAATGAAAAAAAACATACAGATCATAGTACTAACACAAGCAATAGTGCGGTGATCTCCCCCACTAAACTATTGTGTCCTGACATGAGGACTGCCCCCCAGCCATTGGTTTCGAGCCCTGATCGGATGCTGGTTTTCCAGCAAGCCCGTTCAACAGAAGCCGGTATTGAGAAGCTATGGGCCGAAAGTTGACCGGTTGATCGGTTCCTGCCAAACTGACCATTTTCAGCTGATTTCAGCCTAACACTACTATACTGAACTCTGTTGTAACTGTCATTTCTTCTTTTATTTTGTAAGTAGCAGTGTCATATAATAATACTGTTTTATATTAATAGTTACCGGTATATTATTATTACAATGTACAAAATACAGTAATTCAATACACCACATTTCAATCAACTAGCATAGTTATAATTGACGTGCACTAATAAATGTTGTTACTGTATACTGTTTCTAGCATTGTAACTGTAATTTCTTATTTTATTTTGTAAATCACTGCATACATATAAATATATATATATATTTTTATATTGCTTATGTCATTGAAATCCTGTATTTTCATAATAGTTATAATATTATTATTATTACAATGTACAATAATTTAATATACCACATTTTTAACCACTTAAGGACCCCTTCACGCCGATATACGTCGGCAGAAGGGCACGGCTGGGCACAAGCACGTACCTGTACGTCCTCTTTAAGAGCCCAGCCGTGGGGTCACGAGCGCGCTGCCGGCGGCGCGCTCGCGACCCGGTGCGAAGCTCCGTGACCGCGCCCGCGGACCCGATCGCCGCCGGTGTCCCGCGATCGGTCACAGGAGCTGAAGAACGGGGAGAGCTGTGTGTAAACACACCTTCCCCGTTCTTCATTGTTGCAATGTCAGTGATCGTCTGTTCCCTGATATAGGGAAAGACGATCACTGACGTCACACATCCAGCCCGCCCCCTACAGTTAGAAACACATATGAGGTCACACTTAACCCCTACAATGCCTCTAGTGGTTAACTCCTAAACTGCAATTGCCATTTTCACAGTTACCAGTGCATTTTTATAGCACTTTTCGCTGTGAAACTGACAATGGTCCCAAAAATGTGTCAAAATTGTCCGATGTGTCCACCATAATGTCGCAGTCACAAAAAAAATCACTGATCATCGCCATTAGTAGTAAAAAAATATATATTAATAAAAATGCCATAAAACTATCCCCTATTTTGTAAACGCTATAAATTTTGCGCAAACCAATCGATAAACGCTTATTGCGATTTTTTTACCAAAAATAGATAGAAGAATATGTATCGGCCTAAATTGAGGAAAAAAAAATGTATATCTTTTTTTGGGGATATTTATTATAGCAAAACGTAAAAAAAATTTAATTTTTTTCAAAATTGTCGCTTTATTTTTGTTTATAGAGCAAAAAAAAAATGCAGAGGTGATCAAATACCACCAAAAGAAAGCTCTATTTGTGGGAAAAAAAGGACGCCAATTTTGTTTGGGAGCCACACCGCACGACCGCGCAATTGTCAGTTAAAGCGACACAGTGCCAAATCGCAAAAAGGGGCAAGGTCCTTAACCTGCATAATGGTCCGGGTCGTAAGTGGTTAATCAGCTAGCATAGTTAAAATTGACATGCACTAATAAAAGAGTGATGTAAATGCTGTTACTGTATTCTGTTCCTGGAATGGCCATACAGAGTTGTGTGTGTTAAAAAAAAAAGAAAAGAAGAAGACAAAGATTTTATCCTGCTTTATGTTTTAGTGATCTTATTCAAATTGTATACAGTTTTAAAATACCTAATTCAGTTTTGTTAAAATTCTCTATAAAAAGCATTTATTGTTTTTTGAAGTCATAATTCACGGACTACATAATGGGACATAAAAGCCGTAGAAATGTCATCAGCTGTGAGGCATGTTCAGTAAAATTTGTTCAATCTGTGTGAAAAATGCAAAATTTTCAATACACTTTACACTCCTAAAAATTCATTCATGTATTAGAATGAGCATACCCTGAAAGAATAATGACAGCTCCTTTTATCTGCATGCAGCAGTGTTCTGTGAGTCAACTTTTTTTTTCTTGATATGTAAGAATAAAAGAGACATGTGACCTAGAAAAAAATCCCAAAAACTTGGTATCATTTTATTTCATCTCTTCGTTCCAAGAAAGCGCAGTTCTCAAAATTCCAAAAGACAGCTGCTAGATTCATGTGCTATGTATTACTTAGGTGTGGTCTTTGGGGAGTGAACCATCAACTCCCCCTCAGGTAAGCAACACCTGAAACCCACCCCTGTCAAACACATTCGTGTTCTCATAGGTCACATCACGTTGTCTGTCAATATCACTTTAACTGACGTGACATACAAAAAGCCTTCAGCTTAAAATGGGCAGATTAGATGACTCCCTCTGCACAATGCTCACCTGGCAGTCTGCTTTTGTGTATTCCTGTCTTTCTAAATCTATTACTACCTCCCTCCCTTTCTTTCTTACTCCTCAACCAACAAATGCAGCTATATAGCTCTACTTTTTTTTTTTTTAGATACTGTGGCTATAATCTTTTTTAAACTAAAAAAAATATATAACTTTTCTTTTTTGGGAGGTACTTTACTTCTTCATTCAGAATTATAGCAATGTATCTTCTACTGTTAACTTTAACATATCTTCTAAGTTCTCTTTTGTTAACCAGACCAATTGGAAATGCATCTAAAATCTTTCACGAGGCTTACTGCAACTTTTTCTGCTGCTTTTTTACATGTTTCACATACTGAAGATAGTTAAAAACTTCCAAACATTAACACAACAGGGTGTTTTACATTTTATGCTTCTGTTATTCCCTATTACTTCTTTTCTTTTATATGGCTAAAGAATGAAGATTTTATCACTGGTGATTGATAATTGAAAGGTGAGTAGGACTTTTCTTCCACACTTTGTTTTAGATGATATAGATAAAGTAGAATGAAAGCAAGCAAAAAAAAAAAAAAACATTGGACATCCTTATAAATAACACATTGTGATGTTTTAAGAGATACACACTTGTTCTCTCTGTTTTCCTTTTAAAAAAAAGAAAAACTTCCATATGGATTTTTTTTAAGATTAGGTTTAGCTTTTGGACTTAAAGTGTAAATATAAAACTTATCCTATTAATGCTAATGTATCTTTAGGACCTTTGTATCCATAAAATGCCTTAGTAAAAGGTGCTTCTATAAACATGTATGATCACAGATACATTATTTCTGTGCAAAATCTACCATATTTTCAATGCTGACCCCAAAGAACGAGCTCTATTTAGAATTTTTTACTTAGTCTAGTAACTAAGATAACATTGTTTTTTTATTTTTTATTTTTTTTATTGTTCTTGCACATAATTGGATATGTTTTGCAAATTTAATTTTCACTTAGTTTAATATCGTTCACTAAACTAAGTGAACATTCACTTTTTCCACTCCTTATATAAATCACCCCCATTATTTTCTAGAAGAACTTGGTTGGAAAATATTTTCTTGCTTTAATAAAACTGTGTTATGTAACTGTGATCTTCATCTAGGTTATTTGACTGACAAAAGGCTGGAGAAACTAGAATTAATATAATGTTAAGGCAGTTAAAACATTTAATATTGCACAACTTGCAGTTAAAGTACTGAACCAAAGTTTGGTTGAGTTTTATATTGTCAGGTAACTACCGTACTTAAAACAAATACCTCAGCAAAGTTTTACTCTTTGTTATGCAATGAGGTCCTGAAGCAGGCATTCCTGTATAAAGGATGTTTGACTAAATAAATGTAAACCATTAGTCGAAGTGCTATTGTTATGGTTGTGTTGATTTAGGCTAAAGTAGTTCACTATTGTATTGTATTGCCTGTGAACTGATAGGAAGCTATTGTGAAAGTTTATGCAAGTTAAAACAATGCAGTCATAGTTTTACAACAGCCTTCAATCTCTAGCACATGCCAAATATATATATCTAGATTATTTCCTACTGATTTGCCTTAAAGTGTGCATTATATAACCACACTATATTTGATTACCAATTTATTTAGTTCATTAACCTCATGTCCCTTCTTATTTTTTTATTTGTATACACAAGCAATTTTTAATCTCATAGGCAGAAAGAAGGTGCTAAGAATAAAAAGATTTATTCAGTGCTATGGTAGGATATTTTAATTGTTTTGTTCAGCCACTGAGAGATTAGGCTATGGCAACATAGGCAAATTCTAATCACAGAGACAGACAGCATCTCCTTGAAATAAATTCACTATTCTATATCACTATAGTTGCAATTATTAATAGCTGAGCAATGCCTTTCAATTTGCAATGCCTTTTTAATTTATTGTGTAGCAGCTCTCATGGAAACTAATAGGACATGAAGAAAGCAATCAAATGCAAATAATTGTTGCATCACTGAGCACAAGATTACCCATATAGCCCTTGTATTAAGGTCAATCTTTCCAGTATATCTTCAGTTCAGAGGATCTATAGAAGTACATTTAAAAAGTATGAGAACAAGAATCAGGTATAGATTTATGATAAAAAAATTGCAATAGCAGATTTCTCACATAATGACAAGTGATAGTTAATTTAAAATAAAGAGCTGATATAAAACAAGGCAACATTTTAGAGATAAAAATGCTATTACATCATACATATATGTTAACATTTGACAACTAAAATTTGATAGATATGTATAACTCTATATTTCATTGCAAAACCAAATTACATTATGCAACATTTTTTTCCCCAAAGAATTATTGTGGGAACTCTTCCTGAGTCACATCACAGTTCCCACAAAGCTCTTTCAGATGATTATTGCCTCTGGCTATTTTTTTTTCCTTCTCAGACTACTTTAGGCCAGACCACTGTTTGATCATGCAGTGGAAACTGTGTACTATGTGAAAGCTCGTCAAGACATGTCTTGAAGAAGGAAGCATTTCATATAGGCCCAGACTGCGTGGTGGAATTCAAAGCTCCAGGTGCATCTTATCCCATATATGGTGATTAAACAGCTCAAAACCATGACAAGCCCTGACAGAAAAAAGGGCAAGGCAGTGAACAAAGTCTGAGTAATGCAAGCTATAGCCATCACATGCTAGTAAGTTAACAAAACAAATTAACAAGGTTCACATTTTCAGTGGCTTAACCAGGACCAAAGATTCAGGTTAACATAATGTAATTATGTCTTATAATAATCAGATTAATTAACCATTGCTTAATTAACCATTAATTAACCATTCCTTGTTCTCAACACTATTGTACTTGACCTAAATGTTTTGCATGTCCAATACCAACAGTGAGTTCCTATTTCTACACCTATGGGACTTCTTTAAAACTTACTTTCAAACTAGTAAATCTGTATTTTCCCCAAATAGTTGGGAAAAGATGTTGTATGTTTCTTACCCTAACAAAGTTGACCTTTTAATTAACCCAGATTTTTTGGCCTAACTCATTGGTAAATTAGTCACCTAATCTTTGACATATAAAGCACTTAAACTCATTGATCTTGTATTGGCAGATTTGTTGTACAATGAAGTGAAGATCCAATGAACATAATTTTTTACATTCTAGCTGCAAAATATATAAAAATGGGACATATTGGCTGAACTGATTTACGAACTCCTCTGGTAATCTTTCTTTGTAGATATATATATATATCTGGTCAACATTTTTTAATACAAGATGTTGCTTAGCATAGAAGGAAAAGCAACCTAAAATATATAATAAATTATAACAACTGAAAACAATGTATCACACTAAAATCATGCAAGGCACACAAAGTACTGCAAAATGTATGTTACTATTGTTTTCACTCTTGTATTCACTCTTAATTATTCCATTTCCCATGAAGATGTCAAATGTTTGTTAAAGTGTAACTCCACTTTCGTGGGGGAAAAAAATAGCAAATAAAAATTGAATATAGCTTATACAATTACATCTTAAGTCATATTGTTATTGAATGTTATGAAAAATTACCTTTCCTTTTTAATCTGCAACGCTGCAATTTTCTGTAAAATGCTATGCAATATGGCTACCTGGGGACATTGTATACACAGATGGTGTGCAGAATTTCCTGCTTAAGTGATTGGCTTACTAATTTCCCTTGAAGTTTGCACATCGATTAAAATATGATTTTAAGCATCCCGTCCATACAAAAATTTCATTTTTGGTGAGATATTCCCAAAGGGAAATCATTTCTAAAGGAATGCAGGCCTTGCCACTTTCCTCATGCACTTTCCCTGCAGGTGCATCAGGCGATTGATAATTATACAATCACTCCTATATAGATTCACTCTGTTCATGAACACAGAAAAACAACCAGATATTTCTTTAAAATACAAAAAAGTAGGAATCTGCAATAATGTTTGTGAGGATCCTTGCAATTTACATAGATCACCCATAGGGGAATGGTTTTGTTCTCAACAAACATGGATTTACTCTTTAAACTAAATATGCTTAAGATGATTGTAGTTGTATTGGTGCAATTTCAACTATATGACCTATTCTTGGTGATGCTTACAAATATTTGTAGATTATTTATTATGCAGAGGAGAGAGGTGGAGCAGGAGCTGACATATCTGCAGTTAACCATTCTGCCCTTGTGACAGCAGAAAAGTAGCCCATAGACATGAGGTTGTAAAAACTGTCTTTCATCTACCTATAGTACTGTAAATGAACAAATTAAATTGTTTATTAGGTTTGTGAAATCGAAAGATGTTTGGAACGTGATGTATTATTATCACAACATATTATTATGCCTTAGATTAATTACATAACTGATTTTACCTTACAAATATTCACATACTTTCAAATAATGTTATGTAATGAGTAATTTTTCATATTGTTTTATGTTCATAGTTGATGCTGCAATTGTTCCTATATTGTTAAGCATTAAAAAAAACAGAGATGCTATTGAAAATTAACATCTTCTAGTTTTAAGACAGGTACCAGCTTCGGGTCACTGGTTTAAAGATGGATCCACATGCCCTGCTGTCCTTCATTCCACCGGAGTCTGTCTCATACCTAATCAGATTTCAGTGGGGTGAAGCACAGTAGGCATGTAGCAGTGTCAGCACAACCTACAATGGAGACCAAGCCAGGACTGAATGCCTCTTGTGATTCACTAATATGGCATTTACCAAAACCGAGTATGTGCAAAAACATATACAGGTATTTAAACAAATTGAATTGATTGTTTTAATTATTAAACCCATTAAAAATTCTACAGCTCCTCTAGATGTCTACTCTCCTTTATTCCACAGTCTTGTTTCATGATCACAGTGTGTGTTTTGTAATGAATTAAATACTACTGACACTCATGGGGTTGATTTACTAAAGGCAAATAGGCTGCTTACATTGCAAGGGAATTTTCTCTTTGCTTAGTGAATGAGGTGAAACTCTGCTAACTTCCTTCATCCAGGCACTCATCAGCAAAAATATTTATTTTTTTCCTTGCATGTGATTATGTTTTAATTGCAAGGACAATATTCACCCTTTCACTAAGCCAAAGGAAAATTCACTTGTAAAGTGAAGATTCCTTTGCAAAGTGAACAGTTTCTTTCTTTTGTTAAAAAAAAAAAAAAAAACAACCACTATGAATATGAAGGCAGCAAATTGCAAGCTTTCAAATTATGTTTACTCTAGGTCAGTGATTCTTAAAGCGGATCTCCACTCTAAAGTGGAGTCCCGCTGATCGGAACCCTCCCCCCCTCCGGTGTCACATTTGACACCTTTCAGGGGGGAGGGGGGTGCAGATACCTGTCTACAGACAGGTATCTGCACCCACTTCCGGCCCTACGATACGGGCAAAGGACGGGTTTTTCCTCCGCTTCCCGTCGCCCCCCCCCCGTTGTATGCTGGGAACACTCGGCTCCCAGCACACAGCGGGAGCCAATCGGCGGGCGCAGCGCGACTCGCGCATGCGCCGTAGGGAACCGGGCAGTGAAGCCGGAGCGCTTCACTTCCTGGTTCCCTCACCGTGGATGGAGGGGGGAGCAGCAGGGTGACGAGCGATCGGCTCGTCATCTGCTGCGATCACCGCTGGACTCCAGGACAGGTAAGTGTCCTTATATTAAAAGTCAGCAGCTGCAGTATTTGTAGCTGCTTGCTTTTAATATAGTTTTTTAGTGGCACATCCGCTTTAACTCCTGTCCTCAGGGCCCACTAACAGGCCAAGTTTGCAAGATAACTGAAATACATCACAGGCGATATCATTTGCTGCTTGGTGATTGCAGTATTCTAGTCTGCATCTCCCCAAGGTGATATGTAAAATCTGGTGTGTTAGTGGGTACTGAGGACAGGAGTTGAGATTGGTCTAGGTTAGGGGGGGGCCAACCAGTGGCCCGGGGGCCCACGACCTCCTGCTCTGGGATGGAATAGAATAGAATACTGTTATTAAAGGTAAGTTTATTACTAAAAGGACAATGTATATAAGGGCATATCTGGTCTGCAGTGGTTACTGGGCTTTCAAACTGATCTTCACCTGCGGGTTACATGCACTGAGCCATAGACTTATATTACCTGCAAGTTTGGTGCGCTTTCTGAAAGTGCACTACACCTACAGGATATAATAGAAGTCTATAGCAAAGTGCAGATAACCTGCAGAAAAGCCACAGGTGAACTGTGCTGCACCCACGGTGCTGGAAAACAACAGTGCATCAGTGTGAATGCAGCATTAGGCCCCTTTCACACAGTCAGTCCGACCCGATTGGACCCTCCATTCAGCTCCCCAAAAAACAGACAAAAAAAGAGTAGAGTAGGCTCCGCTCATTGTGGCCCGCGACCGGTTACCAAGTCGCTTAAGTGGCCCTCACTCTTCAAAAGATTGGGCACCCCTGGTCTAGGTAGTCCATGTAGTTGCACATTTCCCTAGGAGT
Source organism: Rana temporaria (assembly GCF_905171775.1). Taxonomy (NCBI): domain Eukaryota; kingdom Metazoa; phylum Chordata; class Amphibia; order Anura; family Ranidae; genus Rana; species Rana temporaria. The sequence goes on along the minus strand of NC_053490.1, from coordinate 335,305,992 downwards.
CACACAAGTGAACCCATTTTTTGCCTTTCAATAAAAGTTTAGTGTTATGAAATGAAAAGGAATTATAAGAGCAGCTATGAACATACTGTAACTAGAACAGTGTAAGGAAAATAATGTCAGCCAATTAGAGTAAATGTTCCGATACACAAATAAAGTACACCATTTTGTCTAACTGTATCATTGCATATACTATTATCATTTTGAAAAAAAAAAAAAGAATATTAGTGACAGAAACAGTGACCGCAGTGATTTTTATACAGAATGAAGATATTTATACTTGCATACAGATTACTGATTGTTCAAGGAAAAGCAGATAAAAATTGATCTCAGTAAAGTCAGTGCAGTAGTTACAATATTGTATGTGCCTCCCCTCCCCCCAGACTAAAATCATTAGTATTTTCAAGCAGCTTATTTTAGTGGATAATGCTAATTAGTTGGGTTGTTAATGAACTTATAAAGGTTATATTAATTTGTATTAAACCACTCTTTGTTCTGAAGTGTGGGGGTAGGCAGTGTATATTTGTACAGAAGAAGCACTCATGCATTTATTCTTTTCACTACCATTTGAAAACCCATCTCCATGATTGTTGTTTTTTCAAACCCCCTTTATTTAAAAACAGTCATTGCTAAGCAATTCTTCCCCCTTTAAGACTCTGTACCTTAAAGACCCGTACACAAGAGCGGAATGTTGGGAGGCATTTGCTGGTTAAAAAACAAAACAAAAAATGGAACATTCTGTCCTTTTGTTTAACGTGCATGCTGGAAAACCAGAATCCGGCAGACTCTGATCATTGGCTGGGAACGCTGATTAGAGTTTTCTGGGAGGGGGCCATCCCCCCTATCAGAACACAACAGCTCATCGGGGGAGATTGCGACGCTGGACTGACCTTGCATGGTTAGTACAGCGGCTCCGACTGCTGGGTTGCATGGAAAAAAAACTGTACCCGCATAAGTCTTCCAGCACGGATTCTCTTCTGCATTGAATGGTGTCTAGCATCAATTTCTTTTATCCAAAGTTATCATGGAAACACCCCCAGGGGTGCATTATCATGTCAGCCTAGGCTTAAAGTACAATGCTGCAGAGAACGGCCCTTATGTTATAACTAGAGTTGAGCGGACACCTGGATGTTCGGGTTCGGACCTGAACCCGAACTTTAAAAAAAAAGTTCGGGTTCGGGAACCCGAACCCGAACTCCGAACCCCATTGAAGTCAATGGGACACAGACTTTTAGTAAAAAAAAAAATGCGCAGAGGTCCCCCCAAATTCAATAACCAGACCCTTTAGGTCTGGTATGGATATTAAGGGGAACCCCGCCGTCAATTTTAAAAAAAAATGACGTAGAGTTCCCCCTAAATATCCATAACCAGACCCTTCAGGTCTGGTGTGGATTTTAAGGGGTACTCCACCCCAAATTTTAAAAAAAATGGCGTGGAGTTCCCCCTAAAATCCACACCAGACCCCTTATCCGAGCACGTTGACCTGGTCGGCCGCAGAAAAGAGGGGGGGACAGAGTGCAGCCCCCCTCTCCTGAACTGCACCAGGCCACATGCCCTCAACATTGGGAGGGTGCTTTGGGGTTCCCCCCAATGCACTTTTTCCCCATGTTGATGGGGACAAGGGTCTCATCCCCACAACCCTTGCCCGGTGGTTGTGGGGGTATGCGGGCAGGGTGCTTATCAGAATCTGGAAGACCCCTTTAACAAAGGAGACCCCCAGATCCTGGCCTTCCCCCTGTGTGAAATGGTAATGGGGTACACTGTACCCCTACCATTTCACAAAGGAAGTGTAAAAAGTAGTTTTCAGAAAAAAAAACCACACACACTGTAGAACAAATTACTTTATAAAGGGTCTGGCTATGGATATTTAGGGGGAACCCTACGTCATTTTTTTTTAAATTGACGGCGGGGTTCCCCTTAATATCCATACCAGACCTAAAGGGTCTGGTTATTGAATTTGGGTGGACCTCCGTGCATTTTTTTTCCCCCGAACTCCGAACCCGGACCCGAACTTTCAGCAATTATTCGGGTTCGGGAAAAACCCAAAGTCCGTACCGAACCCGAACTTTACAGTTCGGGTTCGCTCAACTATAGTTATAACATGAGTGCTCTCCTTTACAGAATGGAGGACCTCCCACCATCAGAGAAGAGGAAGGTCTCTCTCATCATGTGACTGGCCAGAAAACACCTGGAAAAATATAAATGTTGGGAATTAAAAAAAAATACTGTGGGTGAGGATAAAGGCTGGATACACGCTATACAATTTTCTCCTTTTAGATTTACCAAAACCTTATAATATGAGGTCAAGCCTTAAAGCCTCGTACACACGATCCAACTTTATGGCCATAATTGTCTGAAGGATGCGTTGTGTCGGATAATCCAACCGTGTGTATGCTGCATCAGACAATTGTTAGCTGAATTAACGACAACAAATGTTGGCTGTTTATGCTCACCGCATGTCTGGCAATAAATCTGTTACGTTGGTTTATCCGATCATGTGTACACAAATCCGTCCAACTAAAATCCAAAGTACAAACGCATGCTCAGAACCAATATTAAACATCAGACAACAGTAGCAGAAGTTGCCCAAAGGGTGGCAGTAAAGAGCTGAAAAAACATGTGGTTTGGTGAATGTTGGCTGAAAATATTGTGCCGTGTGTATGCAGAACAAGTTCACGGCCAAAGCCCTTTGGACCAAAATCTACGGAAAAGTCCACTGGAAGTCCGATCGTCTGTACGAGGCCTTATCGTTTCAAGTCCATCAGACTTTTTTCATCGGAAATTCTGATTGTGTGTACGCGGCATAAGAGTATGGGGGGGGGTTTAAACCTGAAGTTGACTTTGTAAAAGAGAAAACTACCCTTTGTATATCTCTATGTACCTAAAGAAAACCTGGCACTTACTTTTATTCTTATAAAGCATAAGTACTTCTCAAGAGGAGGCACAAAAAATAACCAGAATCACTTCTCTGTATCCTTTAATACAATTTTTCTTAATTTCCTAGAACTTGTCTTTGCTAATGTCAGTACTAAGTCCTGGCACTTGCAGCCCCTGTCCATTGAGAATACCCTTTATCAACCACTGAGCACTGATAGCAGAGTGGTGGCCCAAAGGGACAGACTTTAAGGTGGAAGTAAACCCATTCATTAACAGTTTAATTTCCAGCACGTGCCGGAAATGTAACACTCCTATTGGTTGTGCTCTCAACCAAACTGTCAAAAGATCAAATGGCTGGTGTCATAACTGATCACATGTGCAGCATCATGGCAATTGTAGATTAAACAGAGGCAAAGATGGCAGCTTCCTTGGCTGAAAATGATAGGGGGGTTTACTTACACTTTAAAGTCTGATTAGAGGGAAGCATAGAAGAGGTTTTTTGACTAATACTGTTGGAAGAGGGTTACAAATTAATTTTAAATATAATTATTTTTAACTGTACAAAGTCTGAAAATCGCCAGTGTCACATTTAGCAATATATGTTTATACATCCAAATGCATCAAAACGTTCCCTTTATTCATTGACTATGTGCTAAAAGCTCCTCTAGAGCACCTTGAATCATATACTTACATATGCTTTTTGGATGAGAACACACTATTTTATTGCTTTAACCACTTCTCCCTTGCCTATAGCAGATTGACGGCCGGGCAGTGGTTCCGTTATCCTGACTGGACGTCATATGATGTCTTTCAGGATAACAGCCAGCACACTCCCGTGGGGGCACGTAGCTCGGCGATCAGTGGTGTGGCGTGTCAGTCTGACACACCGGAACACCGATCTTGGCAAAGAGTCTCTGACGGAGACTTTTTACCATGTGACCAGCCGTGTCCAATCAGGGCTGATCACAGTGTAAACAGGAAGAGACGTTTATCTGCTTTTCCTTACTCACGTCGGACAAATGTGAGTAGAAGAGAGATGATCGGCGGCTCTCCTGACAGGGGGGGTCTGTACTGATTGACTATCAGCGAAGCACCCCCCCGCGTATGCCCACACTGGACCACCAGGGATGCACACAATGGATGGTCACTAGATATGCCACCCTGAACCACCAGGGATGACGGTTAGTGCCCATACAGATGCCAATCAGTGCCCAGACAGATGACAATCAGTGCCCATCAGCAATGCCTGACAGTGCCATCGGTAATGCCTATCAATGTCCATCAGGGCCACCCATCAAGGTCCATCAGTGCCGCCTATCAGTGCCACCCATATGTGCCCATCATTGCAGCCTTTCAGTGCTTATCAGTGCCACTTATACGTGTTTGTCAGTGCCACCTATCAGTGCAGCCTTTCAGTGCCTATGAATGCCCATCAGTGCTACATATAATATATATTTTTTTCAAAATTTGTTTAACAAAAAACTAATTAAATGCAGAGGTGATCAATACCACCAAAAGAAAGCTCTATTTGTGGGAACAAAAGGGTAAAAATTGTCTGGGTACAGTGTAGTACGACAATTGTCATCTAAAAAGTGACAGCGATGAACGCTGAAAATTGGTTGGAAAGGGGAGGAAGTGTCTGGTATTGAAGTCGTTAAATAAGCAGCTAGAACGGCTGATGGTAAAGGTTAACTCCAATTTCAGAGAACAAATATAGCAATTAAAAAAAGAATAGCATAATCAAGAGCTATACAAGCCATATTGTAATGTTGTTAAAAATTACCTCTTCTTTTCAAATTGCAATGCTGTAATTTCCAGTACAATTCAATGCAATATGGCAACCTGGAGGCATTCTGTACACTGCTGGTGTACAGAACACGCCCAGAAATGTAATTTCCTGTTTGGGTAAAAAATAGATACAAGCCAGATTTTTGGCACCTCCTGAAAAAAAAAATACATTCTGGATGAGATACTGCCTAAGGTTTAATGTCTTCTAAAGGGATGCAAACACTGCAACTTTTCTGATCAGAACCTTGAAAGCGCATCAGCTACCGGTATATAAAAAATAATTGAGCATTCCCATTCAGTATTACTGTGCTTAGGATATTGTCCAACAAAGATATTGCTTCTGAGTAGAAACAGGAAGGAATCTGCTACAAAGTTTGTTAAAATCCCCACAGTATACAGTACATTGGTTACCCATAGGAAATCACTTTTTTTCTCAATAAAAGTGGAATTAATGTTCAAATTATTCACCCTATAGTGGGATACTTACTGCCAGGGATACAGTTACTTTGGGCTGCTAACAACATGATAGAGATTGATTAAAATCTACTCGCTTATTATGCACATGGGAAAAATTCTAATTAATTCTGTAAAGGGTTATGAGATGTCATACTGTATGCTAGAATATGTTTGGAGTTTCTTAGTGTGTGGGAAATTCTGACTGAGCTGCAAGCATATCACATTGGCCTCAACAGGAAAATTATGTAATCCTACAGGTAAAGACAAATACAAATTTAAGTTTAAATGAGCTAAATACATTCCAGGTGCATCAAAGGACTGAACTAGAGCTTCCCAATCAGAAGAGAGTGCAAGCTTAGTGGATTGCCTGTCAGATCTCTGTGGAAAGACCACTACTTTGACACAGAGACCAATGGAACGTTGACAGGGTAAATATTTTTTTTTTCATTTGGTCAATCCATATATCACTTAGTGCAAAGCATGTCAAGATAAGTTGTGCAATACATGACCTTATATCCACATCATCCACTATTTCAAAATGCATTTCAAAATACATTAGGTAACAAGGCCCCCTTTAAATGTTGGGGATTTACTACTATTAAATAATTTCAATAACGGGATGACATGTAAATGGTGCACAAAGGATGGGGTGGCTCAATTTATTTGAATGCTTTGAAAGTATGGGTGGGATAGCTGTCACTCACAAAACCATCATGAGGGGAAGGGGGAATAAGAAAGCACAGGAATCAAAGAACAAGAGAAAAAAGCAAGCAGGCTTATCTAGTAGGAATAGTTACATAGTTAGTCAGGTTGAAAAAAGACACAAGTCCATCCAGTTCAACCATAAAAAAATAAAATAGTAATAATAATATCATACAATCCCATATACCCAATTCTATACCCACAGTTGATCCAGAGGAAGGCGAAAAACCCCAGCAGGGCACGATCCAATTTGCTACAGCAGGGGAAAAAAATCCAGAGAGGCAATCGAATATTCGCCGGATCAACTTTACCTATAAATGTTAGTGCCCAGTTATATTATATACATTTAGGAAATAATCCAGGCCTTTCTTAAAGCAATCTACAGAGCTTGCCAGAACCACCTCTGCAGGGAGTCTATTCAACATTTTCACAGCTCTTACTGTGAAGAAACCTTTCCGTGTTTGGAGGTGAAATCTATTTTCCTCTAGATGTAAAGAGTGGACATTACTGGGGGAGATGTGGACATTACGGGGGAGATGTGGACATTACTGGGGGAGATGTGGACATTACGGGGGAGATGTGGACATTACGGGGGAGATGTGGGCATTACTGGGGGAGATGTGGACATTACTGGGGGAGATGTGGACATTACTGGGGGAGATGTGGACATTACTGGGGGAGATGTGTGGACATTACTGGGGGAGATGTGGACATTACTGGGGGAGATGTGGACATTACGGGGGAGATGTGGACATTACGGGGGAGATGTGGACATTACTGGGGGAGATGTGGACATTACGGGGGAGATGTGGACATTACTGGGGGAGATGTGGACATTACGGGGGAGATGTGGACATTACTGGGGGAGATGTGGACATTACTGGGGGAGATGTGGACATTATGGGGGAGATGTGGACATTACTGGGGGAGATGTGGACATTACTGATGGGGGGATGTGTGGACATTACTGGGGGAGATGTGGACATTACTGGGGGAGATGTGGACATTACTGGGGGAGATGTGGACATTATGGGGGAGATGTGGACATTACTGGGGGAGATGTGGACATTACTGGGGGAGATGTGGACATTACTGGGGGAGATGTGGACATTACTGATGGGGGGATGTGTGGACATTACTGGGGGAGATGTGGACATTACTGGGGGAGATGTGGACATTACTGGGGGAGATGTGGACATTACGACATTACTGGGGGAGATATGGACATTACTGGGGGAGATGTGGATATTACTGGGGGAGATGTGTGGACATTACTGGGGGAGATATGGACATTACTGGGGGAGATGTGTGGACATTACTGGGGGAGATGTGTGGACATTACTGGGGGAGATGTGTGGACATTACTGGGGGAGATGTGTGGACATTACTGGGGGAGATGTGTGGACATTACGGTTATAATTAATCGAAATTAGTCGATTAATCGATAAAAAAAAACGATTAATCGAACACGAGAATTTTAATCAGTAACAGCCCTATATGTCAGTATTAAATTGTATATCCCTGTATGTTGCGGTCATTCTGGTGCTTATCTAATAAGTTTAGTGCTCGAAACCTTTCTTCATATCTAATGTCCTCCAGTCCCTTTATTAGCTTTGTTTCCCTTCTCTGTACTCACTCCATTTCCAGCACATTCATCCTAAGGACTGGTGCCCAGAACTGGACAGCATACTCCAGGTGCGCCCAGGCCAGAGTCTTGTAGCGCGGGAGAATTATCGCTTTATCCCTGGATTTAATCCCCCTTTTAATGCATGCCAATATTCCGTTTGCTTTGTTAGCAGCAGCTTGGCATTGCATGTCATTGCTGAGCCTATCATTTATTTATTTTTCGTGTCCTAGAAAACGAGGTAAGGACTAAACAAAGTATTTAGGGATGATAATAGGCATGTGTTATATTTCTATAGAATAAGTAAGTGTTATTCCATTGTGAATTTAAATTTGTTCAGTAGATCCATTTACCCCTCAATATTTTTTTTTTTCTGCTTTGAAAAAACAATAGGATTATCTATCTGGAAGAGCTCACTAACCACCGATCCATTACCTGACACCTTTTGTTTTGCACATTTTGTACCTAGAGTGTCTATTATAAATAATTTTGCCCTTTGTTGATGTTACAACCTACATCAGGTTTTTATTGGTGTCTATTAGCTAGATTCAGAGAGAGTTAGGCTGGCTTTTAAGTAGATACGCCGACCTAACTCGGAATCTGCGCCGTCCTAAGTTTAAGTGTATTCTCAAACTGTGATACACTTAAACCTAGCTAAGATACGACCGCCTGCGCTGTCGTATGTTAGGGTGCAATATTTAGGCTGGCCGCTAGGTGGTGCTTCCGTTGAGTTCGGCGTAGAATATGTAAATGACTAGAGACGCCTATTCACGAACGTATGTGCGCCCGTCGCAGTAAAGATATGCCATTTACGTAAGGCATTTTCAGGCGTAAAGTTATTCCATCAAACAGCTGGCCTAGTCAATGATAAGTATGGCCGTCGTTCCTGCGTCGAAATTTAAAAATTTTACGTCGTTTGCGTAAGTCGTCCGTGAATGGGGCTGGACGTAATTTACGTTCACGTCGAAACCAATACGTCCTTGCGGCGTACTTTGGAGCAATGCACACTGGGATATGTACACAGACGGCGCATGCACCTTTCGTAAAAAACGTAAAAAACACGCCCCCCACATCCTCATTTGAATTAGGCGCGCTTACGCCGGCCAATTTACGCTACGCCGCCGTAACTTAGGAGGCAAGTGCTTTGTGAATACAGCACTTGCCTATCTAACTTACGGCGGCGTAGTGTAAATGCCATACACTACGCCGCCTTAAAGATGCGCGCCCCTACCTGAATCCAGCTACATGTCTTCAGTAGGGAGGTTTACCCTCACTTTCTGTATACAGACATCAACAATTCAATATAAATTGGAAAGGGTTAGAGCCTCTTCATGTATTTACTGATGCTTGTTCTTTCCTATCCCTGTGAAACCTGATCTATTTTGTGGTTGCTTCCAATGAAGATGAAAAAAATAAAAACCTGTTAGGCATTGTAACTTCTTCCCAGGTTATGCAAAACCAAAAAAGTTTTAGATTGAGTTGGTGCTTGTTCATATTTTGTCTAGTAAAAATCTGAGGGCCAGATTCAGAAAGAACTGCGGCGGCGTAACGTATCGTCTTTAAGTTACACCGTCGCAAGTTTTCCTCGTAAGTGCCTGATTCACAAAGCACTTGAGTATAAACTTGCGGCGGAGTAACGTAAAGACGTCCGGCGCAAGCCCGCCTAATTCAAATGGGGCATGTACCATTTAAATTAGGCGCGCTCCCGCGCCGGACTTACTGTGCATGCTCCGTTTTGAAATTCCCGCTGTGCTTTGCGCGAAGTGAAGTCATTTTTTTGAACGGCGACGTGCGTAACGTACTTTCGTATTCCCGGACGTCTTACGAAAAAAAAAAAAAATTGAAATTCGACGCGGGAACGACGGCCATACTTTAACATGGCTCGTCTAAAGTTAAGCCATGTAAAAGCATGCTTAACTTTGCGACGGGAAAAATTACTAGCAACGACGTAACGAACGCGAAAACCTTTGTGGATCGCCGTAAAAGCTCATTTGCATACCCCACGCTGGAAAACGACGCAAACTCCACCCAGCGGCGGCCGAAGTATTGCAGCCTAAGATCCGAAGGCGCACGAAGCCGTAAGCCTGTCGGATCTTAGCCAAAAGCCATCGTATCTTGTTTGTGAATCACAAATTAAGATACGACGCGGCAAATTTGAAAATACGCTGGAGTATCAGTAGATACTCCGGCGTATCTCTTCGGTGAATCTGGCCCTGAGAGTCTTATAAAAACCACACAAAGAACTAAACCAAACTTACTAGCAAATTTAATATTGCTTGTAGACATTTGTTTGTGACTTTTGTGTATAGCTGCATTATGCTGGAAGAAAACTGAAGCGCAAGCATTATTATGGTAAATATAATAACTATGTATAATGTAGGCTTGGCACAGAGAAGGTAGAGCACTTAAGGGCTAATTAAAAAATTTGCTGATGCCAGCAGTTGTTCAGCTTACTCTTAAGAATTGTACAAATGAAGTGTAATAAAATAAATGAATAAAACTAAACAAGGAATTAAAGATCCAGCATTTTTAGAAAGCAATTTTACTACTTAATTATAAATGACAACACAAGTTACTTTTTCTGAAGATATTTTAAAGAGATATGCACCAATGTTTTAAAGACGTATACTGTAATAAGTGGAACTTAAGTTCACCTTTTTAGGCTGGGTTCACACCTATGCTAATTGGATATGGGTTTTTCCCACATCCAATTTGCATGACAGGAGATGCGACCAGCTCTCTATAGAGCCAGGGCCGGACTGGGAATAAAAACCAGCCCTGGAAAAAATGTCATACCAGCCCCATAGCATTTTTATACCAGACCAACATCCCTATGTCATTTTCTTATTCATAAAATGGAAAACCATACATTTTAAAGCAGATTTGAAGTGTATTATATATAGATAAGACAGATATGAAAGCACATATGGAGACATATATATATATATACAGTTAAAAGTGGTAAAGTGGAGCAATCATCAAGGGGGACCCCAGGCACTCTGGGAATGTGGGGGGCTCTGGTGACCAGAGACCACTATCCGCAGAAAGAATACACTAAGGTAAGGGGGGATGGGTTACTAATATAAGGGGGAAACTTTTATATCAGTGCCCCCTTACATTATTGTATTCACTCCCCCCTTACATCAGTGACCCCCCCTCAGACTGGCTTGGCGGCACTGATGCTGACCTCCTCTCAGGTGCAAGAGATCAATGCATCAAATGCAGCCTCATCAGGGCCCATCAAATGCAACCTATTAGTGCCCATCAAATGCAGCCTTATCAGTTCCCACCAAATGCAGCCTACCAGGGCAGTGCCCACCCAATGCAACCTACCAGGGCAGTACCCACCAAATGTAGCCCACCTAAGGCAGTCTATCTGTGCAGTAGCCATCTAATGTAGCCTACCTGTGCAGTGCCCACCTAATGCACACCATCTATGCAATGCCCAGCAAATGCAGCCACACATATGCAGTGCTCAGCAAATGAAGCCACACATATGCAGTGCCCAGCAAATAAAGCCACACATATGCAGTGCCCAGCAAATGCAGCCCACCTGCGCAGTGCCCAGCAAATGCAGCCCATCTGCGCAGTGCCCACCTAATGCAGCCCACTTGCGCAGTGCCCAGCAAATGCAGCCCACCTGTGCAGTGCCAACCTAATGCAGCCCACCTGTGCAATGCCAACCTAATGCAGCCCACCTGTGCAATGCCCAGCAAATGTAGCCCATCTGTGCAGTATCCAACAAGTGTAGCCCACATTTGCACTGCCCACCTAATGCAGCCCACCTGTGCAGTGCCCACCTAATGCTGCTCACCTGTCCAGAGCCCACCTAATGCTGCCCACCTAAGGTGCAGTCCACCTAATGCAACACACCTAATGCAACACACCTAATGCAGCCCACCTAAAATGCAGCCGGCCAGCCGTGCAGGATTGACCCTGCTTGAGCCACAGCTCAAAACAGCCCCAGACCAAGCAGCCTACGAGGATATTTCCCGATTTCCCGGTAGGCCAGTCCGGCCCTGTATAGAGCCAATTCACATATCTCCGTTGCAGCTATGGGCAGGCTTGCACAGGAAACCTGTGCATCTTTGGCTCAGTTTCAGGACCAAATTCAGGCAAAAATCTGGCCCTGATTTGTCCCTGAAACAGAGAACAGGGACGCCCCGGACCCCTGCTGCAAGCCGCATCCATTGATGGTGTGAACCCAGACTCAATATATATATATACACACTGCTCAAAAAAAATAAAGTAACACTTTGGAATCAGAACTCCTGGGATATTGATCTGGTCAGTTAAGTAGCAGAGGGGGAGGGGTGTATACATAGGCTGTTGTTAATCAGTTTCAGCTGCTTTGCTGTTAATTGAAATTAACAACAGGTGCACTAGATGGGCAACAATGAGACGACCTCCAAAACAGGAATGTTTTTTCAGGGGAGGTGTCTGACATTTTTATTTCCTACTCATCTTTTCTGACTGTTTTTCACTAGTTTTGCATTCACTACTGGTAGCACAAGGCGATACTTGGACCCTATAAAGGTTGCACAGGCAGTCCAACTCCTCCAGGATGGCATACCAATACGTGTCATTGCCAGAAGGTTTGCCGTGCCTACCAGCACAAGAGCATGGAGGAGATTCCAGGAGACAGGCAGTTACTCTAGGAGAGCTGGACAGAGCCGTAGAAGGTCCTTAACCCATCAGCAGGACCGATATCTGCTCCTTTGTGCAAGGAGGAACAGGATGAGCACTGCCAAAGCCCTAAAAAATTACCTCCAGCAGGCCACTGGCGTTAATGTCTCTGACCAAACAATCAGAAACAGACTTCATGGGGGTGGCCCGAGGTCCCGATGTCCTATAGTGTGCTCTGTGCTCACTGCCGCACACTGTGGAGCTTGATTGGCATTTTCCATTGAACACCAGAATTGGCAGGTCTGCCACTGGTGCCCCATGCTTTTCACAGATGAGAGCAGATTCATCCTGAGCATATGTGACAGACGTGAAAGGGAACTTTATGCTGCCTGTAACATCGTTCAGCATGACCGGTTTGATGGTGGGTTGGTGATGGTCTGGGGAGGCATATCCATGGAGGGACACACAGACCTCTACAGGCTACACAATGGCACCCTGACTGCCATTAGGTATCGGGATGAAATCCTTGGACCCATTGTTAGACCCTACACTGGTGCTGGTGGGTCCTGGGTTCCTCCTGGTGCACGACAATGCCCAGCCTCATGTGGTGAGAGCATGCAGCCAGTTCCTGGAGGATGAAGAAATTGATACCATTAAATGGCCCCTATGCTCATCTGACCTAAACCTCAAAAGAACACCTCTGGGACATTATGTTTCGGCACATTCGGTGCCACCAGGTTGCACCTCAGTCTGTTTAGGAGCTCAGTGATGCTCTGGTCCAGATCTGGGAGGAAATACCCCAGGACACCATCCGTCTTATTAGGAGCATGCCCTGATGTTGTCAGGCATGCATACAAGCACTTGGGAGGCCATGCAAACTACTGAGGGCCATTTTTAGTTGTTGCAATAAAATTTCAGCAAAATGGACTAGCTTGCTGCATAATTTTTTCACTTTGATTTTTGGGGTGTCTTTGAATTCAGCCCTCTGTAGGTGGATAATTTTCATTTCCATCAAATGATGTGCCATCCTTTCATTCCTAACACATTACCCAGTCCATATCAGTAAAAAACAGCATGAGCATGTGATCTTTGCCTGTTCTGATATGTTTTTCAAAGTGCTCCTTTAATTTTTTTGAGCAGTATATATATATATATATATATATATATATATATATATATATATATATATATATATATATATATATACTTTTTTGTTTTTACTGGAGCCTGTAGAGCATTTCACCCGGGATAAGCAGATGGTCGGTGCAATGTCAAGCTTTTGCAATCTCTAGCTTTGTGCCCATATCCCCATATGGGCTTTCTGCTACAAAGCAGAGGAATAACAAATTAACTTATAGCTTGCTGAGCAGCTCGCTCATAGCCTATTCAAAACTACAAATACATCTGCTGTGGTGGTAGACGGCACTTGTATTTTTTTCATTCAAAGATCTCTGTTAATTAATGATGTGACCCCGCACAGCTACACTGTTTTAAAAAAATAACAGCTGGTATGGGGAGAAGATCACTTGTTCACTGTCATAGAGAGAGGATCTCTGTCAGCGGGAGGCAGTTGCATAGGAGCATGTTACATGTTTCATCCTAAATATGGGTGTAACATGTAGCATGCTCCTTAAGGTGAACTTATTCTTTAAATGACCACTAAGCAAATTTAATTTTATTAAGTTAGAACCTACAAGGTAGTCACTAGGGATAACCCTGGGCGGTGGTCTGCGGACGGGGGGCTTATCAGAATCTGTAAGAGCCCTTTAACAAAGGGGACCCCCAGATCCTGCCCCCCCCCTATGTGAATTGGTAATGGGGTACATTGTACCCCTACCATTTCATGAAGGAAGTGTAAATAGTTATAAAACACACACACACAAACACACCGTGGAAAAAAGTCCTTTATTAATAATAAAATAAAATAAAAAATCCAGCGACGGGTGATCTCCTCTCCTGTCCAGCGATGAGAAGATCATCCGGGATCTGATAAGCCCCCAGCCCGCAGACCCCCACAACCACCAGCCAGGGTTGATGGGGACATCCTCCCCATGTTGAGGGCATGTGGCCTGGTACGGTTCAGGAGAAGGGGGGCGCACTCTGCCCCCCCTCTTTTCTGCGGCCGGCCAGGTTACGTGCTCGGATAAGGGGTCTGGTGTGGATTTTTGGGGGAACTCCACGCCATTTTTTTTTTATTTGGAGTGGAGTTCCCCTTAAAATCCACACCAGACCTGAAGGTTTTAAAACGTTGTTTTTGCATTGATACATGTCCCCTGGGGCAGGACCCAGGTCCCCAAACACTTTTTAGGACAATAACTTGCATATTAGTCTTTAAAATTAGCACTTCAGATTTCTCCCATAGACTTTAACAGGGTGTTCCGTGGCTTTTCGAATTTTCCGCGAACACCCCAAATTGTTTGTTGTTCACCGAACAGGCGAACAGGCAAAGTTCGATTCGAACATGAGTTTGACTCGAACTCGAAGCTCATCCCTAGTAGTCACTAGGCTGACTATAAATCACAAACATTATATATATTATATATTATTATATACAAGGTCTAGTAGGCCATAAGAGATAGTAAAACATTTTTGCAGTAGCAGAAAAAATCTGTAGGATGAAAAGCAAATCTAAACCGAAAAACAAAAACAAAATATATCGCAACCAACTATCATTTTAACAAGGTGGCTGCATTGGTTTTCACTTTTTGGGTGGAAAGAGTAGTATATAAAGCTAAAATAGCCAAAAGTACAAAACCCCTAAGTCCAAATTTGCGGCTTGTAGTCTGCAGATACCCCCAGTTACCTTTATCAAATGCTTTCTCTGCATCCGATCTGAGAAACACTACTTCCGCGTACACACGATCGGATTTCTGATAGAATAAAATCTGATGGAATTTTTCATCGAAATTCCGATGAAGCTGACTTTCATCAGTCTTGCATACACACTATCAGACTAAATTCCGACCATGCCAAAACACGGTGACATAAAACACTACGACGAGCTGAAAAAAATTAAGTTCAATGCTTCCGAACATGCATCGACTCTGAGCATGCGTGGATTTTTCTCCAATGGAGTTCCACACAGACGATCGGAATTTAGTATCTTTTTTTTCATCAGAAAATTTTAAAACATGTTCTATTTTTTTACACCGATTTTCATCTGAAAAAACGATCGTGTGTACATGGCATTGAAGTCATTTACGATATTCCGTCATTTTAATAATATTGAACGTTTTCCGTGTGTCATCTGAGACTTGCCTACCTTTTACAGCCCACTTTGTCCACTTTAATGAGTGTGGGAGAAACTATGGCTAACCTATACGATTTTTTATAGATTTTTAGGTCTGAATTCAAAAGGGATATAGCCCGAGGCTGGGTTTACACTGCGGTGCTGAGTGGCTCACAGCAGGGGTTAAGTGCATCCCTGTTTACTGTTTCAGGTTTAATTTTGGTCTGCAGCCATCCCAGAGTTGTGTGAACCGGCTCCATTAAGAGCTGGTCAAAGTCTCCTAAAATGTGAATTGGATGAGAGGAAACCTGCATCCAACTAGTGTGAACCCAGCCTTAAAGTTATTGTAAGGGCAGAAGTTTCTTATCTTAATTCTATGCATTCAGATGAAAAGCCTTCTGCGTGAAGCAGCCCCCCTCAGCACCCCTAATACTCACCTGAGCACCATCTTGATCCAGTGATGTGGCACACGAGACTCGACTGTCCCGCTTCATTGGCTGAGATGGCAGCGAAGCTCCATTGACTCCTGCTGCTGTCAAGTTAGTGAGCTAATAAGGAGAGAGAGGGGGTGGGGTAGCGCCACAGCTCCATGTCTAAATGGACATAGGAAGCTGCGGCTTGGCTTGGGTGCCCCTATAGCAAGCTGCTTGCTGCGGGGGTGCTCAACAAGAGGGAGGGGCCAGGAGCATCAAAGAGGGACCAAAGAAGAGCAGGATATGGTTTTGCACAGAGCAGGTAAGTGCTTTAACCAAAAGAAAACAAGACTTTAGCTTTACTTGAAGTTTTTTTTTTTTTTCGCTCAGTCAATAACTTTCTTGGTGACTTTCTCATGGAAGATGGACCCCCATCGTCTCCGTAGAAGTTTTAGCATCATCTGCGGATAAATGATTCCTTTTTGTAGGTTTTTCATGCTATTCTTTTTTTTTTTTGTATCATCAATTTTTATAAAGAGTAAGTTAATTTTACAACCATAAAGAGGATGGGGGAATACATAAATTGAGCCCAACGTTCCCCCCCTCCCCGCCTCCTAATCCCCCCCACCCCGCCATCTTGTGACTCCACTGCCCCTTCTTTACTTTACCTTTCTATAGCTCTCTCAGATTTTCCGCATATCCACTGTTTTTTTTTAACTCTTTCCAGTTTGCCCATTTGTCCCTGTGGTCTACGTTGTCCTCGTCAACCCCGTCCTTCCACTCCTCCCTCCTGTAAGTATCCTCCACAGACTCCATCCACTCCCACACTTGTGGGCTTTCTGCTTCCCTCCACTTTTTAGGTATCAGACATTTAGCTGTGTTAAGCAGATGGGGTGTCAGAGATCTTTTATATTCTTTTATGCTCTCTTCCCCCCCTTGGAACAGAACTACCCATGGGTCTTATATTATCTCTTTCTTGATTATTACCTTGTTCAGTGGCAGAATTTTTCCCAGTAGTTTTTAATTACCGGACTGTCCCACCATAGGTGAGCCATCGTCCCCCTTACTGCACACCCTCTCCAACAGTCTGCTGACTGCCCTTCCCTATATTTGCTGATTTTGTCTGGGGTAGCGTACCACCCCGGTAAGCATTTAAAATTCATCTCGGCAGTCCTTACGTCTATTGCAGAGGTATGGATCATATTTATAATTCTTGTTACTGACGTTTTTCCTCTGGGTGCATCCAATTCTCTTTCCCATTTTAGGATGTATTTTGGGATCTCTAACTCTTCCCTTTTAAACAGAAACCTATACATTTTGGAAATGTTGCCTTTTGAACTAACAGTAGTACAAAGTTTTTCAATCAGTGTATATTCCTCGCATGGTCGAAGGGGTAGCGGTAGGCGCTTAATGAAGAGCCACAGCTGCAGCTTTACTTGAAGTTTTGAGGGGAGTTAGGCTCCTTTGTTGAAAAAGAGGAAAGGGTTGGGACTTTAAATGAGGTGCGTCACCACCGGTGGATAGTGAGTATCACATATGAATTGAATGAAAACTCATGCATGCAAAAGAAAAAGGTGATAATAGTAAGAACAAATATTTTTTATAAAATAGCCTTAATGGTGAGTAGTAAAATATTAATGTTAATCATGGTTACAGCAATACATATAGAGCTAGATTCAGAAACATTTTACGCCGGCGTATCTATTGATACGCCGCGTAAGTTAAAGGATGCGCCGTCGTATCTATGCGCGGTATTCAGGGAACAAGATACGCCTGAATTCCTGCTTCATCCGACCGACGTAAGTCTTAGTACGCCGTCGTATCTAGGGTGCATATTTACGCTGGCCGCTAGGGGCGCTTCCGTAGATTTACGCGTAGAATATGTAAATGAGCTAGATACGCCGATTCGCGAGCGTACGTACGGCCGGCGCATCAATATACGCTGTTTACGTAAGGCATACGACCGGCGTAAAGTTACCCCTGCTATATGAGGCGCAGCCAATGTTAAGGTATGGACGTCGGAACAGCCGTCGAATTTTACGTCGTTTACGTAAGTCGTACGTGAATAGGCCTATGCGTAAGTTACGTTCACGTCGTAGGCAGTGTTTGACGTATCTTAGGCATTCTATCCGACGTGATTCTGAGCATGTGCACTGGGATATATCCACGGACGGCGCATGCGCCGTTCGTTCAGCCCCTCATTTGCATGGGGTCATGGCTCATTGTAATACAACACGTCCACCGCCTTCCAAATTAGAATTACGTGGGCGTACGCCGGCCCATTTACACTACGCCGCTGTAACTTAGGGAGCAAGTCCTTTGTGAATACAGTACTTGCCTCTCTAAGTAACGTCGGCCTAGCGCATATGAGATGCGCTACGCCCGCCTAAAGATACGGATACGCAAATGTCTCTGAATCTAGCTCATAGTGTAATATTTACATGATAGTATGATAGAGCCATGCCACACTAACGGGGGGGGGGGGGTGTGGGATAAAAAGCTGATGACGTGAGGAGTCACAGTTACAATATATGTAAATGATGGACAAACATAATTACACCACAAATCGAAGAAAATGCATGACTGTGACGAAAAGAATACATCCTATAGTGAGTGCTCAACACGTTTTATGGGATTCCACTCAGGAGCAGGCGCAATCAGCGGATCTACAGAGAATATAAAGACAACAATATAATTGGATAATAAACAAAAAATACAAACATTTAAAGAGACCAAATTATATGAGTACTCTTCATGACTTCAACTTAGCTTTAAAATGTTGGCGTGTGGGTATAGGGGCATCTGGTGACGACTTTGGCTCATTTGTTGGTTCTGGCAATGTTGCAATCACAGGATATAACATTTCCTGTGGAGAAGAAGTGGAAGATGCAGTCTCATTATATATGTAATTCAAATGTAATTTAAATAATGTATTCAAAAATAATTTATATAATTTATTCAAATGAAGAAGTAAGAATCCAAATTATTTATAATACTATAATATAATACTCAACTGAAAAGCCACCTGCACTGGGAGATTTGTTGTTGGCCAGGGATTTAGAATTGCCATATCAGAGATTGGGCGTTCAGCAACAATTGAGAATCGAATACAGGAATCTGAATTTGATTTCTCAATAGGTTAAGGAGTGTCTGGGTCTTCGTTTAAGTTATAAAGCTGGTTGTAATATTTTTTACTTTGAATATTTATGTCTTTAAGGTGATAAACTGTAAATTGAGTGATTGGGTCTGCAAGTTAAGATAATTTCACTTTGTCCTGTCTAGCTTTAATATAGTTACATAGGGCCAGATTCACGTAGAAGTGCGGCGGCGTAACGTATCGTAGATGGTGACGACTTTGGCTCATTTGTAGACTTTGGCTCATATCGTAGATACGTTACACCGCCACAAGTTTTCATTGCAAGTGCCTAATTCACAAAGCACTTGCAATGAAAACCTACGCCGGCGGCCTCCGGCGTAAGCCCGCGGAATTCAAAGGGGCGTGTGCCATTTAAATTAGGCGCGCTCCCGCGCCGGACCTATGCGTACTTTCGTATTCCCAGACGTCTTACGCAGGAAAAAAAAATTGAATTTCGATGCGGGAATGACGGCCATACTTTAACATGGGCTGTGTAAAGTTAGGGCAGCTAAAACGACGACTAACTTTGCGACGGGAAACTAGACTAGCAGCGACGTAGCGAACGTGAAAAAACCGTTGTGGATCGCCGTAAGTACTAATTTGCATACCCGACGCTGGTTTACGACGCAAACTCCCCCCAGCGGCGGCCGCGGTATTGCATCCTAAGATCCGACAGTGTAAAACAATTACACCTGTCGGATCTTAGGGCAAACTATGCGTAACTGATTCTATGAATCAGTTGCATAGTTAGGAAGCCCCTAAAACAGAGATACGACGGCGTATCAGGAGATACGCCGTCGTATCTCTTTTGTGAATCTGGCCCATAGTTACATAGTTACTTAGGGCCAGATTCACGTAGAGCGGGCGCAATTTTACGTAACCGGTTTACGTTACACCGCCGCAATTTTTTCGATTTAGTGCCCGATCCACAAAGCACTTGCCTGGAAATTTGCGGCGGTGTATCGTAAACAGGTCCGGCGCAAGGCGGCCCAATTCAAATTGGGCGGGTACCATTTAAATTAGGCGCGCTCCCGCGCCGGACGTACTTCGCATGCTCCCGTCGCAAATTTCCCGACGTGCTTTGCGCGAAATTACGACGCGCCAACGTTTTGTGAATCGTGACGTGAAAAAAGAGTTACGCCGGGAAAATTTAAAAATGTAAAAATAATTCAAAAGCGACGCGGGAAAGACAGGCATACTTTAACATGGTGGAGTACTTTTACACCATGTTAAAGGTGCACTATCTTTGCGAAAGGAAATCTAACACTCACGACGACGTAACGATGGGAAAAAGCTTTGTGGATCGCCGCAACTCCTAATTTGCATACCCGACAATGGTTTACGACGCGAACTCCCCCCAGCGGCGGCCGCGGTACTGCATCTTAAGATCCGACAGTGTAAGTCCATTACACCTGTCGGATCTTCTGCCTATCTATGCGTAACTGATTCTATGAATCAGTTGCATAGTTAGAAACAGAGATACGATGGCGTATCAGGAGATACCCCGTCGTATCTCTTTTGTGAATCTGGCCCTTAGTAGGTGAGTTTGAAAAAAGACACATCAAGTCCAACCTATGTGTGTGATTACCGTATTTATCAGCGTATAACGCACACAGGCGTATAACACGCACCCTAACTTTAACCGCTTGCTGACCAGCCGCAGAGCAGGTCGGCTCTGCTGGGCGAGATCACGTAGATCTACGTCATCTCGCTGAGCACCCAATAGGGGCACGCGCGCGTAAACACACAGCTCCCGGTCCTGTCAGGGGGAGAAATGCCTGATTGTCTGTTCATACAATGTATGAACAGCAATCAGTCATTTCCCCTAGTCAGTCCACCCCCCCTCAGTTAGAACACACCCAGGGAACATACTTAACCCCTTCCTCGCCCCCTAGTGTTAACCCCTTCCTTGCCAGTGGCATTTTTATAGTAATCAATGCATTTTTATAGCAGTGATCGCTATAAAAATGCCAATGGTCCCAAAAATGTGTCAAAGGTGTCCGAAGTGTCTGCCATAATGTCGCAGTACCGATAAAAATGTGTATCGGCCTAAACTGAGGAAAACAATTTTTTTTTTATATATTTTTGGGGGATATTTATTACAGCAAAAAGTAAAAAATATTATTTGTTTTCAAAATTGTCGCTCTATTTTTGTTTATAGCGCAAAAACTAAAAACCGCAGTGGTGATCAAATACCACAAAAAGAAAGCTCTATTTGTGGGGAAAAAAGGATGCCAATTTGGTTTGGGAGCCACATCGCACGACCGCGCAATTGTCAGTTAAAGCGACGCAGTGCTGAATCGCAAAAAGTGGCCTGGTCTTTGACCAGCAATATGGTCCAGGGCTTAAGTGGTTAAGAGGGAAGTTTCAGGAAAAAAAATGTCCACAGCCCCCTGCGTATAACACACAGGCACAGTTTACCCTCTATTTTCAGGGTAAAAAAGTGAGTGTTATACGCCAATAAATACAGTATATGTCAGTATTACATTGTATATCCTTGTATGTTTTGATCGTTTAGGTGCTTATCTAATACTTTTGAAACTATCAATGCTCCCCGCTGAAACCACCACCTATGGAACGGAATTTCACATCCTTGTCACTCTTACAGTAAAGAACCCTCTACGCAGTTTAAGGTTAAACCTCTTTTCTTCTCATTTTAATGAGTGGCCACATGTCTTATTAAACTCCCTTCCATGGAAAAATTATCCCTATTGTGGGGTCACCAGTATGGTATTTGTAAATATAAATCATTAAATCATATCCCCTCTCAAGTATCTCTTCTCCAGCGTAAATAAGTTCAGTGCTTTCAACCTTCCTTCATAACTAATATCCTCCAGTCCCTTTAATAGCGTTGTTGCCCTTCACTGTACTCACTCCATTTCCAGTGCATCCTTCCTGAGGACTGGTGCCCAGGACTGGATAGCATACTCCAGATGAGGCCAGACCAGAGTCTTATAGAGTGGGAGAATTATCGCTTTATCTCTTGAGTTTATCCCCTTTTTAATGCATGCAAATAGTCTGTTTGCTTTGTTAGCAGCAGCTTGGCATTGCATGCCATTGCTAAGTCTATCATCTACTAGGACCCTTTTTGACGCATGCAAATATTCTGTTTGCTTCATTGGCAGCAGCTTGGCATTGCATGCCATTACTGAGCCTATCAACTACTAGGCACCCCAGGTCCTTTTCCATCCTAGATTCCCCCAGAGGTTCTCCCCCCAGTGAGTAGATTGCATTCATATTCTTGACACCCAAATGCATTATTAAAAAAAATTTCCACATTAAACCTAATTTAATATGTAGTTGCCCACCCCATTAATGTGTTCAGATCTTCTTGCAAGGTTTCCACATCCTGTGGAGATGTTATTACCCTGATTAGCTTAGTATCGTCCGCAAATACTGATTGAGCTGTTTATCCCATCCTCCAGGTCGTTTATTAACAAATTAAATAGGATTGGTCCCAGCACAGAATCCTGAAGGACCCCACTTTCCACCCCTGACCATTCCGAGTACTCCCCATGTATCACCACCACCCTCTGAACTCTCCCTTGTAGCCAGTTTTCAATCCATGTACTCACATAGTTAGCAAATAATTTTCCTGGCACCACCATGGCACCATACTGATGATAGAGCTCTGCCTCCACTCCCCCCTCAGGACTAGTAAATTGTATAAAAGAAAAACCTACTCCATCCCCCAGCATTCTCTTTTTTTCCTCATTTCCTCTTGGCTAGTGAAGAGTAGGAGTATGTCCCTACCTCTGCTTTTTGCAGCTTCCACTGTGCAGTCCCTGTTTTAGGGCCGCTAATAGCACTGATTTTGGGGTGCTGGAGAGTTTCCACATAGGAATGCAGTCTGCTTACCTTGAATGATGTACAATGTGGGTTGTTAAGGAGGATGGGTTCCCCTTTAATTTCTCTTTTGTTTTGCAGCTTTGCCCTTTTAGATGATTCCTTTTTTTTCTTTTAGTTCTTCTTTTCTGCTGGAAAGTTCCTCAAAGATTCCTCAGAGGATTCATAACTATTTAGGGTTTAGTTTCTCCCCTGTACAACCATGTATTCAGGCAATTAAGAATGCCATTGCATGGAAAGACCTGGAGGAATCCCCCAAGAAATTGAAGAAATATCTTCACTTTCTAAAAAAGAAACAGTAGGTCTTTTCCTTGATGGGTGAAATTAAGGAAATTATTGAGGAGGAATGGCAGAAGACGGATGAGAAATTCTCGCCAGGACGTCTCAGCAAGATGTATCTATTGTCAGAATCGGAGACACGGACCTTGAACTCAATGCCAGTGGTGGATGCAGCTGTAGCAAAAAACATCACGCTTCCTATGGAAGATTCTGCCTCATTCAAAGACCCACTAGACAGATAGATTAAGATCTAAAAAGGTGTTATTTAGCCTCTGGGACAGCGTGTAAGCCTGCCATCGCTCCTACTTTTGTCTCCAATGCCATCAGATGCTGGACAGAAAATGTAGAGACGGCCCTAAGTCAGGATGTTCTGAGGGATGATATAATCAAAGCCCTGGAAGAGCTTAAAGTATCGTCAGACTTTGTGGGTGAAGCAGATATTGACACTGTTCAGCAAAATATATGTTACATACTGTTATGGCAAACTGATCCTTATGGCTGAAACCATGGACAGCAGATTTGGCATCAAAGCAAAACTGGTGCAAGATTCCTCTCGATGGAAGGGCTCTGTTTCAGGACAAACTTCACAAAGCCATTTTCAAATTACAAATATGGCTTACTGCCTCAAGATAGAAGAATGAGAAGATTGATAATCTATTCTTCAAAAGTCCGATATTCAGGGTCAAGAGACTACAGACAACCCCGTCAGTCCAAGGATAACCAAAGATCTTGGAAGGGTACTCAGGCTTCTTTCTTAGGTGCCAGGAAAAAAAGGTTATTTCGGCTCCCCAGGAGGGAACAAAGCATTTTTGACATGTAGCTGACCCAGACGCTTACGGTAGAGGCATTTCATGCCAGTCTGGGCAATGCAATGTCAGGATCCTTGGGTAATATCAACAATAAAATATGGTTACCTCTGGACCTTCAATCTTCCTTGTTTCTTTAAGTAAATAAAAATTCCAGCCTCCCCACAAAAAGCTCTCTCACGGATGCAGCTCCTATCTGAACTCCAGCTACAGAGGGAAGTTCCCTACTTAGAGATATTCATGGGTTTTTATTCCACCCTGTTCCTGGTAGAGAATAAAACAGGTGGTTGGAACCCATTGAAGAGAGGTCAGAGTGATAGATCTAAAAAGGCTCAATCAGTACATCAATTTGTAGCGTTTCAAGATGGAGGCACTACAGACAATCATCCAAACAGTTCAACCAGGGGATTGGTTAATTTCAGCGGATCTTTAGTATGCATAACTGCATACTGTGATCCTTCCGTCCTTTTAAAAGTATCTGAGATTCGCGGTAGGACAAGGTCATCTGTAATTCTGATGTCTTCCATTCGGCCTTTGCACTTCTTCCCGAATATTCAAAAAGATATTGATTTCTATGCTGGCCCCCTTGACAGAGAAGGGGCTAAGAGTTTACCACTATTTGAACAACATCCTTCTAGCGGACCCTATTGTTTTCATTGTTTGGGACCTGCACACCCCATATTCGATACTCCAAGACTGTAAATTTATTTTATTTTGGTTTTAGTATGTACTGCCTGTTAGCAGAATAATAAAAACCTTTCTATTTTTCAATAAAATTATTGTATTTTAATTTTATTTTTTACACTCCTCAAAGGCACATCTAAAGTCCCACCTTGTTCCAATCCCCCCCCCCCCTTTTTGTGACATATTTGCATCCTTCTAGCAGGCAACGCAAGTCAACTTATGTCCCACAAGCAAATACTGTTGCAAGCCCTTAAGGAGATCAGATGGCTTCTGAATCTGGAGAAGAGCCAGTTATCTCCAACTTAGCACATGGTTTATTTGAGGGCAATGTTCAACACACAGAACAGTACAGTGTCATTACCTCCCCTGAAGGGGGAGATCATCATTCGAAAGATACTCAGTTATATCCAGAGTTCGCATTTGACAGTTTCTCAATGCCTGAGTTTCATTGGCATGATGTCATCCTGTATCCTTCTGATTCTATGGGCACACTGGCATCTGAGGTACTTCCAGTTCTTGGCGCAATGGAAGAAACAATGTCTTTCTTAGTCAATCCTATTGACGCCCGTCATGCACAATAGCTTGCACTTGTGGACGAACTCAGAGAACCTCTCCAGACCTCAACACCTAGGTTCCCTCTCCTGGACCATAGTTACGCCAGACACCAGCGGACGAGGTTGGGGAGCCCATTGTGGAGAGGTCAGAGTGCAAGGAAGGTGGTCATTCCCCACCAAAGGAGTGGTGTCCAACATTCAGGAGATGAGGGCTGCTTTTCTAGCTCTGACTTTGTTAATCCCTCAGATCAGAGGACAATGAGTGGTCTTGCGCATGGACAGGAAACCAGCAGTCTTGTACTTGCAAAGACAAGGGAGTACACGCAGCAGGACACTTCTAAAGGAAGAAAAAAACAATAATGCTTTGGGCAGAAAATAACTTAAGAGATCTCAGGGCATTATATCTCCCAGGCATACTGAACAAGGAAGCAGACTCCTTATCAAGAGACTTTTGGGGGGATAACAACGAGTGGGCCCTTCATCCTCACATATTTGTACAGATTTCTGACTTTTGGGATCCCCCACAGGTGGATTTTGTTTGCATCTCTGAAGAATGCCAAGCTCTCCCATTTCTTTTCTGACCTCCCTCATCCCCAGGCAGAGGAGATAGATGCTCTGAGGGGTCTTTCACATGAGCGGACCGTTCAGGTCCACCTGTCAGTTTTTTAGGTGAACCTGAACAGACGCTCCATGCAGGTCTATGGAGCGATGGATGTCAGCGGAGACATGTCTGCTGACATCCGATCCGCTGAATCCAGATGGATGGGAACCCTATTTTCCATCCGTCTGGTGGATCGGATGAAAACGGGCAGGCAATAATTTTCACTCGATCCCCATAGAGGAGAGCAGAGCTCTGACATGTCCATCTCTGCACAGTGAGCGGAGACAGACTTGTCATCTGCCGGCTCTGTGGGGATAAGCAGTAGGCATGCGCATTTCGTTTCGTTCCGAATCGAAATTTGGACACATTTTTCATTATTCGGACATTCGGATGCATACGAATTCCCGAATTGTAATATTAACTAATTTAACCGAATCCGAACGAACGTTTTCGCATCGAAAACACGTGGACGAAATTCGATCGAATTTCGAAAACAAATTCTATTCGAATCGAATTCGAAAACAAATTCTATTCGAATCGAATTCGAAAACAAATTCTATTTGAATCGAATTAGAAAACAATTCAATTCGAAAACAAATTCGAATGAAAATTGAAAGCAAATTTGAATCAAAATCTAAAAAATATAAATCGATTTCCAAAAAAGAATGTAATAAAATAGAATATAAAATAATAAAACAATAGAATGAAAATCAAAGATTAGTAAAGAAAAGAATGGAATTTAATATAATGTAATCAAATACAATAGAATATGACCTGGCTTCTTCTATCTATCTTCTATCTATCTTCCATTTTCTGAAATTCGAAATTCATATAGAATGAACTCAAATTTGAATAGAAAAATATTAGAAGAGTAGAATAATAAAAAAAAATATATATATATATATATATATATATATATATATATATATATATATATATATATATATATATATATATATATAAATATATTTTTTTCTGCTCTATTCTAATATTTTTCTATTTGAATTTGAGTTCATTCTATATGAATTTCGAATTTCAGAAGATGGTTATATATTTATATATATAAATGTAATTATTTATATATATATATATATATATATATATATATATATATATATATATATATATATATATATATATATATATATATATATATATATATATATATATATAATTACATTTATATATATAACCATCTTCTGAAATTCGAAATTCATATAGAATATATATATATATTTTATTATTCTACTCTTCTAATATTTTTCTATTCGAATTTGAGTTCTTTCTATATGAATTTCGAATTTCAGAAAATGGAAGATAGATAGAAGATAAATAGAAGAAGCCAGGTCATATTCTATTGTATTTGATTACATTCTACTAAATTCCATTCTGTTCTTGACTATTCTTTGATTTTCATTCTATTGTTTTATTATTTTATATTCTATTTTATTGTATTCTTTTTTAGAAATCGATTTATATTTTTTATATTTTGTTTCAAATTTGCTTTTAATTTTCATTCGAATTTGTTTTCGAATCGAATTGTTTTCGAATTCGATTCAAATAGAATTTGTTTTCGAATCCGATTGAAATATTATCGAATCCGGTCGGATTTTTTGAAATTCGGTCGAAAACGAACGAATTCCGAAAACGAATTTAACACATGTAACGAATCTATAAAAGATAGATGAAGGATGGATGGCCGCACTCCAAAAACTGTACAGGTTGTCTTTTATTAAATGAACAGCAAATACATCACCAGATCAAAACAACAGGAACAGGGGAACAGCCAGCGTTTCGCACAAAATCAGTGCTTATTCATGCCATGAATAAGCACAGATTTTGTGCGAAACGTCGGCTGTTCCCCTGTTCCTGTTGTTTTGATCTGGTGATGTATTTGCTGTTCATTTAATAAAAGACAACCTGTACGGTTTTTGGAGTGCAGCCATCCATCCTTCATCTATCTTTTATGCTTGCCTAGTGCACCGCTAGCACCCTTGGAATCCTGTAACAGTGTGTGACCGTATAGTAGACCCACCTGGAGCGGTGACTTTCTTTCTTCTATTCGCTTTGGATGTAACGAATCTAACTTAACGAAATTAATTAAATAACAAATAAAAACGAAACAAATTTTTCCCTTTTGCACATGCCTAATAAGTAGATCGTTCCCCTGCTGAGCAAGCGGCAGGCCCGTGTGAAAGAGTCCTGACATACCCATGGAGTTTCTCCAGAGGATCTGGAAGGAATCAGTACAAAATATTTGCATTTCTTCCATACTGGACTATAAGACCATGGTTTCCTCTGGCCATGAGCCTCAATGTGAGCCCTCTAATGAGGATACCTTGTTTACCCCAGCTTCCACAAGGTGGCAGTCAGGAGTCCGTCAATCAAAGATCTATATGGTGGAAAAAAAATGCTCGGATAAGGTTCTGGTATGGATCCTGGGGGAATCCCCACGCCGTTTTTTTTCGGTGTGATCCAGACCGAAGGGGTATCATCCTGGGGGGGAACCTCACGCAAAAAAATATATATATTTTCACGGGGTTTCCCTTCAAGATTCTCCACACACGAGTCGCCGGGCAAGTTGGATCATCTTGATCCGACTTCTGGTGCCACCTCTATTCAAATCAATGGGCTCCCATAGGGAACCATTGATTTTGAATAGAGAAAGAAAGCCGAAAGAGGCTTAACACAGCGTTAAGCCTCGTCAAATCACGCTTGCCGGCGTCTGAAGTCTTTACAGCTCTAACGCCGGAGCTTCAGAACGCACTGGTCCTGTTTTTTTTTGCAGCTTAAAAATGGCCCAGCTATTTACAGCTCAAAAACGTCATGGTGGGCATGAGGCCATAGGCTAACATGGAGAGCTGTTTTAAGCTGCAAAAAACGCTCATAAAAGTGTCTGTAAAAACGTCTGTGGGCATGAGGCCTCAATGTCATTTTTTACCACATCGAAAGTTGTTCTAGCAAAAGGTGTTCACATACCACTGATTACACAGATGTTTCACATATATGGATATGCGTTTTCCCAATGTAGCACTTTATATAAAATTCTCAATGTCTCTCCACATGTTACCAATTAGGGTTTAGGTTTGGGTTTGGCTTAATTCAGGATGTTTGCATTTACTGATAACTCTGGGAGGTTCCCCAGCCTGAATATTCTGCTGTCAAAGCTTTCAAAATGAGAGTGACCCAAGAGTTAGAGGTGCATAGTACCACTGGTTATTCATTCACAAAAAAAATGTACAGTAAATAAAGACAACACACCTCCATCAAGTCCTTTATTTAAAAAAAAAGTCCCATGAAGTAAAAACAACTAAAAAGTCTCAGGATGTACTTTTCACCTAGCAATGTAGATCAATCACAGTAAACAGTGTCCACCAAACTGTCAAAAAAAATCTCCACTCATAATGAACTCTTTGGTTTGAGTTACATTTCCCTAGCTTACAGATGAATGTTAACAAAGGATGGGCATCACGAGTGACATCATTGACCAAATATGGACATGACCATATTTGGTCAGTGACATCATGAAGGATACCCCAAGATGTCACTAACTATGGTTAGGTTCATATTTGGTCAAGGAAGTCACCCAGAGTACACCTCCCCCTTGTTTTTTTTTCGGGGCGTCAGCTAGGAAAATTTAATTTGCATTAAGTCTCTATTGGCAGCGGAAATGTCCAGCAGGTTGGCATGTCAAGTTGAATTACTAAAACTCACGACTAAATCTCAAAAATACTGCAGTGGTTTTGTTGATGTGTACTGCACACTGGGGGTTATTTACGAAAGTAAATACACTGTGCAAAGTGCACTTGAAATTGCAAGTACATAGTTAGTCAGGTTGAAAAAAAGTCCATCCTTTTTAACCATAAAAAATAATAATAATAACAGCCCTCAAAATTTTCACTCGCCTGCTCGCAGTTGGCGAGTGAAAAAATGAGGGTTGCGAGTGTGGATAGGGCTGTGGTGTCCCGGGAATGCATAGCCAGTGCCCCCCCCCCGTGCACAGGCTCGCAGCGCCGCTATTGCAATAGGAGTCAAACAGCCGCCAGGGACCGCCCCCTCCACCTCCCTCCTGCCGCACATCCTGCCCAGATTAGACTCAAATCACAGGCTTTCAATGGGAGTCAAACATCCGCCTGGGACAGCCCCCTCCACCACCCTCCTGCCGCACATCCCCACCCACATTAGGCTCACTTTGTGGGCTTTCAATGAGAGTAAAACAGCCGCCCCGGGACCGCCCACTCCACCTCCCTCCTGCCGCACATCCCCGCCCAGATTAGCGCACATCCCCGCCCAGATTAGGCTCACTTTGTGGGCTTGCAATGGGATAAAAACAGCCGCCTGGGACCGCCCACTCCACCTCCCTTCTGCCGCACATCCCCGCCCAGATTAGGCTCACTTCATGGGCTTGCAATGGGATAAAAACAGCCGCCTGGGACCGCCCACTCCACCTCCCTACTGTCGCACAGCTAAGGAGTGGGGCAGTGCATATCTCTGCATCTCTAAGTGGGCGGGCTCGAACACACTCGGTCCGCCCTCAGTGAGTATCATGCTTGACCCCCGTGGCAAAAGCAGGAGAATGGTAAATAATAAGCATAACAGTGTGCTGTGAATGGAAGCTACACGTTCCGGAGGCATTAGTATAATGGGAAATTAAACAAGATGTGCTAGGAGGAAGGGGGGGTGAGAGCCTAAATGTGCTGGATTGGGGGTTAGAGTCAATAGAAGAATAGAAGGCATATGTATAATGGTTTTGGGGGGATTTGAATTGATGGCATAGGTCTGAATCATACCTAAACCTCCAATTCCACCCCCCCCCCACATTGGGGGGGGGGTTGAAAGCAAAGATGTGCTGGATTGGGGGGGGAGATTAGAGACATAGGTGTGCTGGAGAGGGGTGATTGGAAGACGAGGTGTGCTGGGGGGTCGTTAAAAGCACAGGTGTGCTGGGGGGAGGCAGGGTTGCAAACTTTCAGTATATTTACGTTTGTAAAATCTGTACTTTTTGTATCTGTCCTTGAATGTCCATTATGGACATGTAGGCTGCATGTCCATCACTGACATTCATGGACAGATGCAACAATTATGGATTTTACAAAGTGTTTGTAAATTTACTGAAATTTGGCAACCCTGCTGGGGGGTGGGAGGGTCGTTAAAGGCACAGGTGTGCTGGGGAGGTGGGTGTAAGGAGGCAGAGATATGCTGGGAAGAGGAATTAGAGGTAACTAGGGGAGGGGGGTAACATTGGAGGACTGGGGGAGGCATTGGAGGTAGAGGTGTACCAGGGGAGGTGTTGGAGGTAGAGGTGTACTGGGGGAGGAGAAACAAAACCAGAGAAATTCCTTTCTTAACTTACTAACCAGCCTGCTAACCAACCACATTTTCCTGTCTGATAAAGGGCTGAGCTGATGGGCACTGGTGAGGCTGCATTGATGGACACTAATCAGGCTGCACTGATAGGCACTGGTGAGGAGGCACTGATGGGGCCGCACTGATAGGCTGCTTTCCTGGGCACTGATAAAGTTGTTGTTAATATTTATTTTTGTAACTTAAATTTGCATAAAACATTTAGCAGTGTAATTTCATGAGATATTTCTAAAGCGTGTTTAGGGGCAGAATCGGGATAGGGCAGAGTAGGGGTTGGGGATGGGGCAGCTGGTGGCGAGTAACTCCTAAGGCCTGGCTAGTAGCTCAAGACTTGAAATTTTGAGCCCTGATAATAATATCATACAATCCCATATACCCAATTCTATATCCACAGTTGATCCAGAGGAAGGCGAAAAACCCCAGCAGAGCATGATCTAATTTGCTACTGTACAGCAAGGGAAAAAATTCCTTCCTGATCCCCCAAGAGGCAATCGGATATTCCCCAGATCAACTTTACCTATAAATGTCAGTACCCAGTTTTATTATGTACATTTAGAAAATAATCCAGGCCTTTCTCAAAGCACTTTACTGAGCTGGCCAGAACCACCTCTGGAGGGAGTCTATTTCACATTTTCACAGCTCTTACTGTAAAGAAACCTTTCCGTATTTGGAGGTGAAATCTCTTTTTCTCTAGACGAAAAATGTGCCCCCTTGTCCTCAGTGTTGACCGTGAAGTGAATAACTCAACACCAAGTTCACTATATGGACCCATTATATATTTGTACATGTTGATTATATCCCCCCTTAATCTACTCTTCTCAAGAGTGAATAAATTCAGTTCCTCTAATCTTTCCTCATAGCTGAGCTCCTCCATGCCTCTTATCAGTTTGGTTGCCCTTCTCTGCGCTTTCTCCAGTTCCCCAATATCCTTTTTGAGAACTGGGGCCCAAAACTGAACTGCATATTTCTGATGAGGTCTTACTAATGATTTGTACAGGGGCAAAATTAGATCTCTCTCTCTGGAGTCCATACCTCTCTTAATACAAGAAAGGACTTTGCTCGCTTTGGAAACCGCAGCTTGGCATTGCATGCCATTATTGCGCTTATGATCTACCAAAACCCCCAGATCCTTCTCCACTACGGATCCCCCCAGTTGTACTCCCCCTAGCATGTATGATGCATGCATATTCTTAGCCCCCAAGTGCAGGGGCGTAACTAGAAATCACAGGGCCCCATAGCAAAATGTTGTATGCCCCCCCCCTCTCCAAAAAGGGGGGGGGAACCTTGGGGTACACCACTGATAACCTTAGACCATTCAGAGTAATGCCGCGTACACACGACCAGTCCAACCGATGAGAACGGTCTGATGGACCGTTTTCATCGGATGGACCGATCGTGTGTACAGGGCTTTAGAATCATTAACACTTGGACTTGCACTTGGAAGTGCAGTCACTGTAAATCTGAGGGGTAGATCTGAAATGAGGGGAAGCTCTGCTTATTTTATTATCCAATCATGTGCAAGCTAAAATCCCCCCCCCCCCCCCCGGATTTACAGCGACTGCACTTCCAAGTGCAGTTTCAGTGCAATTTCAAGTGCAATTTGCATTTGTAGTTTGCACTTGTAGTACAAAGTGGATTTGCCTTTAGTAAATAACCCCCCTTAGTGTCTCCCTGTCTTTGATCTACAAACCATGGTAGGGAATTACATCACAAAACTGGAACAATCACTCCTGGAAAGTGAAGTCTGATATGTGAATCTGACATTATTATTAAAGGGTGAAGTATAATTTACTTCTACTTAAAAAATAATTTACATAATCTTTCTTTTGTAATTCAAAAAAATTCTTGTTACTTATTTGTACAACAACTGCATTTATTATCAATGATGCTTACACACACACACAGCACAACAAAAAGAGCATTTAGAAACGGTAAAAAAAAAAAAAATCTTTATAGCCATGATATTTGCATTGTATGGAATAAATATGTTTTCATTGCACTTCAGGGAAAATGTTTTCCTCTTGGGAATTAAGAATAATTCTGCCTGAATCATGCACCTGGGTTCCTAGATATTAGAATGCTGATGATATATTTGCATATATATTGCAAATGTATATTTCAGGTGTATCCTGAGGACAGATTACAACAGATTAGGTTGGGAGGACATTTTAAAATGGCACATAATATTCAGAAACTCTTTTGCCTCCCTCCAAAGTCTGTTCAATCCATATAAATAGCTGATAATAAAATATACCAAGTTTAAAATATATATATATAAATGTTTCTTCAAGTGTGACTAGTGCAAGATTTAAGTTACAACTGCATTAACATGTCATATATACTGGTCTACACATTTTTGTATGTTTGTGAATGTTTAATGCTATTTTTACTGACAAATACCCAGTGATAACAAGTGATAGCAGTTTTTTTTTAATGGCAGTCACATTTACAATGAGTACGTCTTGCTACTTAGAAGATTATATTTGTTTTTTTACTAAATAAAAGAAAGATTATTTAGTCCAACAAACCTAAATTCGCTGAGCATACTTTGTAAAGAACGGCTGGCACTATATACTGTAAATCCTGTATAAGGTTAAACATGTATAAATTTGATAGAATGACCAAGTGTTCACACAATAAGTGAACTTTCTTCTCCTTTATTAAACAAATCTGATAAATTTACAAAGTCAAATAAAGTCAATTAAAGGTAAGGTGACTCCGACATTCTTGCTAGTGACAGGACACTGATCACAGCTCCCTGTAATCGGGAGAAATGATCAGTGTCATGTCACACACAACCCATCCCCCCTATAGTTAGAATCACTTCTTAGGACACCCCTTCAGAGCCCCCTACTGGTTAACCTCTTCACTGCCAGTGTAATTTTTACAGTAGTCAGTGCATTTTTATAGCACTGGTCGCTGTATCAATAACACTGGTCCCAAAATGGTGTCAAAAGTGTCCGATGTGTCCACCATAATGTCGCAGTCCCAATAAAAATCACTGATCGCCGCTATTACTAGTAAAAAAAAATATATAAAAAATGCCATAAAACTATCCCTTATTTTGTAGACGCTATGGGCTAGATTCAGATAGAATGGTCTATCTATCCGCCCGGCGTAACGTATCTCAGATACGTTACACTGCCGTAACTTAGGGCGCAAGTTCTGTATTCAAAAACAACTTGCACCCTTAGTTACGGCGGCGTAACGTATCTGTGTCGGCGTAAGCCCGCCTAATTCAAATGTGGATGATGTGGGCGTGTTTCATGTATATTAACTGTGACCCCGCGTATTTGAAGTTTTTTACGAACGGCGCATGCGCCGTTCGTGAAAAAATCCCAGTGCGCATGCTCGAAATTCTGCCTCAAATCGTCATTGCTTTTGACGTGAACGTAAATTACGTCCAGCCCTATTCGCAAACGACTTACGCAAACGACGTGAAATTTTCAAAACTCAATGCGGGAACAACGGCCATACTTAACATAGGATACGCCTCATATAGCAGGGGTAACTATACGTAGAAAAAAGCCTAACGTAAACGATGTAAAAAAATGCGCCGGCCGGACGTACGTTTCTGAATCGGCGTATATAGCTCATTTGCATATTCCTCGCTTAAATATACTGAAGCGCCACCTAGCGGCCAGCGTAAATATGCAGCCTAAGATACAACGGTGTAAGACACTTACGCCGGTCGGATCTTAGGGAAATCTATGCGTAACTGATTCTATGAATCAGGCGCATAGATACGACCCCGCACACTCAGAGATACGACGGCGCGTATCTGGAGATACGCCGTCGTATCTTCTATGTGAATCTACCCTTCTATGCGTAACTGATTCTATGAATCAGGCGCATAGATACGACCCCGCACACTCAGAGATACGATGGCATATCTGGAGATACGCTGACGTATGTGAATCTAGCCCTATAACTTTTGCGAAAACCAATCAATAAATGCTTATTGCGATTTTTGTTACCAAAAATATGTAGAAGAATAGTATCGGTCTAAACTGAGGAAAAATTTTTGGTGATATTTATTATAGCAAAAAGTAAAAAATATTGTTTTTTTTTCCAAAATTGTCGCTCTATTTCTGTTTATAGCGCAAAAATAAAAACCGCAGAGGTGATCAAATACCACCAAAACAAAGGTCTGTTTGTGGGGAAAAAAGGACATCAATTTGTTTGGCAAACACGTTGCACGACCACGCAATTGTCAGTTAAAGCAACGCAGTGCCAAATCGCAAAAAGTGCTCTGGTCTTTGGCCAACCAAATGGTCCTGGGGTTGAAGTGGTTAAATGAGTAGACATATGCACTGTCAAAAAACGTGTTAATTTGTGGGTGAAGCAACGCACTGACGTCACCAATGCCCTAGAGTGGGTGGAGCAACGCACTGACGTCACCAATACCCTAGAGTCCTGGATAGACGGGTCGTTGGATGTGTGCAGGCCCATGCTCCAAGCCTTATGCCGCATACACACGATCTGTTAAACCGATGAGAATGGTCTGATGGACCGTTTTCATCGGTCAAAACCGATCGTGTGTGGGCGCCATTGGTTATTTAACCATTGGTTAAAAAAAGCCAACTTGTTTTAAATTTAACCGATGGATTCCTAACCGATGGGGAAAAAAATGATCGTTAGTAGGCACAACCATCGGTTAAAAATCCACGCATGCTCAGAATCAAGTCGACGCATGCTTGGAAGCATTGAACTTCGTTTTTTTCAGCAGGTCGTTGTGTTTTACATCACCGCGTTCTGACACGATCGTTTTTTTTTTTTAGATTTAAGCTTTTCTTTTTATTTAAAACAAAATAATAATACATGTACAAATGGTACAACTGAACATACAATATACAATAATACAGTACATACTATCGAGCCTCCCCTTTTAACCTTAGTCGTCACAGCCTTACTTCCCACCCCTCCTCCTGGTTATCCGGGAGAGACAACGACCCCACCCAAAACAATACTTCAAATAAAAAAATGAAAAAAGAGAAAAGAGAAAGAGAAAAAAAAAAAAAAAAAAAAAACCCCGCCCCAACCACTCCCTGCTATCCTCTGCCCGCACCCCCCCGCCCCCCTCCATGTTCGCAATAGCCTCTGTAATATTTGCCCTTACCCTCCTTACGTCTCTACCCTGGAATCCAAAAAGGATTTCCAGGAAGTCCATGTTTTTAAGTATCTTTCCTGTTGGTGTCGTGCTGTCAATACTAGTTCTTCTAACTTACTAATTTCCTTCACTTTATTTATCCACATCTCTATAGTTGGTGGGACTGGTGACTTCCACTTCTTTGTTATGCATGCTTTTGCCGCATCTAATAAGTGGCATATGCTTGTCTCCCTATAAGCTTTCTCTGGGATTTGGTTCATATGTAAAAGATAGAATTCTGGATTTTCAGGTATCTCATATTCTGAACAGAGCTGGAGGGCCCTTTTGATCTCTGACCAGAAGCGCTTTAACAGGGGACAATCCCAGAATATATGAAGCATCGTCCCTTTGCTTACCTGGCACCTCCAGCATTTGTCTGACACCTCTGGAAAGATTTTATTTAATTTTTCTGGTGTCCTATACCACCTTGCAAAGATCTTATAATTTGTCTCTTGGGTTCTCGCGCAAATTGATGTTTCATGCGTTCGTTTATATAGACGTTGTCGTTGTTCCGTATTAAATGTCTTTTTTAGTTCCTGTTCCCAGTCTTGGACACACTTCGGAGGGCAACTTCCTGATTGCGCTAGTAGTTCGTAGCTCATTGATAGGGTGTGTTTCAGTATTCCCCTCTCACTACACATTATCTCAAATCTCTTAAGTTTTTTTAACCGATGGTGTGTAGGCGCGACGGACCATCAGTCAGCTTCATCGGTTAACCAATGAAAACAGTCTATCGGTCCATTCACATCGGATGGACTTATTGTGTGTACGCGGCATAAGGCAAATTTATTTCCACATTGTTGTAATTGTTTATTGTATGTGAGAATAAAGATTTTAAGGATTTTACACCATGTGAAGCTCTTTTATATTTTTGGCGAATGCTGTTACAATCATGCCATGTTAAAGAGTTTGCTAAAGGCAAGAGAGTTTCAAGAACCTGTCAAAGGCCTTGACTGGGCTATAGTCATAAGTGCGAATGACCTCTTGTAGTGAGAAGTCATTTGGAGCTGGTAAGCAGTTTTTTCTGCCTTTGGTGGTGGCATTGAGGCACAGATATCTTTTAGCGCTGGATTATGGAGATGCACATCAAGAGTATCATCATAACACATTTTTTTTTAATGTTTTTTAAATTTAGCGCAACTCTATACATTTACCAATTTTTGAACTGCACATATGTCTTGCAGGAGAGTTGATGCTTATAGTGTTAATGTTTATGATTTTAGTGCAGTTTTTACACCATTTCTTCGGCTTGTGAACTTGCGTTCGTATGCACGCTCCCATTGGCCAGTGAGGAACCAATCAGCGGGTCTGGTGGACTCATTGTCTGCCAGACACCCACAAACATTTTTCTATGCACACAAAAGGTCTATTTCTCTCAAATATTGTTCACAAATCTGTCTAAATCTGTGTTAGTAAGCACTTCTCCTTTGCCGAGATAATCCATCCACCTCCCTCACCCACACAGCGCCAAACACTCTGTCTGCCAGCTGCCATGTACAGTGAAAAACAGGATCCGTCCGTAAAGAGAACACCTCTCCAAGTCGGTTACAATGACGAACTGCAGTCAGGTTGAGACCCTGATGAGGACGACGAGCATGCAGATGAGCTTCCCTGAGATGGTTTTTGACAGTTTGTGCATAAATTCTTTGGTTAGGTAAACTGATTGTTGCAGCAGCTGTCTGGGTGGCTGGTCTCAGATGATCTTGGAGGTGAAGATGCTGGATGTGGAGGTCCTGGGCTGGTGTGGTTACATGTGGTCTACGGTTGTGAGGCCGGTTGAATGTACTGCCAAATTCTCTGAACGGCTTTGGATAAGTGGCTGTGAGTCCATAGAGGGCGCCGGAGCACCGCCCCCTCTGGCTCTTGCTCCGCCACTGATTCAATACATAGATTCATACATTGCATGAATCTATGTATTGTTGCCGCTGCCGCCAACTATTCAGATGGCTGCCCCCCTGGCGAGCGCTGGCCATCTGAATAACGGCAGCTGGTTGGCTGTTGAAGTGCCTATCAGAGCCAGCGGCAACCTGATTGGCTGAAGCATCATCGAGGGCAGGAGAAGACATCAAGGGACGGAAGAAGCAGGATGGCTGACCCCAGAAAGGTAAGTGCCAGGCGGAGGGGACATTTTACAGGGCACAGTGGCTATAATTGATGGGCACAGTGGCTACAATTGATGGGCACAGTGGCGACAATTGATGGGCACAGTGGCGACAATTGCTGGGTACAGTGGTAACAATTGATGGCTTTGCACAGTGGCTGCATTTTGATGGTATGGCACAGCGGCTGCATTTGATGGCACAGTGGCGACAATTGATGGCACAGTGGTGACAATTGATGGCACAGTGGCTGCATTTGATGGGCACAGTGGCTGCATTTGATGAGCACAGTGGTTGCAATTTATGGGCACAGTAGCTGCGTTTTATGGGCACAGTGAGGCTGCATTTTTTCGTTTGTTTGTGCCCCCCCAAAAATTTTGAGCACCAGTCGCCACTGCTTTGGAGGCAGCTTATGGTAGAGAAATGAACATTCAATTCAAGGGCAACATCGCTGGTGGACATTCCTGGACTCAGAATGTCATTTGCACGCTCCCTCAAAACTTGCGACATCTGTGGCATTGTGCTGTGTGATAAAACTTCACATTTTAGAGTGGCCTTTTATTGTGCCCAGCCTAAGGCACACCTGTGCAATAATCATGCTGTCTAATCAGCACCTTGATATTCCACACCTGTGAGGTGGATTATCTCGGCAAAGGAGAAGTGCTCACTAACACAGATTAAGACAGATTTGTGAACAATATTTGAGAGAAATAGGCCTTTTGTGTCATAGATCTTTGCTTTCATCTCATGATAAATAGGGGCAAAACGCAAATGTGTTGTGTTTATAAATTTGCACAGTGTAGTATGAGGGTAAGACAGCAGGCAGAACATAGGAAAGATGATTGTACAGTGTACAGCAACATGTTCTATGTGCAGTAAAAGAGTTCAGAGTGTATTAAAGGGGAATTATGTGCAAAGGACAACCTCAGGATATTACAGGGGATGGGTGCATGACGGAGTGTAGAAGGCATGACAATGGACAGTATGTGCAGCCAATTAATTATTCAATCAATGAATCCTTATAATCTCCTGAGTGCAGTGTGGTCTGTTAGATGACCCCTGACATCTCAGTGTGCGCTGACTCTTTTCCCTTGGTAAGCATACCACCACATTAGACCACCATATCAAACTGTAATATCTTTGTTTTGGACAAATTTTACAGACCCTCTCCACCTTTTGTAGATTGTGGATAAGACATTCCTGAACCCAGTGTTTCACTTTGTGAAACCTGGTCTTTATTAACCTGATAAAAAAATTCAATGGATATGTCACTGCCTTTGGTTTGAAAAGGTAACTTTATTTTCTTTCTCTTTTTTTTTATATAGAATCTCAATTTTGGTATTATTATAATGAATTTGCAATTCATTTTAATTTATATTCTTTATATAAATCAATACAATTATTTATATATTTTTTTAAGGATGCACATACATATATCAGCACACTCCCACTTTCCAAATTCACCATTTTGAGTTTAACTCTGTCCGTTTCTATTACTTCAGCACACATTGCTTCACATGTACCACCTGCACTGCCCTCACCTACACACCCACTCAACAGCTTATATTCACAGATTCATGGTTTTTGTGGTTTCCTGAAACAACTCCTTGTATAGGATTTGACACATCATGCACACTCAGACTTCACAGTCGCGCCGGACTGCTTTATTTAATCACCCTCTCATCATTCATCCTCACAATTTTTTTCTCCTTTTCCCTTTTTTTTTTTTAAATAATAAACAATTAATATTAAATAAAACAATAAAAATTATTTCAAATTAAGTATAATTAAAATAAATCTAGCAAAATCATTATATTAACCAATAATTCAATAATAGAATATCATTCAAATATTATTTATTTAATTTGTTCTATATCAGGATCGATGCATTTTTTGGCATTCTTTCTTTGACCATATATAACAAAATTAATATAATGTGGTGATGTTTCTTTAAAGGGACTGTCATGGCAGCCCACAATTATTATTCATATACAAACAATTAATCATATATCATAATGTTTTGCTGCAGGTGCCCGGCCCTCTCCCTGGTCTACTACCATCAGTGGTGTTACCCCTATTCAGTGATTCCCTGTAAGTCACATACGGCTAATATTTGTCGGGGGTGATCTGTGTTGGGGGTGCGGAGGGGTGGGGGGATCAGCCTGGAAGTGTTTTGGGGCCCTCTGTGATCTGACAGAAGAGTTCAGTTCAGATTGTTCAATACTCAACCATACATATTGATTGGTAACTTTTGCTATTTAACTATCAATTTCCTTGTGTAAATTTGTTTATGTTTTCTCTTCTCCCCTTTTCCCCCTGTATAAAATGAGGGGAGGGTGGGTAGGAGTTGTAAAGACATTCAATAATTTTGTAAATCTTTTCTAGCTACAACATAACCTCTGAAGAAGACCCGATTAAGGGTTGAAACGCGTTAGAAACTGCCATATGCTTGTACCCACCCACGCCAAGCTGTATGACATTTTGTTGTTTTCTTTTTGCTATCTCTATGTATGGAATTTTAATTATTTTTGTATTACCGCAACTCATATCTTAACTACTACTTTATCCTTTTTGTACGTGTTATTACACAATAAAACCCTCTTTTTTACATATTGCCTACAATCCATTAATTCTCCTCCTTCTTGGAAAACCGATCACAAATAGTGAAATTGGGCCCTTTCACTTCTGAAAAACGCACAGTGTCATGCAGAGT
This sequence comes from Rana temporaria, assembly GCF_905171775.1. Taxonomy (NCBI): domain Eukaryota; kingdom Metazoa; phylum Chordata; class Amphibia; order Anura; family Ranidae; genus Rana; species Rana temporaria. The sequence goes on along the minus strand of NC_053490.1, from coordinate 335,265,049 downwards.
CCCCCAGGGATCCCGTCTGTCGCCTGTTCTTTTCAATATCTATCTCCGCCCTCTTTTTGAAATCATCAGCAACCAGAAGTTACTTTACCACTATTATGCAGATGACACACAACTATATTTTCGCATCTGCAACAAAAAGGATCATGGGCTAGTACAGAGGTATTGAATAAGGAGACCAAACAACAATTTGATACAACATTTTTATTTAACTTTGGTAAAATTGGCCACGGTGTCATCCATAAAATGTGGGGGCGGGGTTACAAAAATTTTCTCAATAAATAAATTAAATTACAAAAGGCCAAATTGGCTAAACTTAAAACTTTAAAATCAAATTAATTTCTGTCCATCCAGCAAAAGCTGGACGACTACTCCCCCCATACAGACGACCCCATGACTTATTATGACAAACTGACAGGTAAGGGTGGGCGGGCGGGCGATGCTGCTTGTCAGGAGATGTGACTGAGCAAATCGCCTCAGCCTCTCCCTTATATAGGCTCGTCCAGTGCGGGTTTTACCTCACGCGAACGGACCTATCAGAGAAGGGGGCTGCCGCAGCTGACCAATCAGAGGCTGTTACTACCCCAGAGCGCGGCAGCCCACTTCTCCCTCTGCTCTATCCCATGCAGGCTCAGCATACTGCCGTAGCCTCACATGGGCTAGTACAGAGGTATTGAATAAGGAGACCAAACAACAATTTGATACAACATTTTTATTTAACTTTGGTAAAATTGGCCACGGTGTCATCCATAAAATGTGGGGGCGGGGTTACAAACATTTTCTCAATAAATAAATTAAATTACAAAAGGCCAAATTGGCTAAACTTAAAACTTTAAAATCAAATTAATTTCTGTCCATCCAGCAAAAGCTGGACGACTACTCCCCACCGGCCGGGGCCAACCGCGAAGCTGTTGGCCGAGGCCCCCCCACCACCGTGGCTGATTCGATCATGGACTGGATACCCATATTAAAAATGTCCAGGCCAATGCCTGACAGATGAATTTGGTCAACCCGAAACAACCCAGGCAAAAAACCCTCTAACTCGGAATGACGAAAGGAAGAGCCACCAATTGAAGGCATAAAACTATGAATCGTCCTATTTAGCCGTCTGCGGATTCTATCCACGTAGAAAAGGGTGCCGTGCGGCGACCATAACAGCCTGGGAACCATCTCAGAATATACTAACACTGAACCTGGGAACATTTGAGTTATGGAATAGAGATCCCTTTTCATTTCACATAACAAGTCCCATGTGTTGAATTTACCCAAGTCATTAGCCCCCACGTGGATAACTATCACTTGGGGTTGAGGCCAGACAGAAGACAAATAAGCTAGGTGGTCTTTTAAATTGCGCCACCGCATACCTCTAACACCTGACCATAAAATTAAAAATAAATCAGGATCAAGCCCCAGGTTAGCAGAGTATGATCTGGATCCGGAGTGCTTGTAAGCCCAGAACACGTAGGAGTGACCTATGACCCAAGCGATATTCCTGGATAAATCTGAAAGAGAATCATAAAGTTAGAAGACTGGGACGAACATATAACTTATATCTATTGCTGCCCCACCTGCCCACTTTTTTAACCTTACTCTCTGAAAAACCTATAGAATCAGCTGTGGTGGCAGCGCCAATTCGGAAAGAATGGGAAGAAAATTGGTACCCAGATAAATTCAAGCGCTTCAAACAGGAGGCCAAAACAGCTGAGAACTGGTACCTAGTTAGAGAGGACAAGTCTTCATGAATAAAAAAGGAATCGTTACTCAATGGTCTGACCAAAAGATAATTACGAACATGAAACACGGGACAGATAGCCTCATTAGGAGAACTGGATAAAGAAAACCACTGGCCAACCTGAGAGGACTTTGATCTGGACAAAAACAGACGGACAGAACCGACGTCAAACTGAACATGAGAAAAACGGAGAAATGAAAAAGCGTTTCTATTTGCTGCAGTAAACTCACCTAACCGAAGGGCTCCAAAGAATGCTATAGAGAAAGCAGCCTTAAAAAGCAAAGATTCGAAATTGGATGAGCAGACATCTTGAAGGATCTGAAGAAGATCGATCAAAATGGGGATAGATATGGGACGCCTATTATCTAAAGAGGGCCTAGACTTTTTGAGGCCCTTCAAAACCTGGGTGACCTGAAAGAAAGAGGTAAGAGCAGGAAGGCCTGCAAACTTAAGGAAAAAAGAAACTCCAGCCAATATTTTACCTATGGAAGCCGGGGACAGATTAGACTGAATGAGAAAGGACAAAAAAGACAAAGCCACGTAAGAAGACACATCTAGTGGATCCAAACCCAATGGTTGACAGAAAGAGCACCATTTGTGCCATGAAAGCCTATAATCCCTCCAGGTGTTTTCCGCTACTGAAGCCTTGAGATTCCGGAATATTATTCCCAAATTAAGCCCCAGAGGAAGTCTGGGCAAGGGGTGCCATGTTGATCCGCTGATGGCGCCAACTCTCGGAATCTCTTGAACTGTGAACGAGATAAAGAATCTGCTATGTTATTTTCTTTACCTGCAATATGTTCAGCTCTCAACCATATATTACAGTTCATACAATGAAGTACAAGGAAACGCAATAACCTCAGAACGGGATCAGACTTAGAGGACAGAGTATTGATGGCAAAAAAGACACCTTTATTATCCGCATGAACTAAGATTCTACGATTCCTAAAGATGTCTTCCCACACAACCACCGACACAATCACTGGAAAGAGCTCCAACAGAACTAGATTTTGAAGTATCTCCTTCTGGAGCCAATCAGGGTGCCAGGACTGGGCGCACCAGCGCCCATCCAAGAAAGCCCCGAACCCAGCAGAGCCAGCTGCATCGGTGAAGAATTCCAACTGAGAACTATTAATAAAGTCCATTTGCCAGGCCGAGGAACCATTAAACTCATTTAAAAAAGCATCCCAAATTCTTAGATCATCCTTGATGCTTTTTGAAATTCGGAAATGAGCGTAAGGGTTCACCATACCTTTTATGGCTAACGAGAACCTGCGCGAAAATACCCTCGCCATAGGGATGACTCTGGCTGCAAAAGCAAAAAGACCCAGCAAAGATTGTGCCTCCTTTAAGCACACCTTCTTACTGACAAGAAAGGTTGCAATCATAGACTTCATTTTATGTATCTTCTGTTGTGGCAATCTGAATTCCATTCGTTCGGAGTCAACCGTGATCCCCAAAAATTCAATAACTGTCGAGGGAAAAACTGTTTTCTCCTGGGCCAGAGGCACGCCAAAGTCATGACAAACGTCAAAGAAAACCTGTAAAGCTTCCATACACACTGATGACCCCCGGGGACCTAAAAACAAGAAGTCATCTAGATAATGTAGGATAAGGCCTTGAGGGATAACGACTGACACGACCCAATGTAAGAAGGAGGAAAAAGCCTCGAAATAAAAGCATGACATAGAAAACCCCATTGGCATGCATTTATCAAAATAATATTTATTCAAAAATTGAAAACCCAAAGAATTGAAGCCTTGTGGATGCACGGGAAGAAGGCGGAAAGCCGACTTAATATCAGCCTTTGCTAGCACAGCCCCTTGCCCTGCTTGCCTCAAAAGACACAAAGCCTCATCAAATGAGGCGTAGCAGACTGGAGCCTCCACAGAGGCAACTTCGTCATTGAGTGACGAATGCGGTGGGTAAGATAGGTGGTGGATCAGTCTGAACGCACCCAGCTCTTTCTTGGGTACGATGCCCAAAGGGGACAACCGGAAATTAGAGAATGGCGGGTCATTAAAGGGGCCAGCCACCCTACCCTCAGACAATTCTTTGCAAATTTTCTCAAGCACTAAGTTAGAGTGCATGGATACCGATAGTAAATTTTTAACTGGTGTACACCCTGAACCAGTAAAGGATGGCACTAAGAAACCATTGGCAAAACCTTCAGTTAGCAGAGCCGCCATCCTGTGGTCTGGATAGCGCTCGAGCCATGGGCGCATTCTTGCCAGGCTCACCGGAGTCGGGGCCTTTCCCATGTGTGTCCTTGGGTCCTGAATGAGAGGAACTAGCGGCAGCTTTACGAAAACATCTGCTCGCCGCGTGAGTACCGCCACAATAAGAACACTCATGTTTGTATCTACAATTCAATAAGAATTTACATTGACCCTCATTGAATGCAAAGCATACACCCTTCCTGACTGGACTCTGACCATTTGAAGCGGGGCGAGGGGTGAACTGGGGCCTAGGTGGCAGCATAAGGTTTAACCATAAACCAACGTCCTTAGCCCCCCAATGCAGCGATGGGTGCACAGCTAGTTTTTGATGGAAATTCTCGTCATATGAGAACCATGCGGAGCCGCCAAAGTGGCGAAAGGCCTCCGCAATAATATCCAGGTGTTGGAATAAACCTGAGCACTTCCCCGGGAAGCGTTCTCCCATAACTGCTGAATAGATACAGAACGCTTGCAGCCAGTTTTGAAATGTCTTAGGAACCGCTCTCCTCCTATCTTCCTCTGTTCTTTCGCTGGACTGCCTGTCAGATTTAGCCAAAAACTCCTTAGAAGCAGGGAGAAGTGATAATATATCGAGATATTCACCCCTCCAAATTTTTTCTTTGACTGACTTAGACAGATGAAAACCCAGCGGGGATAAACTGCAAGGGAGGGGTTCCTTAAAGGAAGACTCGCTGACCATAGCAGCCGAGGATCTGAGGGGTAAAGTATTATTAACAGCAGGACACCTCACACTCGATCTGACAGTAACATCCTTATTTAGCAGAGAGGGATGACCAGCCTCATGCCACACCACACCAACCTCCTCCATATCAATAGCATTATCGCTATTTCCAGCACCAGTCTCCTGTGCACTCTGACTTACTGTGCATGCCTGAGTACTCAGACTCTCACCTGGTTGCACATACATATTTACATTTTGTGAGGTAAAATCCGCATCATGTATACCTTTGAACTGCTGCACAATGACAGACAAAGATTCAATTAGACTAGAAAATGCAGATAACTGGTTAACATTACTGAAAACAACTTCAGGTAAAACATGCTCACCCAAGTCCCCAGGAGGGGGGGAAGAGGCAGCGCTGCTCCCTTGCTGGCAAGAAGCACCTCTTGTTGCAGCTCCCTCAGCTTGAGGAGCTAAATTATTGGTCTTACATTTCTTTTTTCTTCCAGGCTGTTTCCTGGGGGCGCCCACGCTCATCTCTGGTACTGCAGCTGGGCTGACAGATAAAACAGAGCCACTCTCCTCAGACAGGCAACGCTTCAGCCACTCTTCACCTCCCCTGCACAGCGCGCTTCATCCTGAGAGAGAGGGAGAGGCGGGCGATGCTGCTTGTCAGGAGATGTGACTGAGCAAATCGCCTCAGCCTCTCCCTTATATAGGCTCGTCCAGTGCGGGTTTTACCTCACGCGAACGGACCTATCAGAGAAGGGGGCTGCCGCAGCTGACCAATCAGAGGCTGTTACTACCCCAGAGCGCGGCAGCCCACTTCTCCCTCTGCTCTATCCCATGCAGGCTCAGCATACTGCCGTAGCCTCACATTATCTTGGACTAAAGAAATGCCTTTCTTTGATAGAAAAGTGGATGTCAAAGAGTTACCTTAAATTCAATGGCTCAAAAACAGAACTTCTCCTGTTTCAGGCCAATCAGAAGATTCATCCCGCAACAATATGGACGCCCCCACCCATTCTGGGTCATTCCATCACCCCCAGCACCAAAGTCAAAAGTCTCGGAGTCATCTTCGACACCTACATGACAATGGATGCACAAATAGGGTCAGTAGTCAGCGGATCGCACCATCTGCTGCGCCTTCTACGCAGACTCACTCCCTTTATCCCAAAAAAAGACATAGCAGTCGTGGTGGGGACACTTATCAACTCCAGACTTGACTATGCAAATGCCCTCTATCTTGGACTACCAAAATATCAAATCACTCGTTTGCAAGTCGTTCAAAATATGGCCGCTCGACTTGTGACTGGGAAAAAAACATGGGAATCAATCTCACCTTCGTTGAGATCCCTTTATTGGTTGCCCGTAAAAGACAGAATCCCTTTTTAAAGCACTCTGTCTAACGCATAAGTGTATTCTGGAAAATGCCCCCCAATATCTATGCGAGAAACTAAAAGCTCACCACACCAATCGCATTCTGCGATCCACCAACCAAAATATAATCCAGATACCCAAAGCCAGATACAAGTCCAAAGGAGAACGAAGATTTGCGGTCCAAGGACCCAGACTATGGAACGCTCTACCAACCACCATCCGAAAAACCACCTGGCCTTCAAGAGAAAGATCAAGACCCATCTCCATCTCTTCTGAGGGCCCAGGGAATGGATACTAAGCGCCCAGAGGCAATTCAGTTTGCATGTGTTGCGCTATATAAGTTTCTCACTCACTCACTCACTCAATTGAGCGGTCCAAAAACCTCATTGGGGGAAATACCCTTGATGTAGAATAATTCATAGGTGTGATAGTATGTGCAGGTAAGAATTGTAGAAACTTTGACAGCGGCCATTATGTGAAGCAAAAGAGTGTGGAGCATATGACAGTGAGAAAAACTGTTCCTTTTTTGACTCCTACATTATGGTTACTGATCTTCCTATCATTATAAACAAAATTATTCAAAGCTAAGGTCATGGTCATAAAAATGAATGACATTGATGAGGAAATATGTCTCTAATGTATTTGGCAAAGGTTTACAGTGGTGAGTTATTATAGAGCAGAAGCATGAGTCTAAAGCTTCTGACACAAAGGGGTTTAAAGAAGAGCAATAGAGGCTAAAACAGTGTCCATGAAACAGATTAAATTGAAACAGGTATTCTGAAACAGTAGAGGTGATGGGATCAGGTGAATAGTATTGCAAAGTTCGAGGTGGTATATCTGCGCTAGGACTAAGGATTGCTGCTGCCTCCCTGTGAGTGCCCTCTATCGCAAAGTGTGTCAGTGGAATTGGGGATAATAATTTTTGGTAAGAATGCAACAAAAAGTAATTACGTTAAGCACAGTGGATGTATTTTTCTCAGGACATGGGGCAGGGCTTTGTTGCTGGGGATTGTTTAAAAAGGAAATGGAGCAGTGGAGCTGAGATTCCCACTAGTCAGTAGAGACAAGACTGAGATTATCACTCATGCCCTGGAGACTAGTTTTGACTGGGTGCTGAGGAGTGTTTTTCTAAAAAATAACTTTTTGTAAGGTCTTTGTGTGTTGCATTAAAATATTTATGTCAATGAGTAACAAGGGGTACTGAGTATCCCTTTCTCATTCAAGTAAGGGGGTGTCTAGTTGCCTACCCCTTTTCTTTAAGACTTAAAGATTCTGAGCCCCCAGGGTTGTGGGGAATAGACACTTGTCCTTATCAACATAAAAAAAGGTGCTTTGCCAGTTATTCCTTCTGGCAAGGTACCTCTCCATGTTGAGGGCATTTGTCGTGGCATGGTTCAGGAGGGAGGGGAGGAATGCACTCTTACTGCCACCCTTCCTTGTCATCTAGACAGATGAGTTCAGAGTCATGACCAGGTGCAGCAGGTGAAGCTGATATAGGGGAAGTCAGAATAAACAAGACCGAATATAACTGGTCTAAATGCAGGAACATGAAGTTTAGCATGAACCATATGGCTCTGAGTTGAGCTACTTTACAAAGCACAAGGACTAGAGCATTTAGTGCTGAATGCTACAGACAGTATTTTGGAGAAGGTTGAAATCGAGTGTCGACAATCTTAGGTTTACTGTGGACAATATCAGTAGGGGTGATATATAGGGATGAGGCAAAAAAACCTGGCAAAGTCTGTTTAGAAGGGGTTAAGCAAGCCCAGTGGGAAATCCACAAATCCCAACATAGCACCAAAGCCCAAAGCCCATTACAGTCTATGGGAGTCGCATCTATTTTCTTTTGGCCTTTTTCAAGGCTAATTTGCAAGTATATGGCATGGGTAGCTGGAAATTGTCATGGGGAACATACCGTATATCAGTGCAAACATCAATACAATACTGTTTAGCAAAATGATGGTCTTTTAATGCAGCTGAAATGGAGACACTGAAAATGTACAAACCCCTAAAAAATATACTTGGGCGATATCTTGAAGCTGCGTATAAAGTTACAGAATAGTACCAGTTACCCCTTAGGCCTTGTACTCACGAGCAGACATGTCCGATGAAACCGGTCCGCGGACCGTTTTCATCGGACATGTCTGCCCGGGGACTTCTGTTCGATGGCTGTACACACCATCGAACAGAAGTCCGCGTGTAAACAATACGCGGGGCGTGTCCGCGGTGTCGCCGCGTCGATGACGCAGTGTCGCCGCGACAATGACGCGGCGACGTGGGCGGGCCTGCCTTTTAAATGCTTCCACGCATGCGTCGAAGTCATTCGACGCATGCGAGGGATGGCGGGCGGCCGGACATGTACGGTAGGTCTGTACAGACGACCGTACATGTCCGGGCGGACAGGTTTCCAGCGGACTGTTTTAAAGTTGTCCGCTGGAAACCTGTCCGATCCGCCCGAAAATGGTCCGCTCGGGCCTACACACGGCCAAACATGTCTGCTGAAAACTGGTCCGCGGACCAGTTTCAGCAGACATGTTTGGTCGTGAGTACGGGGCCTTAGAAGTGACATAAAAAACCTACCGAAAGATGTGAATTTATCATTTTTTTGTAAAAGGTGAACTTATGCTTTAAAGCAGGGGTCTCCAAACTTTTTAGCCCGAGGGCCACATTATAGATTTTACAAATATTTGCGGGCCGAAAAAATTGGTTATTAATAAATAAATGACTGTGTCCCCGTCAGAGTCTCATTGCACACTGTGTCCCCATCAGAGCATTTCTGCACATCTGTGTTCCCACCAGACCCTTCCACACATCTATGTCCCCATTAGAGCCTTTCCGCACCTCTGTGTCCCCCAAAGGAATCTCCCCAATATCAGTGACCCCATTAGAGTCTCCCCAATACCAGTGTCCCCCATATCTGTGTCCTCCATCCATCATAGTCTCTTCATCATCAGTGTTCCCAGCAGAGTCTCCCCAATATCAGTGTCCCCATCATCAGTCTCCCCAGTATCAGTGTCCCCAGCAGAGTGTACAAATCCTCAGAGTCCTCGTCAGCACTCTCCCCATCATCAGTGTCCCCAGGATCAGTGTCCCCATCATCAGTGTCCCCATCATAAGTCTCCCCAGGATCAGTGTCCCCATAAGCAGTCTCTCCAGCATCAATGTCCCCAGGAACAGTCTCCCCATCATCAGTGTCCACAGAATAAGTCTCCCCTTCAGTAGTGTCCCCAGCATCAGTGTCCCCAGGATCAGTTTCCCCAACATCAGTGTCCCCGGCATCAGTCTCCCCAGCATCAGTGTCCCCATCAGTGTTCCCAGCATTAGTGTCCAAATTATCAGTGTCCCCAGCATCAGTGTCCAGAGCAGTGTCCAAATAATTAGTGTCCCCAGGAAAGTGACCCCATCAGCAGTGTCCCCAGCAGAGGGTCAGAATCATAAGTGTCCCCATCAGCAGTGTCCCCAGGATCAGTTTTCCCATCACTAGTGTCTCCAGTATCAGTGTCCCCATCATCAGTCTCCCCAGGATCAGTGTCCCCATCGGCAGTCTCTCCAGCATCAATGTCCCCAGCATCAGTGTCCCCAGGAACAGTCTCCCCATCATCAGTGTCCCCAGAATCAGTCTCCCCTTCAGCAGTGTCCCCAGCATCAGTGTCCAAATCATCAGTGTCCCCAGCATCAGTGTCCCCAGCATCAGTGTCCAAATCATCAGTGTCCCCAGGAAAGTGTCCCCATCAGCAGTGTCCCCAGCAGAGTGTCAGAATCATCAGTGTCCCCATCAGCAGTGTCCCCAGGATCAGTGTTCCCATCACTAGTGTCCCCATCATCAATGTCCCCAGCAGAGTCTCCTGTATATGTAAATTTGCCTCTTGCCTCGAGCAGGTCTCCTGCACCTCTGGACTGCTACACACATGGAAGGATCTCTAATACAAACAGCGAGCGGGACACCGGGAGGTGCCGTACTGATGTTGTCAGTCGTCATTGGTTGCTAGGACTAGCAGTCCCAGCAGCCAATCCTCAGCGCAGCATGGCAGCATGGGAGGGTGTGGGGGAGCAGCTTTGTTTGCGGGACCTGCCAGTCATACTGATGATCTGCTACTTTTAAAGGCAGCAGATCGGCAATGCCATAAGTGTGGGTGAGCCATGGGCCAAGGAAAAGGCATAAGCGGGCCGGATGTGGCCCACGAGCTTGGAGACCTCTGCTTTAAAGGATAAGTTAACCTTAGTAAAAATAAATAATAAATGCAACTTTTCGCAGCTAAAAAAATGTGCATTTATTATATTTCTTTCTAAGGAGCCTGCTGAACATTTCAACTATGATAAGCAGAACATGGGTGTAATGTCCAGCACCTTTCATGATACTTCTCTGTTTGTACAATCAGGCAGTTACTCAAGAGCACGAAGACCAGTGAACTACAAGGACGCTTACCAACACCCTTGCAGCTCATTGAAAACTACAAGCCATCAGCTGCTAACAGTACTGGTAGGCATTCATTCACAGAAAACTATGAATTTTGAAATGTGTGTGTGTGTGGGGGGCGGGGGTTACAGATGCTGGAACATGCTACATGTTTGAAAAGTGAACTAAACCTTTAATCAAGCATCAATCATGTCAGCCAGCAATGTAGATAACGACAATCTGGAAGACACACCACCATAATAATCCACTGCCCAATAATGTTGCCATGACAACCCACTGCAAGATGATGTCAACCCAATGATAAATTATAGATCCTAGGCCAGGTTCTGTTTGCAAGTAAACCAAATTTGGTAAATTATGTCACCTAATATCCCTGGTGGGTTTATTTACAAACACCACCCATGGATCTGTTATTGAGAAGTAGTAGTCACCACCAAATCCCTGGCCAGTTTGTTTTCAAATACAAGATGGGGATTTGGTAGGGTAAAATGGCTAGATATGGACAGTTTGTTTGGTGGTTTACTGAACTGCAGACAGGCTGGGTTTTGGTCAAACTTACATTTCATATATTAAAACTTGATTAGAACCAAATATTAGTTCCTGCACAGTAATACTGGTAGGTAGCATCTCATTGCTTAGTGTAGCAATGGCCCCGCGGGGTTGCTATGTTTTTTTACAGCATGCACACATTTAACTCTGCTGCCAGACACACTACTCAGTCAATGAACAGTCTCTTGCTTGTTCTTGTTGTTTTTATTAGGGGATTGAACTTGGTTGGGGAAAGGGGACATTGGATGCCCATAGTATAACTTGTACTTTCTATTGTAAAAGTAACTGTGTCTCTTCTCTTCAGAACAAGATGGCTGACCCTAAACTTGACAGAATTTTACCTCAGAACACTTCTTCCAGCACACTTCTTCCAGAACACTACTTCATTATCCAATTTTAGTACTCATGTTACACCATCAGCATGACTAGGCCTCACTCTGAATAAGTCTGAGTGTATTTACTTGATAGTACTTTGTAGGCCAGGGCCTGCAGTATCCCTTGGTGGCAGCAACCGATTTACTTGAGAAGAATAAATGAAGATGGACTACTGATCCCAGCAAGTCTCACCCTCTGGCTCTACATCCAGCTCCCCTGGCATGTCTCTTCCAGATCTCTCCACTGTGCTTTCCACTCACCAACATCTTCCCTGGATCCTCCTTGAATGATTTTTCTCCAGACGTGCAGACCAACTGTCTCCTTAAGCTCCTTTTCCAGTACACCTATCCATGACTGTGTAGGCTCCCTCCTGCTCCTGAGCTCCCTACATGAGGTACACCCCCTCAGAAAGGGGGTTACCTCAGACATGACAGTCTAACACTCCATCATCCAGTTCACCTACAACTCCTCCCCCACCAGGCTGACCATGGGTATATGTAGGAGGCCTGCCCCCTGCCAATCCTAGTTGGGGATTGGTCAGAGCTCCTCACATGCACCCCATGTCACTCCAGCTCTCTGCCCTTCCCCTTTTCCAGAACATTCTCCCTGAAAACAGAGCAGGTGCCCAAGGGCTGAAGTACATGTCAGTCACCTACTGCTATACTAAACCACTCCCCTGCCCACAGATCAAAACAAATAGGCCTATCTCCCTGTATAGGCCTGCTTAAATTTACTTGCGCTGGCAGCTTATACAAAAACCTACACTAGCACCTACCTACCTAAGGTAGAGGGTGCTACACTAGCAAAAAACAAACTAAGGCATAAGTGGGACTTTAATTATACTTCACCAGTGTTATATATAGGTGTTCTCACAATGTACCATTTGTCATAAAACATTTTGTGAAATGTTGCTTCTTCAATATATTCAAATATAGCTGTTTTGTGTCAACGGGATACAAAGAGGCAATATTCCATCTGGAAGCAAACTTTCAATTATTAACAAACACAGAATGGTAAACAAGGCTATCCGGGGTCCACCCTTTAGGATAAAACAAAATAAATTCAACAGAGGGTCAAACACAAAAAACGAAGTTACTTACTGGTAACGTTCTTTCCCGTAGTCTTTCAGGACAGCCACCTGAGAGACCTTGGCTCCTCCCCTCTGTTGGAAACACTGCGCCAGCCCATAAATTTCCTCCTCCCCTGCTGGTCCTCAGTTCTTTTAGAGCACCTCCAGTTGCTGGGGAGACACAAGAAAACATGATACACATCGTTAACCATATCACAATTCATGTAAGGAAATCTTATACATACCTTTGGGTGGGTTACCCGGCTGTCCTGAAAGACTACGGGAAAGAACGTTACCAGTAAGTAACTTCGTTTTTCTCCTAATCGTCTTTCAGGACAGCCACCTGAGAGGATAACCGAGCACTTACCCTAGGGCGGGACCACAGCTTGGGGACCTTACGTCCAAAGGTCTGATCCTTAGCTGACCAAAGATCCACCCTATAGTGTCTTACGAAGGTGGCAAAACTGGACCATGTCGCCGCTTTACAGATCTGCTCCGGCGTTGCTCCAGCTCTCTCTGCCTGTGAGGCTGCCATAGACCTTGTGGAGTGCGCTTTGATACCCTCTGGGATCGGTATGCCTCCTAAACTATAAGCTTGTTCAATGGCTTCTTTTAACCATCTAGCTATAGTGCGCCTGGTAGCTCTATGTCCTTTTCTAGCTCCAGAATGCAAAATAAATAAAGAGTCCGTTTTCCTTAAAGTTTTAGTCACTTCTAAATAATGCAAGACGCATCTCCTGACGTCTAAGCTATGGAATTTCACTTCCTGTTCTCTAGAAGGGTTCGGACAAAATGAAGGTAATATAATTTCTTGTTCTCTATGGAACCTTGAGATTACTTTAGGCAGGAATCCCAGATCCAACTTAAAAATTATACGATCTGCAAAGATCTGAAAAAAGGGGGGTCTGATCGATAGGGCCTCTAACTCACAGACCCGTCTTGCAGTGGTGATTGCCACCAAAAAGACTGCTTTTAGTGTCAGCGTCTTTAGATTGCAATCCTCCAAAGGCTCAAATGGTTTGGATGTCAAAGTTTGTAGTACCAATGACAGGTCCCATTTCGGGAAGACTGAAGTCTGAATAGGTCTCTGCCGGCTCAAGGATCTGAAGAATCTGACTATCCATGGGTCAGATGCTAGCCTTTCCTCTAGGAACACTGACAGTGCGGATACTTGACCTTTTAGCGTACTAAGGCTTAGTCCTTTTTCTACTCCCTTCTGTAAAAACTCTAGGACGGCCACTGAACTCTGTGTATTAAAGGAGTTTTCTGTGCACCATTTGCCAAAGCACTTCCATACCTTTTCATAAATTTTGCGTGTCTCTATCTTTCTACTTTTCAGTAGAGTCGCAATTAAGTGGTTTGAGAAACCTTTTGCTTTCAGCAGCTGCTCCTCAGAAACCACGCGGCCAAGTTCCACTTTTCCACTTGGGGGCAGTATACTGGGCCTTGGGAGAGTAGGTTCTCCTGGACTGGCAACAACCAGGGGGGGTTCTATAGCTAGCTCTTTCAGTATAGAGAACCACGGTCTCCTGGGCCAGTGAGGTGCTATGAGAATCAGGTTGGTGTTCTCTGCACGCAGTTTCCGTAACACTTGTGGAATTAATGCTGGTGGAGGAAAGGCATAACATGTCCTGAAAGTCCACCCTTGTGCTAAAGCATCCACTCCTAGTGCTCCGTCCTCTCTGTTTAGAGAGAAGAAGGTCTTGACCTTTTTGTTCTTCTTGGATGCGAATAAATCCACTTGAGGTGTTCCCCATCTTAGTGTGATCTGCCTGAACACCTCCTGATTTAGTTCCCAGTCGCTTTCCTTCAGCTGAATTCTGCTGAGGAAATCCGCTACTGTGTTTAAATCCCTTTTAGGTGGATTGCTGATAGCGAGAGAATGTTCCTTTCTCCCCATGTCAGGATTTCTTTCGCTAATGCCCACAGGGTTCCGCTCCTTGTTCCACCCTGCTTGTTTACATAGGCAATAACTGAAGCGTTGTCGGATCTTATTTGAACATGATGTCCCTTCAGTTGTCCCTGGAAGAATTGAAGTGCAAGCCCCACTGCCTTCAATTCTTTCCAATTGGAGGATCTCCTCCTCTCTTCCCCTTTCCAAATCCCTTGGGTTATTTGGGAGCTCAGATGTGCTCCCCATCCTATCCCACTTGCGTCCGTGGTAAGGATTTCGGAAATGGGAAGTGTCCACAGCCGACCCATGGTCATGTTTTCCACCGTCCTCCACCACCAAAGGGTTCTTTTTACTTGTGTCGGTATTTGAACCTGGTCTAAGGACTCCTGCCTGTGGTCCCAAACCTTTAGCAGGAACATTTGCAGTGGTCGGAAATGTAAGGCTGCCCTCAATGGGCAGCCTTACATTTCCGACCACTGCAAATGTTCCAGCTGGGATTGCTGATGTTAGCAACCCCAGTGTTGACATGATCTGTCTGATGGTACATGGTGACTTCACCTGAATTGCCTTTGTTTCTTTTTGGATTTTTTCTATTTTCTCTTTGGGTAGAAAAATACTTTGCTGCACAGAGTCTATCACGTACCCCAAGTATGTAATCTGTTGTGTGGGCTTTAGATTTGACTTTTCCACATTTATTAACCACCCTAGATCTTTCAAAAAGATCTGTGTGGTCTCGAGGTTCTTTTGTAACCTCTCTGGGGTTTCTGCGAACAGCAGCAGATCGTCCAGATATGCAATGATGGAAATGCCTTGGACTCGCAAGGGTGCCAGGGCTTCCGCCAGAATCTTGGTGAAGATTCTGGGTGAGGAAGAGAGGCCGAAGGGTAAGGCCTGGAATTGTAAATGTAAGGTTCTGTTTGCCGTCTCTATCGCCAATCTCAGGAACCGTTGGTGGTCCTTGTGTATTGGGACGTGTAAGTAGGCGTCCTTTAGATCTAAGGAGACCAGGAAACAGTTTGGAGGTAGTAGGGCTTTCACTGAGTAAATTGAGTCCATTCTGAACCTCTTGTAGGTTATGGACAGGTTCAGGGGTTTCAGGTTTAAGATTGGTCTGACCTTCCCCGTGGGTTTTTGTACTCCAAAAATGTGGGAGTAGAACCCGAGTCCCCTTTCTTTTTTGGGGACCTCCACTACTACCTCCTGTTTCTTTAGATCCTCCAGGGCTCTCAATAACCCTTCGGCCTTTCTTCTGTCCTTCAGGAGTTTTGTTAAATAAAACTTTTTTGGGGGTGTCCTGGAGAATTCCAGATGATAACCTTCCTTTATGATCCTCAATATGAATCGATTGGAAGTCACCTTTTCCCACTGAGGGAGGAAGTCCCCCAGTCTTCCTCCCACTGTGAGCAATCTGTCATTTTTTATCATAGGCTTGGTCAGGAGCACGAAAAATAGCTCCTGCTTTGCCTTTCCCCTTCTGGGCCCAGGGTCTTTTTTGATTGTCTACCTTGGGTGTGAAGCGGGGGCCTTTTGGTACCCAATTAAATTTGTTCTGTCTCTTTTTGGTCTGCTGTGGCTGACTTCAAGGTGCTTTGCGTTTCAGCGGAAACGCTTTTTTCTTATCCGCTGTACGGTCTAGCACTTTCTCTAATCCAGGCCCAAAGAGCAGGTCCCCTGTAAATGGGATGCCGCATAATTTGGTTTTAGACGCGCAGTCCCCCTGCCACGTCTTTAACCATAAGGCCCTCCTGGTAGAGTTAGCTAATGCAGACGATCTAGCTGCCATCTGATGATGCCAAATCACTTTGTTCCGCAGTGTGCTCCTGTACTAACTTATCAATGCAGTCGCTACAAATAGCCTTTTTCCATGACTCCCTAAGTGTGACTTTACAGGATGGACATCTTTTCTTTGAACTGTGGGTATTCTTGTCTTTGTCAGTTTTCTGAAAGACACAAGTGAAAATATATACCCCATGATTAGTACCGTAGCCTTCCCCCTGCTACACAGCAGGTGCGCAGTGTCTTCATATGGGCTTACCACACTAGGGGCCCTATGAATCACCCTCTGACACTGAGGGGTTAACCCACCTCCCCCTCCCTATTACCCTGGGGGGTGTAGAGGGATGGTGAGCTATTTTTTAGGAGAGGGGAAATCCACCCTAGGTTCCCCTTACCTTGCTGTGGCTGGAGCTGGTCTCTGCTGGAGCAACATCTTTCCCTTCTGCTTCCGACATGTCTGTGTCACCAGCGCCGCGTGTGCTGTCTCTACAGCGTCTATGCAGCTCCCTCCAGCCATTGCCTGGCTCCGTTTTTGAGTTTTGCGCCCGGAACCGGAAGCCGCGAACCCGGAAGTACCCGCCCCCGTGCCTGAATGACGTCACCCGCCATCGGCTCCGAGCGGTCCTAGTACCCAGCGTGGCTTGCGCGTCTGGAATCCCCATTCCTCCGGCAGCCACACGCGCTGAGTATGGGACGCTGGCTGTACCTCCTCGCACCGCACTCGGTGCATACAAAACACGGAGCCCCCCCGACTTACACCTGCGCTCAGGGATGTGAGGGTGGCCGTTTTCAGGTTAGTACCTGTCTTTTGAGTCCAGAGAGCCCCCGCTCCCTTTCAGGACCGTCTTGCCTGAGCCTCCCTTGGCTCTCCTGGCTTGTTCCTATGGTGTCTCCCCTCTGGAGGAAACACAAATAACTGAGGACCAGCAGGGGAGGAGGAAATTTATGGGCTGGCGCGGTGTTTCCAACAGAGGGGAGGAGCCAAGGTCTCTCAGGTGGCTGTCCTGAAAGACGATTAGGGGAAAAATGCACACAACAGGGGGTCAACATGCTAACAAGAAAACACCACACAACAGAGGGCCAAGCACACAAAAAACTTAGGGTTGACCTGAACCCCAAGGTCCTTAAAGGGGTTGTAAAGTCTCTTGGTTTTTCATCTTAATGTATTCTATGCATTAAGGTGAAAAACCTTCTGTGCTGCAGCTTCCCCCGTCGCCCCCCTTTTTTCTTACCTGAGCCCATCCATTCCATCAATGTGCATGAGCCCAGTGACTCCACACGCTGCCTCTGTCCTTCTTGGATAGATTGATAGCAGCCAGAGCCGTTGGCTCTGGCTGCTATCAATCAAATCCAGTGACACGGGAGCAGGGGGCGGGGCCAAGTCCTGCTGTCTCTCAATGGACGCAGCAGCGAGACTCGTGAGAAAGCCTGCACAGGTGCCCCCAGGAAACCCGATGAAGAGGAGGAGCCAGGAACACCGCCAGGGCACCCCAGAAGAAAAGGATCGGGGCTGCTCTGTGCAAAAATCTTGCAGGTAAATATAACATGTTTGTGAAGGTTTGTTTTAAAAAAAAATAACAATCACTTTAATAGTGCTTAAAAATTGTGTGGATAAGGGGAGGAACTAACAGAAAACATAGTGTGGATAGGTGTAGGTAGGGTGTACAAGAGGATGCAATGCAGAGTGTAGTGAGACAAGTAATAGAGAATGTAGTGACGACAGTATGGAAAAAGATTACAGATAATACAATGTGGGGGTCTGAGGGTCAGGGCATTGCATAAAACAGTGTAGATGGCGGGGATTGGCTGCCAAAGAATGTAGTGTGGACAATTAGGGGAAATGTTTTCTGGTACAATCGCAAAGCCAATGTACAGGCTTTAGGAGAACAAAGCAAAATGATTCCACGCAAGGGAACAAACATCAAATCACTTGTGAATACAAACAAAACACATTTTCAATGTTTCAAAGCGAGTAGTAGAAACATCCAGCAAAATCGTCGGAGGTGGTAATGACTAACCGGGCATGGGGGTCTGAGACATGGTGAGGCAGCTGGGTGGGATTGTAGGGAGAGGAGAGGAAAAGAGGGCAAAGAGAAAAAAAAATGTTGGGGGGAAGTTGGCATAGGGAGGAAAAAGGGCTGGAGAAGGATGAAGGAGGAGCAAAGGTAAGAACAAAGTAGAACAAGAAAGGAGGGAAAGAGATACAGGCCTAGGCAGGAGGAGAAAAAGAGATGATTAAGAAATAGAAAAAGATGTAGGCTTAGGCTGAAAGAGAGAGTGGAACCTTCGGGTCAGATGGGATACTAACGTGGTCGGAATACCCAAACTGGCTGGGGGCTGAGTGGGTGACTGACTGAGTGGGGAGAGCATAGGACCACCAGGGATTCCTGTGGAAAAGTTTAAAAAAAATATACTGCAGATGAAGAAGGAGGAGAACTGAACAAAGTCTGCAGGGGAGGGGGTTTGCTAGAGAATATAGTGCTGACATTGGGAGGCACCCATCAGTAAACACAGTGTTCCTTTTAATTTTTCTTATGCCTTCCCTATATTTTTCCATTCCTCTGCTATCTTGCTCTCTTTCCAAGTCCTTCTATTTCTTTCCTCCACTTCACTGCTCATCCACGGGCTACCACCTAGGCACTTCCGCAGCAGATGCACTATGCTCAATATTATTAAGTGATATCACTTAATGCAAAGGATCTGCTTCAAATTCCTGAAATGCAGCAACTATTCTAATACAACATTCTTTAACCATTAAAAAAATCCCA
Organism: Rana temporaria; assembly: GCF_905171775.1. Taxonomy (NCBI): domain Eukaryota; kingdom Metazoa; phylum Chordata; class Amphibia; order Anura; family Ranidae; genus Rana; species Rana temporaria. The sequence continues at coordinate 335,246,191 of NC_053490.1, read as the reverse complement.
AGATGCCTACTATCCTATTGCATGGCAAGTATCTTCCACATCTAACAAATAATAAGAGTTCCATACTGTTGAATGGCTCAATTCAATTTTCTTTGACAGAAATAAAGAAAAAATTGAAGGGGCAGGTACATTTTTGTCAATGCTCAATACAGACTGCAATAGCTAATGAATATATTCCTAATCAAGGACATGCTCAATTTATTAAGTGATTGATCAATGAGTAATCTAATTTACTCAAACTCAGATAAAACATCTTCAATATCATTTGTCCTAAAATTCTGAAGAGAAGGTTAATGGAGCTATCCTCATGGCATACGTTAAACCCAGATAGCGGAGACTTCACTTATTACTCTCACATTCTCTTCATATATTCAAGATTTGATTTAAATTTTAACATAAAAAATGACATTTCAAACTTAGAAATGTCTCCACAGGAAATATAACCAGATCACATCACATCTAAATTGCAATTACGTTCAAACTCCTTATTTGTGAATATAAGCAATGAGATTGGAGATTAAATCCCTCTCTTTCAGCATACAATCAGACAGAGGGTTCAATGAAGGAATACTTTTACATTAAATCCTCCACAGGAAGAATTAAACAATTTTATTCCTCTTCAGTGGCTTGGAAAGCACATTAATGCTTCAGCAAAGGAGAATGTATATTGAAAGCCACAGCATGAAACAAAAAAAAAGAAATAAAACGTATAATATGAATACAACAGGAGCTATTGTAGGCAATTCACTATAAAATTAGAGTAATGTTTACAGAACATAATGGTATATAATAGAAAACAGGAAAAAAAATTGTAATTACCTTAAGGTTAAATTTAAAAACTCTCATAGTGCAAAAATCACTCTGCAATTAAAGGAGATTGTTATACACAAGTTTTCAGATTATTCTCATTAGAGCTTCATAATTTTAAGCACTTTAAGCATGCCCTCCCCCCTCCTATGCCACATTTGGCATGTCATTTTTTTTTCGGGGGGGGGGTGCTTACCTAGTTTTGACAGGCACCCACTCCCACTTCTGCTCTGACCACTTAGGCAATCCGAGCAGAAGTTCTACTCTCCCCCTCCCTCCCTGCAATTTTCTAGGACATGCAAGCTGCAACAGCCGGGTACCCGCAGTTGTATTTCCGGCATCGTTGCCAGTAGAGTGAGAGAATCAAGCGTTCGGGTGGCCACCTCGCTGAATCCTGGGACAGGTGGGGGTGTGTTTATTAAAAGTCAGCAGCTACATTTTAAGGTGATTTGCACTGAAGTAGTTGTGATGAATTATGATGGACAATTTTGGTTCCTTGGGGGTTGGATGTGCAAGCATGATTGTCAGGAACAGCCTTATTGACAGATTTCTTTTCTATCTCCATTAGCTATTGTGTATAGGCAGTAGTACCCTAATCTAGTTCTATTTAATTTACATTTTTTTCAGTTAGAGGTGCATAATGAGACAGTGACACTACAGTTTGATTGCACTGTTGCAAAACAAAAGAACAGATTCTTCTGGACAGCCAGACTCCAAATAAAAATTGCCTTTATTGTAATATAAAAAAAAATAGAAAAACAGCACTACATGTCACAGCACATCGGTAGAACTGACGCGTTTCACACTGTTTAGTGTTTAATCATACACTAAACACAGTGCCTTTGTTTTTGCGCTCTTTTTTTGTCAATGCCCTGTACTGTTTTGTTTTAAAAGCATAGGAGTGCCTTTGGGGTGTGCCGAGTGTGCCTGGGCACACCCTAATCACTCCCTGCGTGATAGTGTAGCTGCATGCCTGCTGTCTCCCAAGATCTGTTGTAAAATTCTGCAAGGAACAGTTTCACATTGAGCAGTCAGGAAGGCTTGTAAGAGCTGATAAGTGTGTGACACTGTCATGTAATGTAACTGAGTGCAGAGACCAGCTGTCACAATTCAGCAGTGATGGCGGGGTGGATGGAACAGAACAGCTCCTAAAACCCAGCCAACAGGTTAGGAGCTGGGCAAGCAGCTCTTTGTATGTGGCTCCACCCATTTCTTAAGCAGCCCAATCATTGGCTGGTGTTTGCTAGCTAATAGGGGCGGAGCCACATACACGGAGCAGCCCACCCAGCCCCTATTCCATCGGCTGGTGTTTAATAGCTGTTCTTTCCTGCCCACCCCAGAAATCACCACCAAATTTTGAAAGCCGGTCTCTGCATGTAGTTACATTATATGACAGTGGCATGCACTGAGCGACTCCTACAGGCCTCCCTGACTCCTCAATGTAATATTTCCCCTCTCTTCTATCAGTGCCAATTGGTGCCACCTGTCAGTGCCATCTGTCAGTGCCAATCAGTGCCAACCAATGCCATCTATAAGTGCCAATCAGTGCCACCTGCCAGTGCCAATCAGTGCTGCCAATCAGTGCCAACCAATGCCACCTATTTATGCCAATCTGTGCTGCCTATTAGTGCCACCAATGCCTTCTATCCGTGCCAATCAGTGCCACCAATCAGTGCCCATCAGTGCTGCATATCAGTGCTTCTTATCAGTGCCCACCTGTGCTGCCACCCAGTGCCACCTATCAGTGCCAACCAATTCCACTTATCAGTGCCAATCAGTGCTGCCTATCAGTGCCAATCAGTGCTTACAATCAGTGCCACGTATGTCAATCCGTGCTGCCTATCAGTGCCACCTACCAGTGCCAATCAGTGCCCATAAGTGCTGCCTAATAGTGCCATCACTGTTGCCAATCAGTCACATCTATCAGTACCAATCAGTGCCCATCAGTGCTGGCAATCGGTGGAACCTGTCAGTGTCCATCAGTGCTGACTATCAGTGCTTATCAGTGCTGCCAATTAGTGCCCATCAGTGTTGCCGATATAATATACATCAAACTGAAAAATGACATACAAAATTAAGGGATGGTGGAAACCTGTCCTATAGATATTTACCATACATATTAATTTCAAGTGCAATAATTCCAGTGATATGTGATTTCACATATAATACACAGCTAAATGATAATAAGACACATATTGTTTTTTTAAAACTTAACAAGGATGGGGGAAACCCTTCTACAGATATTTACAATACAAATTAACTTCAAGTGCAACAACGTTTTAGTTGGGCGGTTCCCACCATTATAGCACTTTGGAATTTTTATTTTTTAGATTGTTACATTTCATTGTATATGTTTTAGTTACTATTAATTAATTTTCCACGACCCTTGCTAAGTCCATGTTTTATGGACCTTGCTTTGTGCACTGGTGCGCTGTCATGTTGGAACAGTAAGGAGCCATCCCCAAACTGTTCCCACAAAGTTGGGAGCATAAAATGGTCCAAAACGTCTTAATATGCTGATGCCTTAAGAGTTCCCTTCGCTGGAACTAAGAGGCCAAGCCCAATCCCTGAAAAACAACCCCACTTCAAATGATTTGGATTAGTGCACAAAGCAAGGACCAGAAAGACATGGATGAGTGAGTTTGGGGTAGAGGAACTTGACTTGCCTTTACATTGGAGTGGAGACTGCGAGCCAGGCCTTCTTGTCCAACATCAGTGCCTGACCTCACAAATGCACTTCTGGAAGAATGGTCAAACATTCCCATAGACACACTTCTAAACCTTGTGGACAGCCTTGCCAGAAGAGTTGAAGCTTTTATAGCTGCAAAGATGGGCCAACTCAATATTGAATTTTACGGACTAAGACTGGGATGTCATTAAAGTTCATGTGCGTGTAAAGGCAGGCAGCCCAATACTTTTGGTAATTTTGTGTTTATATATATGTATATATATATATATATATATATATATATATATATATATATATATATATATATATATATATATATATAGATAGATAGATAGATAGATAGATAGATAGATAGATAGATAGATAGATAGATAGATATAGCCACCAGCTAGGCCTGCCTAAATTTTCCTACTCTGCAGTAAAATCCTCACTCTAGCACCTACCTAACTGGAGGGTGCTACAGTACCTTTCCAATTTTTCCACCTTTTTGCACAATTATAAAATATAAATAGGAGTTTGCCTTTTGTTTTCCAACACCTCTGTCCGCTCTGTGAATCTCTAGTCTGTTTCCGGTTCAGTGTTTATTTTTTCTCGAGACCCCTGTTAGTTTTTTTGCATTGCTACTCTCGTCTCATTGTCCTGTATACCTGTTTACATGCCTGCCAGCTTGAGCTGTACTCCCTACTATTCTGTGATCCCTGCACCTCAGTGCTGTAAGGGATTCTGATCTATTTATCAGAATAGTTCCCTCTCCAACTTCAGGAAATCTTGAGAAGACCAGGTGGTACCTTGCACCTTTGCCCTTCCAAGGGCCCTCACCTTTATTGTATGTGCAGACAGGCAGAGTTCTCCCCAGACACTACCAACGTGTATACTTCCTGTCCTAGACTCCTAGTGTACCTCATCTGTGTACCTGCATTTTCAGAGACCCCTGTGCACTTCTGTCTATTTCATATTGTTACCTCTGTGTTTCTGTAAGCTCAGCATCCCACTGCTGCTACGATACACCTGTCTCCGCGTGAGCCCTGCACCCCAGTGCAATTTGTTTCATCAGTAGAAGCAGCCAAGAGGCCCATGGTAACTCGGAAGGATGCAGCCAGTCCACAGCTCAGGTGAGAGAATCTGTTCACAGGGTAACTCCTAGTAGTGCACTCCACAAATCTGGCCTTTATGGAAGAGTCGCAGGAAGAAAGCCATTATTGAAAGAAAGACATAAGAAGTCCAGTGTCATGATCTGTGTCATGACTAGTGTTGCTCACGAATATTCGCATTGCGAATATTCGACTCGAATATAGCATATTCGAGAAATCGCGCTATATTTCGAATTTCGCGGTGAATATTCGCAATTCCGAATATTCGCATTTTTTCAATTTGATTTTTAAAACAGATCACATCCTATCGACGTCTAAAAGCATTGCTGGTATGATTAGAGACCCTGGGCCGAGTAGCTAATCTGAGGCGATCCTTTTATGTTGCCAAATTGAAAAAAAAAAATTGCGATTTTTCGCTATTGCGAATGCGAAAATGATTGCGAATTTTCGATAACTGTGGTAGGAGAACTCTGATTGTCTCTGATGCAAAAGGGGGGGGCTTTGTGTATGTGTATGTTATGAATATTTGTATGTTTGATATTATTTTTTTTTGTAAGAAGGAAAAAATTGCGCATACCTTAAAAAAGGGGAGAATACAGCAGCAACTCAAAAATGTTATACAACATAAATTAATACAAGACAGAAAATGGAGTCGCTCTACAAGAATAAAAAATATGTCTAGTGACAAGACATGTGGGCAAATTATAAAATAAGCAAGCGCAAATAACTTGTGAAATACACAGTGAAACAAATATATAAAGAAATATAGTCCCAATAATAGAAAAATAATCTTTCATAAAAATGTCTTTGATATGTGAAGTGAAAAAAAGTCCAAAGCATGCAGCATGAACGTGTTCAATCTTCAAGGTGTTTGATTGACAAACGGCTGTGACAGATGGATAGAGTAAAGAATCACCACCAATGCAAAACACTTTTTATTTTGTATTGTAAAATATCACGAATATTCTGAGCCAATCAGAGTGCTCCTTCCGCATTTGCCGAATATTCGCAATTATTTTGTATTGTAAAATATCAAGAATATTCTGAGCCAATCAGAGTGCTCCTTCCGCATTTGTCGAATATTCGCAATTATTTTGTATTGTAAAATATCAAGAATATTCTGAGCCAATCAGAGTGCTCCTTCTGCATTTGCCGAATATTCGCAATTATTTTGTATTGTAAAATATCAAGAATATTCTGAGCCAATCAGAGTGCTCCTTCTGCATTTGCCGAATATTCGCAATTATTTTGTATTGTAAAATATCACGAATATTCTGAGCCAATCAGAGTGCTCCTACAGCATTTGTCGAAATTGCGCAATAAATATCGCATTCGCATGTTGCGATATTTCGATAAAATATCACGAATATTCTGAGCCAATCAGAGCGCTCCTCCAGCATTTCTCGAAATTGCGCAATAAATATCGCATTCGCATGTTGCGATATTTCGATAAAATATCACGAATATTCTGAGCCAATCAGAGTGCTCCTACCGCAGTTATCAAAAAATCGCAATTATTTTCGCATTCGCAATAGCGAAAAATCGCAATCATTTAATTTCGATGAAATATCACGAATATTCGAATTTAGCGAATATATCTCGAATATTCGAATATATATTCGAGATATATCGCGAAATCGAATATGGCATATTCTGCTCAACACTAGTCATGACTCTGGTCACCTGCTGGTGGCACTGTTCCCTTCAGTAACAGGGGTGCAGTTCTGGTGGCCTCCAGCAGGTGTCGCCCAATACAGATTTGCACAGGTATTTAAGCCCGCCCTAAACTGGAGTTCAGGGCTTCAGTATTTTGCTTGTCAGCCTGTTCCCTGTCTGACCTGTTAGCTGTTGCCCACCTGTTCCTGCTTCGCTCCCTGCCCTGGACCCTGTCACTTATTGACCCCGGCTTGTATTTTTGGACTTTGCTGCTCTCTCCTATCCTTGACCCCTGGCTTGGACCTCGGACTTGCTTATGTCTTATCCCTGCATTACCTGCTTAGTGGTTTTTGGTTGCTGTGTCACGCTTGCTTTCGTTGATTGTTTTTCACGTGTGCTTTAACTTTAATAAAACATATATATATTTTTCACTATCTTGGTGCCTGTTTCCGTTAGTGCAGCCCATTGACCTGTACCCAGTACTCGGATGCCTGCGTGGGCATCCCCTGACATCCAGTTTGCAGTTTGCAAGAAGCCATGTGGGGGACACAGCAAACATCCGGAAGAAGGTGCCCTAGTCAGATGAGACCAAAATTGAACTTTTTGGCCTAAAAGCAAAACGCTATGTGTGGCAGAGAAAACTAACACTGCACATCACCCTGAACACGCCATCCCCACTGTGAAACATGGTGGTGGCAGCATCATGTGTGGATGCTTTTCTTCAGAAGGGACAGGGAAGCTAGTCAGAGTTGATGGGAAGATGGATGGAGCCAAATACAGGGAAATCTTAGAAAAAACCTGTTAGAGTCTACAAAAGACTTGTCTTCCTGGAACGTCAACCTCCATCCCAGTCTCACTCTGGGATGGTAGAGACTTCTCCAAAAAGACTTGCAGCTGTAATTACAGCGAAAGGTGGTTCTAAAAAGTATTGACTCGGCTGAATACAAATACACTCCACACTTTTCACATATTTATTTGTAAAAAATGTTGAAAAACATTTATCATTTTCCTTCCATTTCACACTTATGTGCAACCTTGTGTTGGTCTATCAAAAAAAATCCCAATAAAATACATTTACATTTTTGGTTGTAATATGACAAAGTGTGGAAAATTTCAAGGGGTATAAATATTTTTTTAAGGCACTGTACATGCGGGTATATATATCCCTTTCAGTGTATTGCCAACCATTAAAAAAATGTTGTATACACAGTAAAAGAAAATAAATGCACCTGTTCAATATAACTTACAGGTAACAGGTGTCCTATTTGAGATTTAATATCTCTCATACAGTATATGATTTGAGTTAAATGAGAGTTATTTAACCATGAGTGAAAGCTTTAACACCATAACAAAATGTATTGGTAAGTAGTAAGAAGGTCTAAACGAATACACAGCAATCTATCTGTAATACAGACAAAGGACAAGACTCAACAAAGAGGGGAATTGTTTAGGACATACACCTCCATCCCTATTGATTATTGGGAAAAGGGGGTTTGGGGACTTTGAGTGAGATTTGTGTTACACAAAATAAATGTAAATAAATTGCACAATATTCAAGAAGTTTATTCATGAACACACACATAAGACATGGTACATTGCAGGCATGATGAGCTAAAGGATGTAGAAAACAAAAATGCTGGAAATGTCATTATTGCACATGATGAATAAAATCAAATATAGGATATGATGTAAACGCATAGTTACCATGCTACTGTCAGTGAAGACCGCATTCGCCTTCTCTCCGCTCCCATGTATATCATTTTAGGCCAGTGCCTCATTTGTTGGCATGGCATGGCTCTGATTGGTGGGCATCTCTATACCTTAAGATTGGTTAATCTTCAATCCCTATACTTTGCATAAGTCAGCCCCCTTTAATGTAAATCCTTGGCACAAACTATTTTGAATAACAACTTATATTTAGTAATAACTTATATTTACAGGTATGTGACATTTTTAGGGAAATTACCGGTAAGTATTCATGACGGACTGGCCACCTTCATTGCATATGCTAAACATGGGATTCCTTGAAGTGAGTAATTTTAGAACAAATAGGTTTGGGTCCCATTGTTTATATAAATGAGATTAGGCACCGAACCGTCTGTATAACAAGAACTTCTGGGAAGCTATATTACACATCCACATTAATACAACTCTAAATAAATATATTCATAATTACAATATTATTGCCTGTCATGACATCTAATTATTTGCATTATTTTTAAAGACTATTAGAAGTCTGGCTTATAAATCCTTTATGTATCAACCTTTTTGTTTTAGATTTTGCAGAATATGTGTTTTAAGTGTTTTATTTTCACTTGCTTTAGTCACTTTCTATATATTTATATATTTTATATACTTTCTATATACACAGAATACATAATCTTAGCATACAAGGGAATATAAGATACTTGTGTTTTTGAACTTCAGTGCACTCAGGGCACTTCAAGAAGAGAGCTGTAGGCTTTGAAAAACAGAACATAAAGGAGCATACATATGATGTTTGTAAAGCTTTGTACACACAGAGTAGAGACCTTAGTGGTTTGCAAGTCAGATTGTGTGGTAGAGATCTATGCATTTTGGAACACTCATCTAAGCTGCTTAGAAGCAACAGATAAAAATGTATATTTAGAATAACAATACATTGTTAATATTTTATCCATGCCAAAGTCCCAAAAGTAAAATAGATAAAAACTATTTTTTTCTAGGTTGCCCAGCTTTCAGCTATTGAATTGTGGAGCCTTTAACTGTGTTTATAGTAAAAGGACGATTATCACTTTATAAGATATGTTTTCAAATAAAAAGATATACCTGCATTTTTCTGCGTGAATTTATGCATACCATTTTGCAAAGACAAGGTTTAGCCTAGTGAAAAATGTAAGATCTATTTATCAAAGATTCACTTGGTAAATAGCCAATTGAATTTCCACCCAAGAGTTGGCCAAAAATTTGTCAGAATTTGCATCAGTTTCTGCCTGCAATTAACATTATGGGGGCAGCTGATGACTAAATTTCATTAAGAAAAACATTGCCAAGGCATTTGTCAGTCGAACATTTAATGTTTAGTAATCTCTTTTCAAATGGCCCTGTATCAAGCTATATGTTTGGCTTCATTAAAAGGGATCTAAATGTTTGACTATGAACATTTTCAAAAGATCTTACCTGGCATCAACAAATAACCTTTATCAAAACATTTTTGGACAATATCATAACACCAAAGGCACATCTTTCTGAGCTTTAGGCCCCATACTCACGACCAAACATGTCTGCTGAAACTGGCCCGCAGGCCAGTTTCAGCAGACATGTTTGGTCGTGTGTGGGCGCGAGCGGGCCGAATTCCAGCAAACATTTGCCCGCCGGGCCTTTTCCCAGCAGACAAATATTCCTGGACTTGTTTTAAAACAGTCCGCTGGAATTCTGCCCGCTCGGACATGTACGGTCGTCAGTACAGACCTACCGTACATGTCCAGGCGCCCGCCGTCCCTCGCATGCGTCGAATGACTTCGACGCATGCGTGGAAGCATTTTAAAGGCGGGCCGCCCACGTCGCCGCGTCATTGTCGCGGCGACACCGCGTCATCGACGCGGCGACACCGCGGACACGCCCCGCGTATTGTTTACGCGCGGACTTCTGTACGATGGTGTGTACAACCATCGTACAGAAGCCCTCTGGCAGACATGTATGGTGAAAACGGTCCGACGGACCGCTTTCACCATACATGTTTGTCCGTGTGTACCCGGCCTAAGAATTGATAAAATTCAAACGGAGAGCTGGAAATTGTTTGAAAGAGGTTTAGGGCAGGATCTAAAGGCCAGATTCACATAGAATTACGTTGCTCCACGGCAGCGTAACGTATCTGATTTACGTTACACTGCCGCAGGTTTACAGCGTAAGTGCCTGATTCTCAAAACTCTTACCTGTAAACTTGCGGCGGTGTAACGTAAATCCGATCGGCGCAAGCCCGCCTAATTCAAATGGGCCGCGCCAAACGTACTGCGCATGCTCCGTCGGGAAAATTACCCGACATGCATTGCACTAAATGACTTTGCATGGACGTCATTTGTTTAGACGTTAACGTAAATGGCATCCAGCGCCATTCATGGACGGCTTACGCAAACGATGTGATTTTTTAAATTTCGACGCAGGAACGACGGCCATATTTAACATGGCTTAGAACACCTAGGGCTCAGCCCTAATTTTATGCGGCGTAACTCGACAGAAAAGACATAAAGTTAGATCGACGGGCAGCACGGATGTTCGGGAATCGCCGTAACTAGTCATTTGCATATTCTACGCCGACCGCAATGGCCTCGCTAACTAGGGGCCGGCCTAGAATTGCATCCTTAAGATCCGACAGTGTAAGTCAATTACACCTGTCGGATCTTTTGGCTATCTATGCGTAACTGATTCTATGAATCAGCCGCATAGTTAGGATGGGCGGATCACAGAGATACGACGGCGTATCAGGAGATACGCCATCATATCTCTTCTGTGAATCTGGCCCTAAGTCTTTTGAATTCAGTGGTTTGAGGATGAACGGCTCATGTGTAAGGTAAGGTCTACAGGATTGGATATATCAGTTTGTAAATGGATAGAAAACTGGCTGAAAGACAGAATTCAGAGAGTCGTGGTTAATGATTCTTACTCTGAATGGTCCAATGTTATCAGTGGTGTACCCCAAGGTTCAGTGCTGGGACCCTTACTTTTCAATATATTTATAAATGATATTGGGTCTGAGATCAAAAGTAACATTTCTGTCTTTGCAGATGACACCAAGCTATGCAGTGGAATAACGTCCTTGCAGGATGTCGCCAATTTACAAGCCGACCTCAATGCTCTGTCTAATTGGGCGACTGAGTGGCAGATGAGGTTTAATGTTGATAAATGTAAAGTTATGCACTTAGGGACTAAGAATATGCATGCATCATACATGCTAGGGGGAGTACAACTGGGGGGATCTGTAATGGAGAAGGATCTGGGGGTCTTGGTGGATCATAAGCTCAATAATAACATGCAATGCCAAGCTGCGGTTTCCAAAGCGAGTAAAGTCCTTTCTTGCATTAAGAGAGGTATGGACTCCAGAGACAGAGATATCATTTTGCCCCTGTACAAATCATTAGTAAGACCTCATCTGGAATATGCAGTTCAGTTTTGGGCACCAGTTCTCAAAAAGGATATCAGGGAACTGGAGAAAGTGCAGAAAGGGCAACCAAACTGATAAGAGGCATGGAGGAGCTCAGCTATGAGGAAAGATTAGAGGAACTGAATTTATTCACTCTTGAGAAGAGGAGAATTAGGGGGGATATGATCAACATGTACAAATATATAAGAGGTCCATACAGTGGACTTGGTGTTGAGTTATTCACTTTACGGTCAACACTGAGGACAAGAGGGCACTCTTTACGTCTAGAGGAAAAGAGATTTCACCTCCAAATACGGAAAGGTTTTTTCACAGTAAGAGCTGTGAAAATGTGGAACAGACTCCCTCCAGAGGTGGTTCTGGCCAGCTCAGTAGATTGCTTTAAGAAAGGCCTGGATACTTTCCTAAATGTACATAAAATAACTGAGTACTAAGGGCCAAATCCACAGCCAGCGGCGGAAATTAAGTTTTTCCAAACTTATGTCATTTAAGTTACGGCGCCCTAAGTTGGTCTAGTAAGTGCCGTATCCACAGCGCATTTGCGCACAAAATTGCGCTTACGTAACTTAAATTCCAAGGCGTAAGGCGGGGTTATTGCAAGTGGGAAGGAAGTGGGCGTGCTTTATTGTAATGAGCCGTGACCCCATGCAAATGAAGGGCCGGCCGTACTGCGCATGCGCACACGAATCTGCTTCTCACTGGGCATGTGCAGAACTTTGCTCGGCGCAATCAGTGAGATAGGTAAAAGGCCAAGCATACTTAGTTTGAGGATCGCCCTGTGTGTAAATAGCCCCAGTCAAACACACTTCCCTTGCAAAAGTATTTCCCTGTGTTCCCTTCCTAGAGCAAGTTGCTTCTGCTCTGAACGTTTGTCAGTGTTTGTTGGTGAGTTGTGTGTGATAGAGAAGTTTTGGAGGAGTATTAGATTGTAGTTGTTGTTTGTTTCTGATAAGTGTATTTTTTGCTTGATTGTTTCTGCTAAGTGTATTGTTATTTATTTTTTTCTGATTGTATTTTGTGTTTGTTTTTTTCTGCTTGGATTTTGTGTTTGTTTTTTGGGTGTTTGTTTTTGACTTTGTAGTAGCTGTCTGCTTGTGTGTTTTGATTTTTGTTTGTTTGTTGTGTGTGAATTTTTGTTTGTTTCTCCTGTGAGTTTTCTTGTTGCTGAGTGGTGTCTGTGATGGCACCCAAGCGCAGGAAGCTTAATTTTACCCATGTGGAGAAGCAAATCCTTGCCAGGTCCATCGTCCGATATGGGCGCTATTTACATGGGCCTGAGAGCCGGAACACCTCCCCGGCCCAAAGGAAGAAGATCTATCAAAAAATTACAGATCAGATAAATGCGGCAGGGGGGGGAGACGAGGACCCCCGCTGGCATACAGAAAAAGATCAATGATCTGAGGAGCGTGGTCCGCAATAAGGTGGCCAAGCTCACTGCCCATAGGAGGGGCACTGGAGGAGGGGGACCATGCCCCATCCGGCTGACTGAGGAGGAATGGGCAGTGGCCCGGTGTTTCCAGCCAGAGCAGGTGGTGGGCCTGTGTGGCTTTGACTCTGATGTTCCTGTGGGGCCAGGTAAGTTTTGTTTTTTTCTATCTGGTGATTAGCATGTGTGGGTGGGGGAAGGGAAGATGTGCCAAGTGTGTGGATCCTCAAACCTGTGATTGTTTGGTGTCCTCCACAGATGACCAGGAGATTGCTGGCCCATCAGGCCAGGAGGATGCTGGCCCATCAGCCCAGGAGGATGCTGGGCCATCAGGCCAGGCTGCTGCACCACCCCAAGGACAGGAGGCTGCTGAGGATTCCCCAGGGGAGGGAGTGGCCAAACCTCCCCTCATGAGGAGGATGAGGGGGAGGAGGATGAGGGGGAGGAAGAAGAAAACCTGCAGCTTGGCAGGCAAATCCTTCTGGCCTCTGAGCTAATGACATTTGAGGATACCCTTGAGGCTACCCCAGAGGCTGGCAGCAGTCATGCCACCATCAGGGGTAGCCCCTCCCACTCCTCCCCCAACAGGCTGCAACCCACAAGGGTCACTCTCTCCCCTCCTCCAGAGCCACAAGCCTCAGGGGCAGGCAGGATGGCGACCCAGGAAACCAGGGGGGTGTTTGAGCATCTGCCGGCCAGTCTGCAGAAGGACAATGCCCGGCAGATACAAAAAACTATTAACAAGATGGAGCACAGCCTGGGTGCAATGAGGGAGTCACTCGGTGATGTGGCCACAAACTCTTTGGGGGTCATCACATGTTTGTGGGACCTGAAGACCGCCACAACAGGTGTGGCCCAGGAGGTGACTGCCCTGACCCAGGCTGTGCAGGACAATACCCGTGCTGTGCAGGAGAATACCCGGGCTGGCCAGGCCAATACGGCTGCCATCACTGGCTGTCTGAACAGAATAGCAGTGGCCTTGGAGGGCAGGCCAGCAGGAGGACAGACACCAGGGGAGGCTCCTTCTTCCCCTGCTCACTCACCCCCCCATGAAGATACTCCCTCCCCTGCTCACACCCCCCCGTGAAGATCCTCCAGTTGTCCGTGCCCGTGCCCGTGCCCTTGGGCAGCCCAGACGGAGCACTCGCCGCAGGAATTAATTAGCAGGGGTACTTTTTTTTTTTTTTATGATTTAGTTTATTATACTGTACTTATGATTTGGTTTATGTGTGTGAATGATGTGTGAATGTGGGGGTGTGGCATTCCTGATAAAATAAGGGTGTCACCCTCAGTTTTGGTGGAGAAGGGATCCCCAGGACCAGGGAGAAGTGATCCCAGGTTCCTGAATGGTGTATGAATGCACAGTGACATAATTGGAGCCGTGGCGTGGCGTTACTGCTCCCAAGTACCAAGGGGGGGGGGGGTACTTGGATCTAATCCAATTCGATGTGCATGTGATGTGTCTGTGCTAGGGACCACAGTGGTGTGCATTCATGCATTCTCATTGTGACATAATTAATCAGTGTTTACTATGAATAAAAAACATTCTCAATGTGACATTATTCATGTGCGTTTACTGTGAAAACAAATATTATCTTTGTATCATTATTCATGTGCGTTTACTGTGAAAAAATGCCTTCTGCGAGGCGTCTCCTGGCTGCTGTGCCCTCAGAAGACCGGGTAGAGTGGGTTAGGGGGGGATTGCCTGGGTCGGGGGTCAGGTCACCACGTATGTCAATCTCAAGGCCCCTTCTCATGGCAAAGTTGTGCAGCACGCAACATGCACCGATGATCTGGCACACAAAGTCTGGGGAATACAACAATGTACCCCCAGACTTATCCAGGCATCTGAAGCGGGACTTCAGCAGCCCAAATGTGCGTTCCACAACTGCCCGGGTGCGAATGTGAGCCTCGCTGTAGCGTTGCTCTCCTGGGCTTTGGGGGTTCCTGAATGGGGTCATCATATGTGGTCCCAGGGCATATCCAGAGTCACCTGGAAGGGTAAAGACAGAAGGATGTTAGTCATGCATGTGCCCCTCGTGATGTCTGCATCATGGGGGGGGACATACCTGACACCCATGTCATTCACCAATCAGCCAGCTGTCTCCATACATGTTCAGTTCCAAATCTCTGGAGATTTTGGTCTTCCGGAATATATAGCTGTCATGGCAGGATCCAGGGAATTTTGCACAGACGTGCCAGATGAGGCCATGGGAATCTACGATTACCTGGACATTTATGGAATGCCAGTGCTTCCAATTCCGGAACAGGTGCTCTGTCTCATGGGGGGGCTGTAGTGCCACATGGGTACAATCAATGGCCCCGATGGTCCGTGGGAATCGGGCAATGTTGTAAAAGTCCGTCATGGTTTGCAATCGCTGGTCCTCCTGGGTGGGTTTTTGAAATTGATTGACCTGCTCATGGAGGATTGTGCCATCCCAGACAGACCTCCACATGTGCGTTGGAAAGACCCACTGGCAAGGAAATGGAGTGTTGCCATTACTTTGATGAGAGGTGGCAGGGCATGGGATCGTTGGGTTGGGGTGGTGAGATCATCCTGTAGGATTCGGGTTAATTCAAGGATGGCTTCCCGGTTAAAACGGAAGTTGCCATAGACCTCAGAAGCAGGCATGCCAAAGAGATCTCGGCGTGGGCGGTATACCCTCTCCTGTGCCCTCCTCCTCCTCCTCTGTGCCCTCCTCCTTCTTTGCGCCTCTAAAGTAGCGAGTGCCGCTAGGATCATGGATGGCCCGGGCATGTTGGCAGACAGTTTGAAGTCCAGCAAATATGTGTGCTCAGCTTTTCATCAATGCTGTTGCTTCAGCAGACCTTTACACAGCATGTGTAAAATTACGGCTGCTTTTATAACGTGTAAATTTGCGCAGGGAAACTAACAGGTGCGCACAGGGCGTAATCTACGGTGCACACACTTAATTATGTGGATCGCCCTATCTCCCTCATTTGCATCTTTGCCTATCAAAAACAGCGGCGTGACTAGCGTAATTTGCGTCCGAGGATGCGCCGGTGTAATCATTTTAGGTAGGACGGAAAATCCAGATTTTAATGCGTAACTCGTTTTGAGGATCGGGCGCAAAGATACGCGCGGAGTAAAATTAGAAATCTCGAGTTAAGTCGGCGCATCTGCTTTGTGGATTTGGCCCTAAGATTTGTAGGTAAAGTTGATCCAGGGTAAATCCGATTGCCTCTCGGGGGATCAGGAAGGAATTTTTTCCCCTGCTGTATCAAATTGGATCATGCTCTGCTGGGGTTTTTTGCCTTCCTCTGGATCAACTGTGGGTATGGAGTTGGGTGTATGGGATTGTACTGTGTTTTTTATTTTGTTTGTTTATTTTTTGTGGTTGAACTGGATGGACTTGTGTCTTTTTTCAGCCTGACTAACTATGTAACTATGTAACTATGTAACAGTATGATAACTGATATACAACTGCCTTTGGATAGTCAAGTATCCAGAGTAGGGATGGACCGAACACTCCCCTGTTCGGTTTGCAGCAGAACTCCCGAACAAGGAAAAAGTTCTAACCTAAATGGCAAACTCCATTGAAGTCGATGGGAGCAAAACAGGAAAAATCAAAAGTTCCCATTTTGAAGGCTTATATGCAAGTAGTTGGCCATAAAAAAAATGGGGTCTGGGTACTGCCCTGGGGGACATGTATCAATGCAGAAAATGTTTTAAAAACAATTGTATTTTTTTTTTCAGGAGCAGTGAGTTTAAAGATGCCTAAAGTGCAACAATAAAAATGAAAAATTCCCTCAAATATAGTGCCTGGGGGTCTTCTTAGTCTGCCTGTAGTCTACCATGAATAGAACATGCTGCAGAAAAAATGAAATTTCTAAAGAAAAAGAATCATATTTAAAATTACTCATGGTTGCGATTTCAATCATTCGACAAAAAATAAAGAAAAAAAACAGCATGGGGTACCCCCCGAGTCCATACCAGAAACGGTCGGGGTCGCCCCAAAATCCCTACCAGACACTTACCTGGGCATGAAGCCCAGCAGATCAGGAAAGGGGGGAATGAGTGAGAGCCCCCCTCCTGAACCATACCAGGTCATATGCCCTCAACATGGGGCAGAGGTAACAAAGGCCTTATCCCCACTAACGAGGCTGGTGATTGTGGGGGTGTGCATGCAAGGGGGTCTCCAGATCCCAACCCCCATGTGAATGAGTAGGGAGTACATAGTACCCCTACCCATTCACCAAAAAAGTGTCAAAAAGTAATAAAAACACAGAGACATAGTCCATCTAGTTCAACCAATAAAAATAAAAAAAATAATACAATCCCATATACACAATCCTATACTAACAGTTGATTTCAGAGGAAAGCAAAAAAAAAAAAAAACAGCAAAGCATGATTCAATTTGCTACAGCAGGAGGAAAAAAAACTCTACCTATAAATGTTAGTACCCAGTTGTATGTGTATCTAGGAAATAATCCAGGCCTTTCTTAAAGCAATCTCCTGAGCTGGAAAGAACCACCTCTGGAGGGAGTCTATTCTCCATTTTCACAGCTCTTACTGTGAAGAAACCTTTCTGTATTTGGAGATGAGATCTCTTTTCCTCTAGGCATAGAGAGTGCCCCCTTGTCCTTTGTGATGACCTTAAAGTGAATAACTCAACCCCAATTTCACAATATGGACCCCTTATGTATTTGCACCCGTTGATCATATCTCCCCCTTAATCTACCCTCATAGCTGATCTCCTCCATTGTTATATGTTTGGATGCTTTTTCTCCAGTTCCCCAATATCTTTTTTGTGAACCAAAACTGAACTGCATATTCCAGATGAGGTCTTACTAATAAATTGGACAGGGGCAAAATGATCTCTCTCTCGTCCATACCTCTCTTAATAAAAGAAAGGATTTTGCTCACCATGTCCTGTGGTCTGATGAGACCAAGATAAACTTTTTTGGTTCAGATGGCGTCAAGCGACCAGCAACCAGGTGAGGAGTACAAAGACAAGTGTGTCTTGCCTACAGTCAAGCATGGTGGTGGGAGTGTCATGGTCTGGGGCTGCATGAGTGCTGCCAACACTGGAGAGCTACAGTTCATTGAAGCAGAGCATGATCCCCTCCCTTGGGAGACTGGGCCATAGGGCAGTATTCCAACAAAATAACGACCACAAACACACTTCCAAGATTACCACTGTCTTGCTAAAGAATCTAAAGGTGATGGACTGGCCAAGCATATCTCCAGACCTAAACCTTATTGAGCATCTGTGGGACATCCTCAAACGGAAGTCTCTAACATCCACTAGATCTGTGATGTCGTCATGGAGGAGTGGAAGAGGACTCCAGTGGCAACCTGTGAAGCTCTGTGAACTCAATGGCCAAGAGGGTCAAGGCAACGCTGGAAAATAATGGTGGCCACACAAAATATTGACATTTTGGGCCCAATTTGGACATTTTCACTTAGGGGTGTACTCACTTTTGTTGCCAGCGGTTTAAACATTAATGGCTGTGTGTTGAGTTACTCATTTTGAAGTTTGTTTTAAAAAAAGTCAGATCGTGTGTATGGGGCTTTAGGATTTTTGTGTGGGTTTCCAAAGATACTGCAGATAAAAGTATCTGTATATTCACCATGTTACCATGCCCTCACGTACATGCAGGAGTAGGGATGAGCTTTATGTTCGAGTCAAGCATGAGTTTGACTCGAACATTGCCTGTTTGCCCGTTCGCCAAAAAGCAAACATTATGGGGCATTCATCCAAATTTGAGTGGGGCGGAACGCCCATTAGTGACATCGCAGTGCATTGTTGTCTGATGATTGGCCAAGCATGCACTATGACCCGCATGCTTTGGCCAATCACAGCGCCATCAGCAAAGATAGCCATAATTGGCCAAAGGCAGGGTGCCTTGGCCAATTATGGCTCAGTGGGTTAAGTCCACGCCCCACACTATATAAGGCCGCCTGCACGTCGGCCCTGTGTAGTGTGTTGCTGCCATTGAAAGAGAGAGAGAGAGAGTGTCATTTAATTTAGTTTAAGCAGGCAGGCGATTCAGTTAGCTGCAGTGTATTTAGTATATATATACATCCAGGCTTTGTATATATATAATATATATATATATATATATATATATATATATATATATATATATATATATATACACTGTATCCAGTTTAGATAGATCTCACTGCAGTCCGTTCCTGGTGTACTGTTTCTAATATACTTCAGGCAGTCAGGTGATTCAGCTAGCTGCAGTGCATTTAATATAT
The DNA here is from genome assembly GCF_905171775.1 of Rana temporaria. Taxonomy (NCBI): domain Eukaryota; kingdom Metazoa; phylum Chordata; class Amphibia; order Anura; family Ranidae; genus Rana; species Rana temporaria. The sequence goes on along the minus strand of NC_053490.1, from coordinate 335,227,153 downwards.
ATATATATATATATATATATATATATATATATATATATATATATATATATATATATACAGTATATATATATATATATATATATATATATATATATATATATATATATATATATATATATATTGTAATGTTGGGGGTTGTTAGCTCAAGTGTAGCACCCGCTAGCGAGAACAGTCCCGCACGGAGCCCTCCTGTTTATATAAAATTAAAATACAGATTGCGTTACATGAACGTCTTGAAAATCCATAGAAACACCCACAAAATGGGCGTGTAGTGCCTTTGACATAATATCACCATGATAACTTCTCGGTAGAATGAATAACCTTGTGAAAATGACAATTTAAACAGAACATTTGTATTTTACACGTCCAACCGTTACTATACTGCAGGTAAGTAAGTGGTTAACAATGTGAAATAAATTAGATATTTGTTTTATTAATAAAATGGAAATTATGCAAAAAGAAAAATATAAGGAAAAATGTTATCTTTAGAGAAAAATCTACAAGGCGTTTATTGATTTGAGAGAATAGTTATCAATTGTATAACATTCAATACCTCAATATTTTAGAGAACACAAATGAACACAAGTTAAGATCAAATTACATAATTACCCATTCCAAAATGGCTATTGTTCCGAATTACTGGTTACCAGAGTTAGAATGGCTTCAGGGATCTTCATGAATGTAAAGATATATATTGATGCATGGTGCATGTGTGGGAGTGTGTGTGTCTCCCAGTGTCCCCCCCCCCCCCGGGGTTCCTTCCATCAGGGTGTGTCCCTGAGTGTCTGTCCTGTCATCAAATTTTCTAGTGCCCAAAAGGTATGTGTTCATTATTCATTGGTGCTCAGTGAGATTGAGGTAATATCACTTTCAACCACTAGGTATCTGAGCTTATCTTTTTAATTAATATATTCTATTTTTCATACTGTGTATAAGTGTTTATGTTATATTTGTTCTGAGGAATATATATATATATATACGATTTGTGTAAACTGGTAATCTGCATCATATAAAATATGCTCAGTATAATCTTGATTCATTGACATATATATATATATATATATATATATATATATATATATATATATATATATATATATATATATATATAAACATATTTTTATCGTATTTTTATTGAAAAATATAAAATATTCAGAAGAATACAAATCAAGCAGTATTTTGAAATATCAATTCGAAAAATAGGCAATTGAAAATTATAAAACAGTGCTATCAAATGCAATAAAAACAGGAGTAAATAAAATAATTAAAAAGCATTATAAAAAAACAAGCAGATAAGAGTCAGTATAGGTTGATCATCAAACAGAAAAAGCTACCATACATTAAGAGGCTATGTCCATCATTAAAGGGGGGAGTTGGATAGGCAACAAAGGGTGGGATCGGTGAGGTAAAAAGAGGGGAGAGAATGTTAATAAGTGGCATACAAAAACCATAACAACTCCACAGGGGGAGTTGGGGGTAGAACATTCACAAATTAAATAAAAAAACAGGGTGTTAGTAGAAATATCAATGAGAAGAGCTGTATATAGAGCGGTCCCAGGAAACCCATATCTTATCGAATCTATCAACAGCATCCTCTACCATAGCTGTCATATGCTCCATTCTGTGGATATCATTTAAAGCTTGTATAAGCTGGGCCTGATTTGGAGGGAAGGTTGATAACCAAAATGCAGGAATAGCTCTTTTCGCTGCTAGTAAGACATAGGAGGCCAATTTATTCAAAGCTTTTCCCAATCCAGGGATTGGGAGGCCCAGAGGGAGGTGTACCGGATCTAAAGGGACAAAAGAATCCAGAATCTGCTGAAGTAAGGACACAACCATGGACCAGAAAGGAGCAATCAGTTCACATTGCCAAAAAATATGATAGTGAGTGCCTCTGAGTTTGCCACACCTCCAGCAGAGAGGAGAGAGGGAAGGGTCATAGCGATGTAAAACCTCAGGAGTCCTATACCAAAATAATAACACTTTGAATGCTGTCTCACTTTGTGCCACACGTTGTGATATTTTGGAAGATGAGGTCCAAATTTTAGCCCTTTTGGGGAGAAGAGATTTGTTGTGTAAGATGCGACCGTTTACTCATGTATGAGTGGGGTTCCATGGAAAGCGGGAGGTTCTCTTGCAAAAGATGGTATATAGCAGATATAAGTTGTGATTGGTATGGTCCCTGAGAACAAATAACTTCAAAGTGCATAGGTTTAGTTAGAGTAAGTGAGGGCGAGAGTGATGCTAAATAGTGGGTCATTTGGAGATATGAAAATAACAAATGGTTTGGGATTTTGGCTTGAAGATTGAAGGTCTTGGAAGGAGCGAAGTTTGCGGGTGACAGGGTGCAGAAGATGACGGAGTTAAAACAGGCCTTCCTTCGCCCAGGGAAACATCCGAGAATGGGAAAGACTATCAGGGAGTGATGGATTAAAGAGTACATTAGAAAGGGGGGCATGAGGTTGCCAGAGAAAATTTGGTGTGACAGGCTCGCCAAATCCTGAGTGAAAACAGCATAGGGCCCAAGCAGAGGTCATGGAGTTTGAGAATATAAAATGATTTTTGTGTATAAGTGTATATCTTTTACTGGTTGTCTAGGAGTGACACAGGTTATATATATATATATATATATATATATATATATATATATATATATATATATATATATATATATATATATATATATATATATATATATATATATATATATATATATATATATATCTATATATATATATATATATATATATCTCAATCAATATCACACAAAATGATTATCTATATGGATAAATTAAAAATTCAGATATATCTGATGAGTATACGTTAATCTAACATAGGCTACAGTCTTATATAGTTATAATCATAATTGGGTGTATTTCATAATGCTAATTAGCTTTTCAAAACATTTCTACTTATAAAATCACTACTTATATATCTCTTTCTTATAACAAAGTTCTTAGGTCATCAGATACTAAAATTATAATCATCTCTGTGACCGAAAATCATGTATGATTTCTATGACATATATATGTTTAAAACGTTCCTGACAGCACAAAATTCATATCTTTTACATGTGTTGAGATGGACTTTGAGCAGTCCGATGGATGTTTTGAAGATGACTCAGCTTGTCCAAATAAATCCTATACTTTCAAACAATGGGGTTTTCTAAATAAGGGCTGTTCTATATAATCGCAGTCTGTAGAACTTTTTGTCTCGATGGCTGTATTTGTCCCTTCTGTAAATTCATTAAAGCCTAGGTTAATATCTTCTTATTTTGTGAAGAGATCCGTCATTGTTCCCAAAGTTTCTGTTTCAAAACAGGCTTGTGAAAAGCCTTCAATAGTTGATGTCAGATAACTCGTACAACCATGAGCTCACAACTTTTTCTCTGAAAGGTTTTCAAAAGAGCAAAAATTCATCTGTTTCTGAGGCCTAAGCGAATCTCACCTTTTTGCCAGTGAATATATAATATATTATTTCTTCACAACCCACGACAGTCATATAGGAGGTGTGTTTACTTTTGTTCATTTACCTTTCTTATAATAAATTACACTACTTTTTACTTTACTTTACATGTTTGGTTCACTCTGCCGCAGTCCACACAGTTCTTGTCAATATTGGCTAGGGCTGCGGAAATGAACGATTAATTCCTTCATTAATCGTTAATTTCTTTGATCAATCAACATAATTTTGATCGAGTACGATCCGCAGATTGAGCTCCACGGTCTCGCCCATGGGAAAGGCCGTAGCTTCGGCCTAGCTCCAGAGCCGCAGCCATCTTGGTACACCCAGCGGCGGCCTAGTAGGGGCACGCTGATGTCATCGTCTGCTGCCTGCTGTGAGTGTGCTTTCTATTCTGGGAAATGTGGACATTACGGGGGATATGTGGACATTACAGGGTAGATGTGGACATTACTAGGAAGATGTGTGGACATTATGGGGGAGATGTGTGGACATTACGGAGGAGATGTGTACATTACGGAGGAGATGTGTTGACATTACGGGGAGATGTGTGGACATTACGGGGGAGATGTGGACATTACGGGGACCCATGGAGGAGGTCTTAAAGTGGAAGTTCCACTTTTGGGTGAAACTTCGCTTTAACCTGATCACAACTAGATGTAAACACCTTATTTTTTGGAGTGGAGTATAAAACAAGGATACATTTAATCAACACAACAGTCTCAACAAGGAAAGCCTTACAGCAACTCTCTAGTGGCCTCCACCCTCAAGTATTGGCTCGCATTCCACTTTTCAGCCCTTCAACTCCTCTCTCCTGACCTCCCTCTACAGTACTAGACTACAGCTGGCCTTTACAACATTGGAGAACTTTTTCAAGGCCAACAACTCCACTCTTTCCAGTATCTTTCTGACCACTATGGTATCTCCCTCTAGAACCAGGAAATTCATGCTCCGACTACCTTTTACAGAAACATTTTCCACTGGGAAAATGATGATAAAACTCTTGTACTGCCGGTACTACACACCTTTAAAACTGGCCTGCATCTTCCAGACTCAATCAAGGAAATGCTTCGAGAGACTGTAATATAGATGGTCATATTCTCCACATATAGTGGGAATGCCCCTCCATTGTTCCATATTGGAGGAACATTTCCACTCTCATTCATGATGTTACCCAAACTCCTAAAGTACTAGTCCCACAGATGAAGCTCTTTGGTTTAGGAATCTTGGTTTCGCCCTGTAATTACACATCCACTCATTGCTGCTCACTTGGCCATCGCCTGACTCTTGAAACAGACCTCCTCTCCCACCCTTGGTATGGCCATTGACATACTCAATGATCATGCTCACATGGAATACCTATTTGCCAAAATACAAATGAATATTGATAAGATCCACCGACAATGGCAGCTCTGGTTAATGGACCCCAGAGAACAACTTTACACCTAGCCTTCTGCCTAGTCAACCATTAATTAACTATCGCACCTATAATATACCTTTAGATAGACCGTATAGAGCCATCTGGGTTTTATGGTTATCCACTAACAAAATTATATTGATCAGCTATTTTATACCTTGGCACAAAATAGCTTGCCTACCTTTCCTATCCCTATATCCTTCCTCTATCCTCAGCCCAGCCCCCCCCCCCCCTCAGGGGACCCCCCTGAGTTGATAGTTAATGGCATTCTTTACTCTATATTCATTATTGTTGAAAAGTACAATACAACCTGTTCCTGCTCTTTTTCTTTTTATATGTACACATATGTATTCACGTGTCAAAGGAATCAGGCCCTACCCGCTTCAATTTCATTTACACTGTTTTACTCTTTATACGTAAAAAGAAACATTTTCAATAAAGAATATTGCTAAACAAAACAAAAAACAAACAAAAAACAAAACAACGATAAATAAATTCCCCACAGATTATGCAAATTTCTTAAGGTTGCAGGGAAGAAAATTGCTTGATTCCCCTATCAACATAGTCAGTGTTGATGTGGGAATCCCTCCCGCAGAGCTATTGTGTTCTCCCAGCGCAAGGGGTGGCACTGGCAATAATTGCTAGAAATCCGACATGCTGATTGTATTCAAGTAGATCGATGGTTCTACTTGGGTTCAATCAGCCTGCCCATAGATGGATTGAATCTCAGCCTGTCCCTGCTGGACTGGCCTAAATTTGAATCATCTATGGTTGTCTTTACTCTAATTGGACTAAACCTAATTTTAAAAAAAATTGACTGCCTAATAATACTAATGTCTTCTTTCTTTGTACCACAGTAGATGTATCATACAAGTATTATATGACTGGAGTGGATTAGGTAGTTTCATAAGCTCTTTTTAAAAACATTTAAAGCGGATGTCCGCTCAAAAAAAATATTAAAAGCCAGCAGCTACAAATACTGCAGCTGCTGACTTTTAATATTAGGACACTTACCTGTCCTGGAGTCCAGCGGCGTCCGCAGCAGAGGACGAGCGATCGCTCGTCACCCTGCTGCTCCCCCCTCCATCCACGGTGAGGGAACCAGGAAGTGAAGAGCTCCGGCTTCACTGCCCGGTTCCCTACGGCGCATGCGCGAGTCGCGCTGCGCCCCGCCGATTGGCTCCCGCTGTGTGCTGTGTTCCCAGCACACAACGGGGGACGGATGGGATGTCAGAAAAACCCTGTCTTTTGCCCGTGACGTGTGGCCAGAAGTGGGTGCAAATACCTGCTCTTTTTCTTTTTAAAGCCAACTGTATACGTACGGAATATACTGTGTATGCAACATGAATGAAAGATATGTATTCATTGTAAACTCCTTCCTAAATAAGGAAATAAATATCATTGCCATTTTATCAACTTTGTAAACACAACGCTAAACTAAACAAATTAGTTTTAGACCATGAAAAGGATATCCCCAATGCCAATAATATATACAGATACAAGTCATATCATTTTTAACTAATTATGGATCTTAGGATTGTCATATGCTATAAATAAATATAAAAGCAAGTGTAGATCCAAGAAATGCTGGTTGATACCTAGAAATGTGGGTCTTTACTAATCACACTATAATTGCCTTTTTATTGAGCCTCTCTAGGGAAGAATTATGGGAGAGGGAATAAAAAAACAGCAAAGAAAGAATTCTCTTCTAGTTCAAAGATATATTATGATCTGTCATTGATTCTGTGTTAGGATCATTAGATTTAGTGTTTAGCTTAAGTGCCCAGGGGAAAGCAAAGTTGTTTGCAGTCCATTGCTTGATTGTATTGCTCTTCATTACATGTCAAAGCAGACTGCACACACCACTATTGTAATGGGAATATTTCCAAATATAGATTACCTAATGCAAGTATTCTTTGTGTTCTCCAGGTGGAGGATTGGATCATTCTTTGTGTTAACCACTTAACCCCCGGACCATATTGCTGCCCAAAGACCAGAGGACTTTTTGCGATTCGGGACTGCGCCGCTTTAACTGACAATTGCGAGGTCGTGCGACGTGGCTCCCAAACAAAATTGGCGTCCTTTTTTTCCCACAAATAGAGCTTTCTTTTGGTGGTATTTGATCACCTCTGCGGTTTTTATTTTTTGCGCTATAAACAAAAATAGAGCGACAATTTTTAAAAAAATGAATATTTTTTACTTTTTGCTATAATAAATATCCCCCAAAAATATATAAAAAAACATTTTTTTTCCTCAGTTTAGGCCGATACGTATTCGTCTACATATTTTTGGTAAAAAAAAAATCGCAATAAGCGTTTATTGATTGGTTTGCGCAAAAGTTATAGCGTTTACAAAATAGGGGGTATTTTTATGGTATTTTTATTAATATATTTTTTTACTAGTAATGGCGGCGATCAGCGATTTTTTTTCGGTACTGCGACATTATGGCGGACACTTCGGACACTTTTGACACATTTTTGGGACCATTGGCATTTTTATAGCGATCCGTGCTATAAAAATGCATTGGATTACTATAAAAATGCCACTGGCAGTGAAGGGGTTAACACTAGGGGGCAGGGAAGGGGTTAAGTATGTTCCCTGGGTGTGTTCTTACTGTGGGGGGGTGGCCTCACTAGGGGAAACACTGATCCTCTGTTCATACATTGTATGAACAGAAGATCAGCATTTCCCCTGCTGACAGGACCGAGAGCTGTGTGTTTACACACACAGCTCCCGGTCCCCGCTCTGTAACGAGAGATCGCGTGTGCCCGGCGGCGATCGCGCCCTGCGTGCACACGCACGGGAGTCGGGGGCAAGCGGGGGCGCGCGCGCCTCCGGCGGCGCGCACGCGCCCCCTAGTGGCGGCTCAAGGAGCCGCCGTATAGCTACGGGCTCTCGCCCAGGAGAGCCGACCTGCTGCCGTATAATGACGGTGTGCGGTTGGCTAGTGGTTAAAATAAATAAAATCTGAGAAAAACCCTAAAATGCATGCACATTTCATGTCATGTTTATGTAGGCATAATTTAGTAACCTTACACCAATCTGACTACAAACTTTTTAGATATGTTGTCAAGGTCTGAACAAAAACATCTTTGCTACTAGGCCCCATGCTATTGGTTGCATAATTTGTCTTCTACATGAAGGATGCCCTAATGCATTGCATACAGCCAGAAAGTTGCTGTCACTCACTACATTGTTCACTGATAAATCTGTGGGTGGAGCTTTAGTGGTTGCAGAGGCCACAATGGTGACCTCTCCCATTCTCCAGGAGGCACTTGCAGCCTCCCTGTCACATTAAGTTTTACACCCTGAGTCAGCAAACTGTCGAACGCAGGCAGGTTAAAGGCACATTGAGTCCCTTCCTTACCAACCCTGGAACCTGGACAGGAGCTGGCGAGGCATTTACTGGAACTGATCCTCTTTCCCTCTTGCAGCAGCTGAAAACTGGCTTCTCCTCCTCTCCCTCCCTACAACATTCAGCTGTTGCAGAAGTAAAAGGGATAATTTCCAGTAAATGCCATCAGAGGACCATAACTTCTCTGAAAAGAGTATGCTTTTCCCACAAGGGGTTAATACATCCAAGGCAGCAGCTTTTTCACTCCAGGATCATTTTCATCCTAAAACAGAGGAGAGAGAAGTATGATAGTGTAAAACCAATTTTTTTTATTTTAATATATTTAATATATTCTCAAAACCATCAATAAATGTGCTCAGTATAGAGATATCAGTTTAGAAGCTCACTACATCACTAGGCATGCATTCAAAATATGGGATCAGTTGCACAAGAAGGAAAATTGGGATTATAATTCACCCTTTATACCTTTAACTGATACAAAATTCTTTCTACCAGGGGAAAAAAAATGTTCGGTAAATGGATTATCCAAGATAATATGCAATTAAAAGACGTTATGGAGCAAAACAATCTATTAACTCTTCAGGAACTAAAAAATAAAAAGGGAATGATTTTGATTGATGAATGGCGGTACGCGTAACTAAAACACTTTTTCGAAAGACTCCCCCAGCCTATTCGATCAGAAGTAAATCTTCGGCCCCTCGAAAAATTGTGCGAGGGAAAGGCTGAAAAGGGGACAATTTCTAAGATATATAAGATCTTGAATGAGGCAAAATCGTGGGGCGTCCCGCCATTCATCAAAAAATTGAGTTGAGCTTACGTGTAAATGAGTACGAGATCAGCCAATTAATAAAGAGGGTACACGCGACGTCTGTAAAGAGTAACATAATGGAATTGAATTATAAATGCCTGGTGCGTTGGTACCTTACCCCAGATAAGGTACATTAATACTCAGGAATTACATCACAGTTATGCTGGAGGGGTTGTAATGAAGTGGGGACTATGGCCCACATTTGGTGGACCTGTCCCAAAAATCAGAAAATATTGGGAGGAGATAAGACAAAAAATTAGAGAAACAACAAACGAGGAACTCCCAGACGAACCGTGGGTATGTGTGTTACATGGGTCTCGAACACCAACTAAACACTGCCTGAAGACAATACTCCCACAGCTCTTGAACGCTGCAAAGAACCAAATATCCTGTAACTGACAAGAACTGGAGAGACCCTCATTGAGAGGGTGGTGTAATAAAGTAGACAAGATCTATCTTTAGGCAGGCGTAGCGTATCTAAGATACACTACGCCGCTGTAACTTACTTTTTCTTCTTTTGAATTCTCAAAGAATCCGCCCGGTAAGTTACGGCGGCGTAGTGTATCTATTGTGGCGTAAGGGCGCGCAATTTCAAATGGGAGTGATGGGGGCGTGTTCTATGCAAATAAGTCGTGACCCGACGTAAACAAAGTTTTTTTGAACGGCGCATGCGCCGCCCCTTAAATATCCCAGGGTGCATTGCGACAAAGTACGCCGCAAGGACGTATTGGTTGCGACGTGAAAGTAAATGACGTCACATTCCTATTCACGAACGACTTACACAAACGACGCAAAAAATTGAAAATTAGACGCGGGAACGACGGCCATACTTAACATTGAGTACGCCACCATATAGCAGCTTTAACTATACGCCAGAAAAAGCCGTACGGAAACGACGTAAAAAAATGCGACGGCCGCTCGTACGTTCGTGGATCGACGGAAATAGCTAATTTGCATACTCGACGCAGAAACACCACCTAGCGGACGCCAAAAAATTGCATTTAAGATCCGACGGTGTACTAAGGCGTACATCTGTCGGATCTAACCCAGATGCTGTCATATCTTGTTTTGTGGATACAAAACAAAGATACGACGTGGAAAATTTAAAATTACCCTGGCGTATCAATAGATACGCCGGCGTAATCCTTTTGTGGATCTACCCCAAAATGTATAATATGGAACATCTGAGATTTAGAGAAGGAGAGAAATGGGAGGAGTTTGAAGAAAAGTGGAAGGATTGGAAAGGGTACAAACATACGATGGGTTATGCAGAAGTGATGGGCACTTAACTTAACATAACTTAATTAATTATTTAATGGTAAGAGGTAGCGTTTCGGAGGGATAGAGAAGTTGGAAAGCCAGTGATAAATGGGAAGGGAGAGGTCGGGGGGAAGGGGGGGGGGGATGGTAGGAAACTTTTTATTGAGACACAGTTGTATTAGTATTTTCTTTTTGATAAAGTTGGGCATTAGGATCTAAAAGATGTGCAAAAGTAGAAAAAGAATAAAGCAATAAAGTAATAAAGATAAACATAAAAAAAAAAAGCTTCGAAGAAATACCACAATGATGTGAACTATGATCGAGACAGCAAATAACGGCAAAACTGAATAAGTCTCCTGATAGAGTTCTCTGAGGTGGAAGAAAAAAATAAATAAAAATATAGTGCATTCCCCTGGCATCCGGGTTGATTCACTCTGATAATGCTGACGGGCTCCACCATCTATCTGTGCGAGCACAGTTCGTTCTTAGTTTTACACTACTCCCAGGTGTCAGGCTCTTGTTCAGCACAATTAGCTTCCTGTATCCCCCCCCCCTCGATGTACATTTTCGTTACATGTCATCTTTGCTGCTTAGCTCTGCTCAACCATGCACTTGTACACAAGGTGGGAAGACAGGCCACACTCTGAGCTGACAGATGACAGCAGTGGGCTTGTATGTGTATCCGGAAGTCAGAGGCCCTGCATATGGGGAAATGAGCACAGTGGAAGGCCACATGTTTGGCACTTTTAAGTGTGAGCACATTATATAAAAAAAAATAATACCAGTGAAGTTTTGAATATATTGCATTATGGAAAGTTCCTTTTTACATGTGAGTGTGAAGAGGATTTGAATATGAGTGGTGGTCCACAGGAGGAAAATCAGATTTGGATTGATGGGTGTGATTAATTTTTCAGTTTGGTAAGGATTTAGACAAAAGGGGAATACCAAAGTCACTGATCACATTACACATGCATGATGGTATGCACACATGTGAACACATGAGTGGAAAGTGTCGCACAGGTTGGAAGACACTGCACTATATGAGCTTTTTCTTTTTTTCTGATACACTGGAGAAATTTTGAAGAGGTTTAAGGAAGACACAGAGACATTGCAGTGGAAAAAAAAGCTTTAATAGACCCATTGATTGGTGTATATGTTGAAAAATCTGCTAAGAACCATTGAGACTGAATTCAAGGAATATACTTACCTGTTGATTTATTGAAGAAACAGCTGCATATATTAAAAGCACTTGACTTTAAATTACCCTGGGCTTGAAGGGGGTTTAACATGCCCATCTTTAAGTAATATACTATATTTGGGATTACAGAACAGTATGATTCTCCAAGGATAGCATTAATAATACCGTATTCAGGCATCACATAATTTCTAGTTGTAATAGGCCACGATTGCGTAATTGAAATAGTAGACAGAAAAGGTTTAAATCTTGTGTACACTGTATTATTGCTTACGCTGATGATCAACATTATTGTTATAACAAACTTCTCAATTTAAATTTGGACCAACAAAATTACTTTACATTTTTTATTTTTTTTTGAATATTACAATATTTGTATTTGCTGCTTGCACACAGCATAGCTAATATTTCCACGATTATTTTTAGACCCCGTTGACTAAACCACATTCACATTTAACTCAGACCTAAGAATAAAATAATAATTATATTTCTCAAATACCAATGTAAGCCACACCATATACCATACTGTATAGTATGTCTACGTGTTCTTTTGTACCACGTTGCCTTTACTACATCCCCATAGAAGATTAATTGTATATATTGTAGATAAGGAAGGAATAAATACATGACACCTTCATCCCTTAAATATTAAGAAAAACTAATGAAGAGATTGGAATGGGATTTTAGTTATGTTTTAGTTATGAGTAAAGGCAAATCTGTATAATAAAGGACAAAGTAAAACATTTAGAGGGCAAAGCAAGATGACCACAGGAATACTGGCTTCTTATGCCCCCTCCATCCTGCCGGCGTGTGAAATCACAGCGGGATGCAGACGAACAGCTGGGACTTGCGCATGCACCTTGCAGCTTCAACGTCACCCAAACCACACTGTCCATGCACAGCAACTTCCAGAGGACAGGCCAGCCCAGACCAGGCACAAAGGCTGACCTCCCATGTGTCGAGAAGTGGTCCTACCTATAAAATTACATTCCAATTTCTTCATACACAATACTTTTACAATTTGTTTTAGACCTCGTTGGCTTATCTGTATAACCATTTAGCGTTGTAGTGTTCCAAAAAGTAAAGTTGATTTTTATCATTAAAAGTCAAAAAGACTAGAACAACGTAAGGTAAATAAATCACCAGGATCAGATAGATTGCATTAGAAAATCTTCCAAGAACTTAGTCAATTGATAGAGAGGTAATTTTTCCTAATATTCAAAGTGGATGTAAACCCGATTCATGAAATTTGAGCTGGGCACATAGATCTGCAGTGTTTTATTGTCTCTTTCCAAAGCCCTGTGTCTAGTAGCTGTCTCAGGCTGCGTTCGAAGCACGAAGCACTTTTTTTGCATGGACTGTTTATTTAATATCAGTGGATATTCACAGCACAGAGCACTTCAATTCAATTCATCCATTAATAACATATTTTTTATTTATATATTTTTTTATAACTGTATGGACTTTTTTTCAAATGTTTAGTTGTTGATTTTGAGCACTATAGTCGTTGCCTATGATCTAGAAAGGGTTTGATATATATCCATATACCCACACACCACGAATAACTATATACGCACGGATTCATAGGAGGTTACTGATCTATTCCTCATCTTAAGTTTTTTTTTTATTCATTATTTTTTGGTTTTACACAAATTAAGAGGTGCCAATACCTACTACCTCACTCCCATTTACTCTTTACGTCCCATTTCGGTGGAATTTCACGTAGGGGCAGCCACTTAACAAGCAATACACATTCTATACTAGCACCACTGTAGCACTTGAAAATAATTGGTCCGTAGCGCGGGTTCTACCTACCCCCCTCTGTATACAGTGACCAAAAAGCCAAAAAAGTATAAACAGAAAATAATTGCAAAAACCAGTTGAATGGGCAACCAGCCAGAAGAAAAATAAAAAGTGAAAAAAAAAAGTGTAAAAATCATCCAACAGCACTCTTTGCGGATGACATATTGTTAACAATCACTCACCCACATATCTCTCTTCCTTCCCTTCACGTAACTCTAGATCTATTTAGCAGCCTCTCGGGTTTTAAGATTAATCCAACCAAAACGGAGGCCCTCCCTATAAATAACCCGGCGGATGCACTCACCTCCTTACAAGGTAAATTCAATTACCGCTGGTATTTAGGAGTCCGCCTGTCCACTCTCTATTTTACCCTATACCAGTTTAATTTCCCTCCTTTATTTATAGAGATAAATAGATTACTGAAGTTATGGATGAAGCACCCGTTATCTCTCATTGGGAGAATAAATGTCCTCAAAATGTCTATACTCCCTAAGCTATTGTATTTCTTTGAAACTCTCCCCCGGTACTGATCCCAATGACTCAGCTAAAAGCACTTCATAGGAACTTTCTAAACTTTATCTGGAATAACGCCTCCCATAGAATAGCCAGCTCACTCCTCATGGCCCCCCACACGCAAGGTGGTTTGGGGGCTCCCGATATATTTAAATATTATTATGCTACCCACTTAAAAGCTGTAACCTCCTGGATGTCTAGACTTGCCCCAAACTGATGGTCTGAGATAGAGATGGGAATTACAGTCCCTGCTCACCCATGCTCTATGTTATGGCCCTTGCCCGATAAATTCATTGCTCACTTACGAAAGATTTGTCTGAACCCTATGCTATTTACTCTTTTAATCTGGAGACATTGTTCTAGTAAATTTTCTTTGTCTTCTCCTTGCCCACCCCTAATAAACGTTCTCTTTAACCTAGAAATCCCTGATAGCTTATCCTATGATTCAATGCTACCATAGGCGTGCGCACAGGGTGTGCCGGCTGTGCCCAGGCACACCCTAATCACCCTGTGCAGCACAGATTATCCCTACTGCCCTGGCTCCCCCCTCCTTTCCTCTACATCACTACTGGCTTCCCTCCTCTCCTCTCCTGCCGGCTGTTGCTGCAGGGATGTTTTAGGATGAGTGAAGGAAGGAGCTGATAAATATGTATTTATCAGCCTCTTCCCTTTCAGAATGAACATGGTGAGTGATCAGTAGTGTGTGTTTGAGCTTTGGGGGGAACACCCTAATGCAATGGGCTGCGCACACCTATGATTGCTACACTGGACCCAAGCACACATATTCCAACTACGCCACCTAGTGCACCCAGTGACACGTAAATTATTATCTTTCACTGACCTACAGTCAAAGCATAAAATTCCGAAAACTCTTTTTTATTTCTTCCTACAAATCAGACATTTTTTTGCTTCCAGGTCCCCCCAACTGACCCTGAGCATCCCTACTGACTTTGAAGTGATGTGTTCTAGAGGCCCTCACGAACTTCACCATATTTCCACTATCTACAAAATCCTACATTCAGCTTCCCCCCTCTCTGAAAATACCCATTTATACATGGGGAAGTGATCCCACATATTGAATAAGCCCATCCCATTGGGAGACTGGAGACAAATTTGGGACGCTGCCTCTAGGGTTTTTTAGATGTGTAGCCCAGAAAGAAACTACATACAAAATCCTTATGTTCTGGTACAGAACTCCCGAATTTCTAGCAGCGTGCAATTTGACCCCACATAGCCAATGTTGGAGATGTGGCTCCTCTGTGGTTACCCATTTTCACATCTTCTGGGAGTGTCCTGTAATAACCCCCTTTTGGTCACAGGTCCATGATTTCCTGGAGAAGACCCTGGAGATAACTGTACCCTTTCAACCTCTATACATGTTATAGGGCCTACTTCTCCCAAAGATATCCAAAAATCTTTGCAAATTACTGGCTTTTTTTTTATTGGCAGCCAAACGTGTCATTCCTCAATGCTGGAGAACTACCTCTCCTCCCACTTTTGCACAATTTTTATCAACAATTGCTGATATTCGAAGGATGGAACATCCTTCAGCTGTTATAGACAATTCTCTTCCCAAGTTCGAAGCTATTTGGGAGAGGTGGGACTCTTCTGACTTTAACACAGAACCTCACTTTACCCCACCATAACTGCTTATCCATTGACCATGTCCCTACAGATGTGTATAGTTTGATTCCCTTCCTATAGGTAATAGAATGTTGTTATATGCTTATGCTCAGCAGAGCCATGATAAGTTGTTCTTGTTGAACCCACTACTTATTTTCTATCTTATGGTATAACTTTCTTGTATGCGACCAGACCTGTATGTTCCCTGCTAAAAATGTGATTGTTCATTTCTTGCTCTCTTAATCATTCAAATGTCTGGTTTATATAACTACTTTGTCTGACTTGAAAATCTATAAATAAACAATAATAAAAAAAAAATCTTCCAACAGATAATATGTGTATAAAACTAGGATTTTTTAATGCAGCTTACCTGTAAAATCCTTTTCTTGGGAATACATCACGGGACACAGAGCCTTAATTACTTAATGGGTTATGTAGTCACCACAGGGGATTGGACATTGGCAAACCCAATTAAAATTGAGTTCCTCCACTATATAACCCCTCCCAAATGGAGAGTACCTCAGTTTTGTAGCAAAGCAATAAGTGTTCCACGAAGAGGGGTGGGAGCTCTGTGTCCCGTGATGTATTCCCAAGAAAAGGATTTTACAAGTAAGTTGTATTAAAAAATCCTATTTTCTTGATCATACATTACGGGACACAGATAATTAATTCATTAATGGGATGTCCCATAGCAATGCTAAAATTTGAGGGGTGGGAGACACACATCAGAATAAGACCGCCATCGAGCCAGAGGATCGATACTGCTGCCTGCAGCATACTACGCCCGAAGGCAGCATCCTTGTAACCTCTCACATCTCCCTGGTAGAATTTAGTAAATGTATGGACCGAAGACCAAGAAGCAGCCTTGCAGATCTGAGCCATGGAGATCTGGTGATGCACTGCCCATGAAGCACCAATTGCTCTAGTCGAGTGCGCTTTCACCTGAAAAGGAGGGATCTTCTTTACTAAACCATAGGCCTGAATAATGAATTGTCGAATCCACCTTGCAATAGTGGATTTTGACACTGCCTGGCCCTTCCTTGGGCCTTGTGGCAGAATAAACAATCAGTCTTCCTTATCTGAGCCGTAGCTTGCAGATAAACCTTTACCACTCTAACCACATCTAGAGAGTGTAAACTCTATTCCTCCGCAGACTGCGGATCTGGAAAAAAAGACGGTAGGGCTATATCTTGATTCAGATGAAAACCTGAAACCACCTTAGGTAAGAAAGTTGGGTGAGGATGCAGCACCACCCTGTCTTCATGAATAATCATATACAATTCTTTACACAAAAGAGCCGCCAATTCCGATACCCTTCTTGCTGAGATTATGGCTACAAGAAAAACTGTTTCTGTGTCAACAGACTTAGAGAAACCTAGTGTAAAGGTTGAAAAGGTAGCTTCTGTAAAACAGAAAATACCAAATTCAAACCCCATGGGCACACGGGAGACTTAACCGGCGGATTCAAACGCAGTGCACCCTGAACAAAGGCCCTGACTAGGGAATGAGAGGCAAGCGATTTTTGAAAAAATACAGACAAAGCTTTGGCCCTTAATAGTGCTCAAGGCCAACTTTATATTTAAGCCCAACTGAAAAAAAGGCAAGAACACTATTAATGGCAAATTTCCTAGGATGCCACTTTCTGGGTTCACACCAGAAAACATATGCCTTCCAGATTCTGTAGTTGATGAGCCTGGAGGCCGGCTTCCTAGCATTAACCAGAGTGGATAGGACTGGCCCTGAGAGCCCACGTTTCCTCAGAACGTGGGTCTCAACAGCCAAACCGTCAAATTTAGACTTTGTAATGCAGGATGGAATATTGGACCCTGCGATAGTAGGTCTGGGCGTAATGGAAGAACCCAAGGTCTTCCTACTGCCATCCTTACGACTTCTGCGTACCAGGGTCTCTTGGGCCAAGCCGGGACAACCAAAATCACAGACTTTCCTTCCTTCTTGACTCACTGAAGGAATCGTGGGAGAAGCGGAACTGGAGGGAATGCATAAATCAGGAAATACTGATCCCATGAGATTGTCAGGGCATCTGACCCTTGAGCACAGGGATCTCTTGTTCTTAACACAAATCTGTCCAGCTTTGCGTTGAACCTGGAAGTCAGCAGGTCCACATCTGGGGTACCCCATTTCTAACATATGATTTGAAACATGTCTGGGTGTAGAGACCATTCTACTGGACTCAGTTGCTGGCGGCTTAAAAATCAGCCTGCCAATTTTCTACCCCTGGAATGAAGACCGCAGATAGGCGAGGAATATGCCTTTCTGCCCAGGCCAAGATATGATTCACCTCCTTTTGGGCATCCAGACTTCTGGTGCCTTCTTGGTGATTGATATAGGCCACAGCCGTAGCATTGTCAAATTGAATCCGAACCGGCCAACCTTGCAGTCTGTGAGACCAAACTTTGAGGGCTAGATGAATTGCCCAAATCTCCATAATGTTGATAGGTAGGAGCTTTTCGTCCCCGGAGTATCCCCTGGGCAGATGAAAAAAGTGGTGATGTCTGCGCTGTGTGACAAAGGGAAGGGGACAATGTGACTGATAGGCACACTAAGGGGCAGATCCACAAAGATATTACGCCGGCGTATCTCTTGATAGGCCGTGTAATTTCAAATGTTGCGCGTCGTATCTTTGTTTTGTATCCTCAAAACAAGATACGATGGCATCTCGGCTAGATCCGACTGGCGTACGTCTTAGTACGCCGTCGGATCTAAGCTGCAATTTTTCAGCGGCCGCTAGGTGGCTTTCCGTCGAATTCCGCGTCGAGTATGCAAATTAGCTAGTTTCGGCGATCCACGAACGTACGTCAGGCTTGCG
Source organism: Rana temporaria (assembly GCF_905171775.1). NCBI lineage: Eukaryota > Metazoa > Chordata > Amphibia > Anura > Ranidae > Rana > Rana temporaria. The sequence continues at coordinate 335,208,890 of NC_053490.1, read as the reverse complement.
CATTTTTTTTACGTCGTATGCGTTCAGCTTTTTCCGGCATATAGTTAAAGCTGCTGTTATGAGGTATACTCAATGTTAAGTATGGCCGGCGTTCCCGCGTACAATTTTGAATTTTTGATGTTGTTTGCGTAAGTCGTTCGCGAATAGGGATTTGCGTAGAATGACGTCACCGTTGTGAGCATTGGCTTATTCCGGGTTAATTTCGAGCATGCGCACTGGGATACCCCCACGGAACCTTGTTTACGTCGGGGTCACGACGTATTAACATAAAACACGCCCCCATTACATCCATTTGAATTCCGTGCCATTACGCCGCCAAAGATACACTACGCCGCCGTAACTTACGGCGCTAATTCTTTGAGGATTCGAAAAAAAAGAATAAAGTTACGGGTGGACTTTATGTCCGCTGTGAAGCCGGGCATATCTGCATAGGTCAGGGGTTTATTAGAACACGATTTGCTCCTACCTGAGTCCTCTGTGGTGGGTTCCGAGTCTCCACTGAAGTCCTCCTCGCGTTGCTGTGTCGGCACCATCTTATGTTGAGCTGCCGGCTTCTGAGGGAAGTGAGGCATCAATGCCTCTGTGGTCGGGGGATCAGGCTAAAAGGCTGTGTGTTGACCCGGAGCTCTTCTAATGTGCTGCCATCCAAGCCGCGCACCATTTTTTTGTTATTTATTAACTCCATACAGGTTAAGCTTTTATATTTAGTAGGGATTTAACAGGGATTTTGTAAAATCAGCTGTGTTTTTATCTGCTAATAATGATTTTAGTGTATTTTTTGCCAATATACTGGTTTGATAAACATTTGCGCAAATACCGCAGGGTCTAAAAAATCATTAGCACCTTCTTTTTATTCTAGAGGTCACATGCTTTGAGAATGTATATCTTTTGGGGGTCTTTCACAAATTCAGAAAGCTGTAAGGGAAAAATGAAAACCTTACGATTTTTTGAGAAATTTGAATATTTACACTTTTGTGTCTGTTCAATTTTCACCATTTCGCTAAAGGGCACAATTTAAAAGTTAAAAATATTTGTTATTTATTAACTCAATACAGGCTAAGCTTTTATATTTAGTAATAATTTTGTCAAATTTGCTGTGTTTTTACCTGCTAATAATGATTTTAGTGTATTTTTTGCAAATATATTGCAAAAATATTTGCATTTGCGCAAATACCGCAGGGTCTAAAAAATCAGTAGCACCTTCTTTTTATTTTACTGATCACGCGCTTTCAGAAATTATATGGTTTTGGGGGGTCTTTCACAAATTTTGAACATTATAAGTGAAAAATAAAAAAGCAAAGGAAAAAATGCAAAAATGGTCTGGCCACCTGAGTGTACAAAATAGAGCACAGGGCCTGGCAAGAAAAGGGTTAAGACAAGGACTGCATCTTCTACTGTAGAGATAGGGTCATAGATTCACTTACTGTTGTCCCTCTAAAGAGGCCTGATGGATTACAGTCAGCAGCTTGCCTCTTGCTGGTACACATTTGCTAATAGTTCCTGCATTGTGTTCAATAATAGAAGTCTGTGGGGGAGAGTTACTAAAATTGTTTCTCCAGTTCCTAAAACTGGTGCAGCTGTGCATAGTAACCAATCAGCTTCTAGGTTTTATTGCCAATGCTTAATTAAACAAGTTGAAATTAGAATCTAATCAACCCCTGTCTCTTTGAGCCTAGGTTCACACATATGCGATGCGGGAACCAGCGCTCTTCGGGAGCGCAGGCAGTTCACACTGCCCTCTGTGAACCGCTACGGGTGTCAATACAATGTTAATGACACCACCAGATCAGTTCAAAGATCTTAGTGCGAAAAGGTAACTGAGCCAGGAATAATATCACATGGGTGAGAACACCCATGTGATCCGATTCCAGTGCAGGGAAAAAAAAGTCCTTGCACTTTTGCGAATTCAATGTGAGTTCAGCCATACGATCGTATGGCTGAACTCACATTGCACAGACATCGCATGTGATCGGCACCGCCGTGCGGGTACAAACCACATGTGTTGTCTGTGTTCGCACAAGTGTGATCCCGGGCTTAGGAGCTGCTCGCATCCATGGACCAAGTTGTAAAGGAAGCATGCTCAACTGATATTGACAGGAGTAAACCATGCATTAATCAGTGCACCTAAGAAGAGTCCTGCACCTTTTATCAGCAATGCAACAAACACACACAATTTCCATAAAGGACTCAGTACCTTAGAAAAAGAGTCAGCTCAAATAAGTCATTGTGATTGTTCCTGGAATAGATTTTTTAATTTTTTGCTATAATGCAATGATTAATTCTGATTACTTGGTTTTGTTCCAGTATGAGGACTGAATAAACTGAGCTGTAATTAGCACAGAACAGTTTGTCTGGGAACATTGTTGTCATAGCAAAAAAATTGTAATCTCTAATTTACCACTGCATCTAAGTGCCCAATAACTTTTGTGAGTGAAGGTTGTCTATGTTTTTCACTCATTGTTTTAAAACATGGACATACAATGATTAGGATTGATGTGGTGAATAAGGATATATTCAATTACATCCTACAGCAATAATGTGCTTGTTTAAAGAAGTAAATTTACATTTATGGATAGTTATTTATGTGTCATTTATGTAGACAGAATATAATGTACTTTGAAACTATGTCTGATTCGACTACATCATAAAATGCTTGAGTTTTGAAAGAGAATCGAGTATAGCTGTCAGAATTAATTTTACAATCTAATTAAAATGTTCAAGAGTTTATTTTCTATCCCTCACAACCCACTAATGTCATCTTGCCACTAAAACATTTGCTATGGGATATCATTTTTTTTTTTTAATAATTCCATTTCCAAGATGTAATGTATTTGGCAATGACTGTGAAGGTGGCTATCCAATAAATATGATTAATGCTTACCACATATTTTTCAGGAGTGGAACATCAGACAGAAATCTAAAGGTTATACTCACTATATAAAATGTAAATAGTAAGTGCATCCATATATCAAAGAGGCATAGTTCTTGCTGCTCTCCTAATGTTCACCCATTTACAGGTATTTGGGGGTTGCATGAGCCTCTACAAGCTGTGCCTGTGACTGTCAGTCATGGGAAATATGCACAATTTTTTAAGGTTTCACATCCAATGATGTCTGTGTGAATGAAGCTAATAAGTGTATGGAATCATTCATCAGTCTCCTAAACTCTGCTAAACTCTGGCGTACAGCTTTTAGCAGAGGTTTTTTTTTTCTTTCTTTTGAAGCTAAGGCCACCATTGTCCTTAACAACCACTGAATAGCTGGTTGTTAAGGATACAGTGGCCGACCCACTCCTTAACAACCAGCTATTCACTGGTTGTTAAAGATGCCAGGAGAAGCACCACTTGTTAACGCTGAAGCGGCTAAATGTAGCTTACAGTCTAAACTCTGTTAAACGTTGGCAAACAACACTAAAACTTCAGTGTTTTTTGTTCAGCGTTTCTAGAGCAGTGTTTAGCTTTCTAGTGTGCATGAACCCTAAAGATTAGGGTATACATAAAGCCATAACTAAAAGGGTAAGGACAAATACAAGATAGAGGACTTGGACATAGTGCATTATCATCAACACATAATGTATTGTACTCATGTGAGATCATGTATTATCATATCAAAGTAATACACTCACAGGTATTTAAGAAAAAGGTTGGAATGTAAGTAGTACAGAAAGAAAAGGTAATCTTGTGGAGCTAATACACACCATGGTCAGATTTTTATGTGAATGGTTTTATCTGGCAAAGCCTAAGTTTAGTTAAAAATCTTTGTTTAGTAAAAAATGTCCTCTTCTGATAACCCTCCACCCCGTCACTGCAATTGCCTGGTCTGGTTATTGTTAATAGAACTAAGGGGGCTGTGACAGGCACACATTAAGAATGCGTGACGATGCCTACCCTTTACTCCCAGCTACAATTATTAGAAGCTGGTACTACAGCCTCTATAAATTAAACAAAATTAATCTAGGAATGGAGGGGCCCACCCTTCATTCATGGATTATATTAACCACTTAAGACCCAGACCAATATGCAGGTTAAGGACCTGGCCCCTTTTTGCGATTCGGCACTGCGTAGTTTTAACTGACAATTGTGCGGTCGTGCGATGTGGCTCCCAAACCAAATTGGCGTCCTTTTTCCCCCACAAATAGAGCTTTCTTTTGGTGGTATTTGATCACCTCTGCGTTTTGTTTTTTTTGCGCTATAAACAAAAATAGAGCGTCAATTTAGAAAAAAATTCAATATTTTTTAATTTTGCTATAATAAATATCCTCCAAAAATATATAAAAAAAAAATTTTTCCTCAGTTTAGGCTGATACGTATTCTTCTACTTATTTTTGGTAAAAAAGTCCCAATAAGCATTTATTGATTGGTTTGCACAAACGTTATAGCGTCTGCAAAATAGGAGATAGTTTTATGGCATTTTTATTAATAATCTTTTTTACTAGTAATGGCGGCGATCAGCGTTTTTTTTCATGACTGCGACATTATGGCGGACACATCGGACACTTTTGACACGTTTTTGGGACCATTGTCATTTTCACCGCGGAAAGTGCTATAAAAATGCACTGATTACTGTGAAAATTACAATGACAGTCAAGGGGTTAACCACTAGGAAGCGTTAAGGGGTTAAGTGTGCCCTAAGGGAGTGATTCTTATTGTAGGGGGGTGTGGCTGGACGTGTCATGTCACTGATCGTCGTTCCGTATACGATCAGTGACACTGCCACAGAGAAGAACGGGGAAGGTGTGTTTACACTCACCTCTCCCCGTTCTTCAGCTCCTGTGACTGATCGCGGGACACCAGCTGTGATTGGGTCCACGGGTCCCATGGGGAGGGTCACGGAGCTTCGGACCAGGCTTGCGAGCGCGTGCGGGCTCTTAAAGGCGATGTACCTGTACGTGCCCAGCCGTGTCATTCTGCCGACGTATATCAGCCTTAGGCGGTCCTAAGTGGTTAAATGCACTTTAGAAGGATAATGCTCCCCCACAATAGCGTTCCTCTCTCCCTTTCTCTTGTCTCCTGGCTGCAGGAGCTAGCTTTCTGCCTTCAACAGCCATGGGCTGTTTTGGCACCAGGTAGGCTGTTGGTGCATTGCTTTGCTATTAAAAATGATTTGGTTTTATGATGAGCAGCTCTCCATTTCTTTTCCCGAAGTATCAAAATTATACATTCATAGATAATTTTTCATTCATAGAATCTGTAGCACAGGCTTCTATTAATGGCATAGCTGGGCAGAAAGGGCGGGCATAGTACATTACATTTGATGAGTTTTTAATAGGAAAGCAAAGGGACTAGCAGTAACACCAGGGATTTTACACAAAAAAATACAAAGAGATCAGGATACTTTCTAATACAAGTACATGATATAGCAAACACCTATCAGGAATATGAAGTGTTGGGGTAACAAACGCTTTGAAGTGATATTAAAGTCTTGTTTTTTTTTTAATGAAAAAACTGGACTCCCGATCCTCTGCCAAACTGCCGGGTGCAGCAGTCCCATTCAGTACGCCATGTTGGCGACAGCGTATTCAGAAATGGGGATAGGAGAGAGTGCCCTGAACCCAGCCTACTTCAGCTGTTTATATCACAGAGCAATGAGGCAGGGCCCAAAAAGCCCTAGAACAGAGGTGCAGAAGAATAACCCCTTCCCCAGCCTGGGCCAGCCAACTAACTAATTGACATACTGTAGAAACTGCCTACATGCATATCTCGTTATTATTTTTTTTATTATCAAAATTTTTATTAATTTTTCAACAACAATTCCATTTAACAATATATCACATATCAAAAACATTATAATAATGTAAACATCATTATCTATATCCTATGCACCCCCCTCCCAAAAAGAAAAGAAAGAAGAAAAAAAAAGACAAAGGAAATTGTCCCCCTCACCCCCACGTATTCCCCGTGACTCTCTTCCCCCCCCCCCACCCCCCTATAGAAAAAATAAACAAAAAAAAAATGTCCTCATCCCCAGCCCTCCCTTCCCCTAACCCAGTACTCTCCTTTGGGTTACCCCGTAATCGGAAGAGTTGTCCGCAGGGGGGTATACTCCCCCTTGCCGACCTCTCCACCTTTCTGCAATCTTGCAGATTTTCGTGTCCCATATATCGGACCTGGCCTACCGGGTAAAACACCCCTTTACACCATCATTACTTTACATCCCTCCCCCTGGGCATTCCCCTTTTATTCCCCGCCCCTTTTACCACATGCCCACTTTATAGTGGGACCATTATATCCCCCCCCGTTTGCATCTGGTGGGGATATTAGGTTAGTAGTCTCCCTTTCCCCCTCCCCTCCCCTACCTCCCCTATTATTACTCCACCCCTAGTTCACCCCCAAATACCCCCAGATAGGGGCATTGGGTAACCATTTTCCACTCTACTATAGTCCCCCTCCCTTTCCCCAATACCCAACCACCTCCACATATAGATACCTCACATACAATATATGTATATTTATTTTCTTATTTTTTTTTTCTTTCTCTCTCCTTCCCCTCCCCCTTTTCTTTTCCTTCTTTTCTCTAAGCCATATTACTCCAGGGTTGCTGGGGCTCTTATAATGTTAACTGCAAACCATGGTTTGGGTGGGTACTGAGGGGAAGGTATTATAGCCAATCCAGTAAAAAAAAAATTAAACAAAAAAGGGGAGAGGGGGAGGGGATCTATCCTCTCCTTAAGCAATATAAACAGTACTTTTCGCCCCTATATCATTTTCAGCCAATTATGCCGACTTTTAATATGACTTCCCTAAATAGGGAACAGAGGGCCAGATCCACAAACAGCGGCGCAAATTAGGTTACTCAAACCTTATGTCATTTAAGTTAAGACGCCCTAATTTTGTGTCGTAAGTGCCCTATCCACAGCGCATTTGCGTCCAAAATTGCGCAAGTGTAACTTAAATTCCGAGACGTAAGGCGGGGTTATTGCAAGTGGGAAGGAAGTGGGCGTGCTTCATTGTAATGAGCCGTGACCCCATGCAAATGAAGGGCCGGCCGTACTGCGCATGCGCGCACAAATCTGCTCCTCACTGGGCATGTGCAGAACTTTGCTCGGCGCAATCAGTGAGATAGGAAAAAGGCCAAGTGTACTTAGTTTGAGGATCACCCTGTGTATAAATAGCCCCAGACAAACACACTTCCCTTGCAAAAGTATATCCCTGTGTTCCCCTTTCCTAGAGCAAGTTGCTTCTGCTCTGTCGTTTGTTGGTGTGTGTTGGTGAGTTGTGTGTGAGATAAAAGTTTTGGAGGAGTAGTAGAGTGTAGTTGGTGTTTTTTTTTCCTAAGTGTATTTTCTGATTTTTTTTTTCTGAGTGTATTTTCTGTTTGTTTGTTTTTTTTCTGAGTGTATTTTCTGTTTGTTTTTTGCATGTTTGTTTTTGAATTTGTAGTAGCTGTCTGCTTGTGTGTTTAGATTTGTGTGTGTGTTTCTTCTGTGAGTTTTTTTGTTTGTTTGTTGTGTGAGTATTTTTGTTTGTTTGTTGTGTTTGTTTTTTGTTGGTGCTGAGTGGTGGCTGTGATGGCACCCAAGCGCAGAAAGTTAAATTTTTCTGTGGTAGAGAAGCAAATACTTGCTCGGGCCATCGTCCAATATGGGAGTTATTTACATGGCCCTGAGAGCCGGAACACCTCCCCGGCCCAGAGGAAGGAGATGATTAAAAAAATAACGGATCAGATCAATGCGGCAGGGGGGGGACGAGGACCCCCGCTGGCATACAAAAGAAGATCTACGATCTTAGGAGCCTGGTCCGTGACAAGATGGCCAGGATCAATGCCCATGCCACGGGCACTGGAGGAGGCGGACCCTGCCCCATCAGGCTGACTGAGGAGGAATGGGCAGTGGCCCGGTGTTTCCACCCACAGCAGGTGGTGGGCCTGCGTGGCTATCAATCAGATGTTCCTGTGAGGACAGGTACGTTTTTGGGTTTTTCTATCTGGTGATTAGCCTGTGTGGGTGGGGGAAGGGAAGATGTGCCAAGTGTGTGGATCCTCAAACCTGTGATTGTTTTGTGTCCTCCACAGATGGCCAGGAGATTGCAGGCCCATCAGGCCAGGAGATTGCAGGCCCATCAGGCCAGGAGATTGCAGGCCCATCAGGCCAGGAGGTTGCTGGCCCATCAGGCCAGGCTGCTGCACCATCCCCAGGACAAGAGGCTGCTGAGGAGTCCCAAGAAGGGCAGGATTCCCCAGGGGAGGGGAGTGGCCACACCTCCCCTCATGAGGAGGTTGAGGGGGAGGAGGATGAGGGGGTGGAGGCTGAGGAAGAAGATATGCAGATTGGCAGGGAAGTCCTTTTGGCCTCTGATTTGTTTACCCCTGAGGCTACCCCTGAGGCTGGCAGCAGTCAGGCCACCATCAGGGGTAGCCCCTCCCACTCCTCCCCCAACAGGCCTCAACCCACAAGGGTCTCTCTCTCCCCTCCTCCCAGACCACAAGCCTCAGCGGCAGGCAGGATGGCGACCCAGGAGACCAGGGGGGTGGCCGAGCGTCTGCCGACCAGTCTGCAGAGGGACAATGCCCGGCAGACCCGCAATCTGGCTCAGATAAAAGAGACTCTGAGCCAGATGGAGGTCAGCCTGGGTGCAATGAGGGAGGCAATCACTGATGGGGCCACAAACTCCTTGGCGGTCATCACATGCTTGTGTGACCTGCAAACCGCCACAACAGGCGTGGCCCAGGAGGTGAATGCCCTGACCCAGGCTGTCCAGGACAATACCCGGGCTGGCCAGGCCAATACGGCTGCCCTCACAAACTGTCTGACCAGGATAGCAGTGGCCTTGGAGGGCAGGCCAGCAGGAGGACAGTCACCAGGGGAGGCTCCTCCTTCCCGTGCTCACCCACCCCCCCAGGATGATCCTCCTTCCCCTGCTCACACCCCCCCATGAAGATCCTCCTTCCCCTGCTCACACCCCCCCAGGAGGCTCCTCTGGTTGGCCGTGCCCATGCCCGTGGGCGGCCCAGGCGTAGAAATCGCCGCCGCCATAAATTTTTCAGGGTACTTTTGTTTTTTTCTTTTTAGGATTTTGTTTGGTATACTGTACTTATGATTTGTTTAATGTGTGTGAATGATGTGTGAATGTGGGGGGTGACATTCCTGATGAAATAAGGGTGTCACCCTCAGTTTTGGTGGAGTAGGGATCCCCAGGACCAGGGAGAAGTGATCCCAGGTCCCTGAATGGTGTATGAATGCACAGTGACATAATTGGAGCCGTTGTGGGGCGTTACTGCTCCCAAGTACCATTGGGGGGGTACTTGGATCTAATCCAATTAGATGTGCATGTGATGTGTCTGTGCTAGGGACCACAGTGGTGTGCATGCATGCATTGTCATTGTGACATAATTAATGTGTGTGTTTACTGTGCAAAGATGCCTTCTGCGAGGCGTCTCCTGGCTGCTGTTCCCTCAGCAGACCGGGTAGAGTTGGTTGGGGGCGGATTGTCTGGTTCGGGGGTCAGGTCATCACATATGTCAATCTCCAGGCCTCTTCTCACTGCGAAGTTGTGCAGAATGCAACATGCACCGATGATCTGGCACACAAAGTCTGGGGAATACAACAGGGTACCCCAAGACTTATCCAGGCATCGGAAACGGGACTTCAGGAGGCCAAATGTGTGTTCCACCACTCCACGGGTACGTATGTGTGCAGCATTGTATCTTTCCTCTCCTGGGGTTTGGGGGTTCCGGTATGGAGTCATAAGATGGGGTCCCAGTGCATATGCAGAGTCACCTGGAAGGGAAAAGACAGGAGGATGTTAGTCATGCATGTGCCCCTCGTGATGTCTGCATCATGGGGGGGGACAGTCATACCTGACACCCATGTCACTCACCAACCAGCCAGCTGTCCCCATACACATTCTGTTCCAATTCTCTGGAGATGTTGCTGTGATGGTATATGTAGCTGTCATGGCTGGATCCTGGGAATTTGGCACAGACGTGCCATATGAGGTATTTGGCATCCACTATCACCTGTACATTGATTGAATGCCAGTGCTTCCTATTCCGGTACATGTGCTCTGTCACATGGGGGGGGGCTGTAGTGCCATATGTGTGCAATCAATTGCCCCGATGGTGCGTGGGAATCCAGCAATTTGGAAAAAATAAGTCATTGTGTCCATTCGCTGGACCTCCTGGGAGGGTTTGATGAATTGATTGGCCATGCGTCTCAGGATTGCAGGGACAACCTGGTGCACACATCTGCTCATGGAGGATTGTGCCATCCCAGCCACACGTCCACTTGTGCGCTGAAAAGAGCCAGTGGCAAGGAAATGCAGTGTTGCCATTACCTTGATCAGTGGCTGCACTGCATGTGAGCGTTGTGTTGGGCTGGTGAGGTCATCCTGCAGGATTGTGGTTAATTCCAGGATGGCTTCACGGTTGAATCTGAAGTTGCCATACACCTCAGAAGCAGTCATGCCAAACACATCTAGGCGTCTGCTGTATACCCTCTCCTGTGCCCTCCTCCTCCTTCTCCTCTGTTCCCTCCTCCTTCTTAGTGCCTCTAAAGTCACTAGTGCAGTTATGATCATGGATGGCCCTGGCATGTTGGCAGACAGATTGTAGTCCGTCAAGTGTGTGTACTCAGCTCTTCCTTAATGGTATTGCTTTAGCAGACCTTTACATGGCAGGTGTAAAATTAGGGCTGCTTTTATAAAGTGTAACTTCCCGCCGGGAAACTAACAGAAGCGCACAGGGCGTAATCTACGGCGCACACACTTATTTTTGTGGATCGCCCTATCTCCCTCATTTGCATCTTTGCCTATCAAAACAGCGGCGTGTCTAGCGTATTTTGCGCGCAAAGAAGCACCGGTGTAATTCTTTTAGGTAGGACGGAAATACCGGAATTTCAGGCGTATCTCGTTTTGAGGATCAGGTGCAAATATACGCGCGACACAAATTTCAATTACGCCGCGTATCTCGAGTTAAGTCGGCACATCTGCTTTGTGGATCTGGCCCATAATATATATATAAAAAAAACAGTTTCACCTCTCTGATTAATACAAATGGTGCTCTTCACCCCTATGCAAACTTCAGTCATTATACCAACATTTATATTTTTTCCATATACCATTTGAAACAATTATATCAGTGTGTTAATAATTCATTTCAACCTTCTCCACAAAAATAAAAACAAAAAGGGAGTAGGTAGTGCCTCAAGTATCCATATACCCTTTTCTCCCATATTATTTCATACACTTCTACCATTATTTATATAATTATTATCTCAACTATATATATATATATATATATATATATATATATATATATATATATAAAAGGGGAAAGGGGGTGGGGTACACCTTCAAATTTTATATCTATATACCATTTCTCATATATTATTTCATACACCACCCTTTATATAATTATACCAACATTTAAGTTCTACAAGTATGTGAGACCCTTATTCCCATATTCTGTTACAAACTTTTGTCCCAACAATCCCGTAATTTCATTCACCCTTCTTCCAAAATAAAAATACATGTAATAAAAGGAAGAAGAAAAAAAAACCTCCCCTCCAACCTCTATCTCTATATGCCTTTTCTGATCCATTATTTCTTAAAGTTGTACCACCATTTATATAACTTTTAACCATCGGTTTTCTTCCCAATTTTACATATAGAAATGTCCCTTCTATATATAAACACCAACAACATATACCCATCCCTTGAAAAAAAAAAGCACAAAAACAATAAGTGAGAGACTACAACCCTTTACCCCCCCCCCCCCGCCCCCACCCTACCATCCTTCCCCAAGGGTATTCCAAAACAACCTTCCTTTTAATTGTTTTACTTATTATGCATGTTTTTTTTTCTAAAGGGCACTTGTTTCCATAGTTCTGGACGTTGTAAATAGTTTCCATTATTACTCCTTCTCCAGTCCACGAAATCTATTGGGGGTAGGTCGAATATGGACTCTTTAACTGCAAATTTGTGTAATTTACATATTATATCTCTTGGTCTTTCAGCATTGGGGGTAACATATGATGGGATACAATGTATTCTATCAACCTCAATAGTTTCTAATGCCTGCTCTCCCATTATTTTATGGAATATTTCTTGAACTGTCGGAAGTAGAGAGCAGAGAAGCAGGGGCCAAAAAGCCCTAGAACAGAGGTGCAGAAAAATAACCCCTTCCCCAGCCTGGGCCAGCCAACTAACTAACTGACATACTGTAGAAACTGCCTACATGCATATCTCATTATTAATGTCCATATAAGGGAACATCTGGGTAGCAGTGACCATAACATGATTCATACTCTGAATGGTCTAAGGTTCTTAGTGGTGTTACTGTACCCCAGGGTTGGGGTTTTTACCCTTACATTTTAACATATTCATGAATCATATAGGACAGGGGTGTCCAGTCAGTGGCCTGTGGAGCCCTCTGATGTGGCCCTCGACCTCCTGCTCTGGGATGGAATAGAATACTGTTATTAAAGGTCAGTTTATTACTAAAATCACAGTGTATATATGGGCATATCTTTTCTTCAGTGATTACTGGACTGCTTTCAAACTGATCCGCAGGCGCAGAGCAGTTTACCTACGGGGTACCTGCACTGAGCCATAGACTTCTGTTATTACCTGCGAGTTTGGTGTGCTTTCTGAAAGTGCACCAAACCTGCATAATAAAATAGAAGTCTTTTGAAAAGGGCAGGCCAAAGGTACACTGCGTTGCACCCGTGGTTCGGGTAAACCGCAGCGCATCAGTGTGAAAGCAGCTTTGGGCCCCTGTCACATGGTTAGTCCGACCAATTTGACCCACCATTCACCTCTAAGTAGTGGCAGACATAAACCGACTTGTGTTCTACCTCCAATACGCTAAAAATTATCGTGGGCTGTGTTTGTGTCCACTCTGCATATGCAGAGCAAAGACGGACATGCCATTCACCTGCACTGCTCATTGTGGCCCGCAACCGGTTACCAAGTCGCTTAAGTGGCCCTACACTCTTAAAACGTTTGCGCACCCCTGATATAGGGTCTGGGATTAAAAGCACCATTTCAGTGGGTGCAGAAGACACCAAGCTATGCAGTGGAATTACATCCTTACAGGATGTCCCCAACTTTCAAGCGAACCTCAATACACTATTTAATTGGGCAACTACAGTATGTGGTAAATGTAATCTTGATGAATGTAAAGGCAGACTAAAGGCAAACATGCAGAGGTGAACAGCTGGGGGAGTCAACTGTGAAGAAGGAACAGGGTGTTCTGGTAGATCATAGACTTAATAATAGCATACAATGCCAAGCTACAGTTTTTAAAGCTAGAACAATTCTCTGTTGTATTAAGAGGTATAGATTCCAGAGAGAGAGAGAGAGAGAGAGAGAGAGACATAATTTTGCCCCTGTACAAATCATTAATAAGACCTCATTTGGAATGCAGTTACATTTTTGGCACCATTTCACAAAAAAATATCAGAGAACTGCAAATAGTGCAGAGGAGTGCAACCAAACTGATAATCCCCATTAATAGGCTTCAGGGGGAGGAGAAAAATGCATTGGAGTGTGTGGCCTGGATGCTCAGCCCAGCTGAGGTTGCCACATACTATCACCAGCTCGTCCAGAACCAGGCCGCTAGACTAATCTCCGGCTTAAATAGGCGGGAGCATATTACCCCTACCCTGCGATCACTGCACTGGCTCACTGTGGTAGATCGCATTGAGTTTAAGGCTTTCTGTCTCGCCTATCGCGCTTATCATGGGACGGGCTCACAATACCTGAATTCCTTGATAACGCGATACACCCCTGCACGAGGACTTAGATCACTTATAGCTGGTCTCGTCACTTGTCCATCTGAGGTTGCCACATACTATCACCAGCTCGTCCAGAACCAGGCCGCTAGACTAATCTCCGGCTTAAATAGGCGGGAGCATATTACCCCTACCCTGCGATCACTGCACTGGCTCACTGTGGTAGATCGCATTGAGTTTAAGGCTTTCTGTCTCGCCTATCGCGCTTATCATGGGACGGGCTCACAATACCTGAATTCCTTGATAACGCGATACACCCCTGCACGAGGACTTAGATCACTTATAGCTGGTCTCGTCACTTGTCCATCTGCTCGCCTGCTTACCTTCGGGGGTAGACGCTTTTCTGTGAGAGCAACGGCCCTATGGAATAGTCTCCCTGTTTCTATCCGGTCTCTCCCCTCCATTATGGCCTTTCGTAAAAGGATAAAAACTTGTTTTTTTGAGGGAAAAGCAGGCTGAGTCACGTTAGTTTTCCCTGTTGTTCCTTGGTAGTTTGCTTTTTTGTGCTCTCCTTTTTTATTTTCCTTCTATTTTCTTTCCCTGACTTGATTTATCTATTTACAGGTATGTCTTCTGCGCTTAGACGCTTCCCTGACGGGCCAGTATTTGGCGCATTACAAATCCATTAAATCAATCAATCAATCAATCACTAGAGGCTGATGTGCGGCTACAGGGACATCCACTTCAACACATATTGACGTCTGGAGCCAGGATGAAATCCTTCTCCAGCTAGCATCTACAGCAGTGGTATCACGTACCTGGTAGCAAAGCTTCAAATAATGAGGAAGGCCTCTCTTACACCTCTAACTAGGGGCCCTTAGTAGTGTGAACAGAAGGTGCAAGAGTGGCACGATTACCTTTAGGTCTTGTCAGTAGCAAAGCGGGTATCCACACCAGGCAGGAGAGGTCATCAGTAGTCTTCAGTAAAGCACTCAGGCTGGTAGACAGCTGGAGGATTCCAGACTAAAGCAGGTTGGTACTGGCGACAGTGTAGCAAGTGAGGTATGCACTGGTAGCAGACCGTAGAATAGCAGGCACACCAGGATGTGTCAGGAAGCAGAGTCAGGCAAGCAGGGTCATATACTGCCAGGATGGATCAGGTACAGAGGAGCAGGCAATAGTCTGGCCTGGGTATAAGCCCAGTCAGGAGCTAATCGGTGCAATAGAAGCAAATGGAGCAGACAGAAGCTGAGGTCAAGGACAAGCCCAGGTCAGTGCAAGTTCAGAGAGTGGTCAGACAAGCTGGATCAGCAACTGGAATCAGGATACACTAGGTGGAGTCAGAGTTGCGACGTCACTATGCCCGGACCTGTTGGTGTATCCTGTAGCCGGATTACCTGTGTTATGTACGAAAGTACCTGGTAATCAGAGCCTAGTTTGCAGGAGAAGGCCTCTCTTACAGCCCTGGCTCGTGAGTCACTGAAATGGGGACAGCAAGCTTAGGAGCGCAGTGAGGTAGGAGTGCCAGAGTGGTAGCAGTAGTCAGGCACTGGATGATGATCCTTCAGGAACGGCTGGAACCAAGGACAGTTGGAGTGGAAGCGGTGGATCAGCGATCCAGGAGCTGGCGATACTGGAACAGCGGCAGCAGGAGCTGGTGAGGTAAGCCGGGTTAAGAATGATCAACAGGCAGTAGCGGAGTCAGACAGGCCGGGTCACAACAGGCAATCAGGCAGCGGATGCGAAGGGCTTAAGTGTGGTCACTGGTTCAGGTAAGGGTCTGGCAGCAGATAGGCAAATCAGGCGAGCAAGGTCAAAACAAGCCAAGGGTCAAGGATTGGAGAGGTTCGGATAGTCAGGCAGAGCCGGGTCGGTGCTGGTAACAGGTTAGACAGGGATGCAGGATACTGATACAGAGCTGCAGATCAGACAGCACTGTATTGGTGCAGCTAGTGGATTTTTAAAGGTAAAATTTCGCAAAACTGTATTAACGTGCACGCGCGCGCTCCCGGTGAGTGCGCACCCGTCGTGTACGCGCGCGCATCATTGGTGCACGCGCGCGCATTCGGCGCAACGGTGCGCAGTTACAGATGGCTGCTGTTGCCTAATTTGTGCAGCACGCCGTGGTCGAGAAACAACCTGTTACTGCAAGACTTGATCGTTTAACTTGTAAGTGCAAAAGTTTTAATTTTTTTAATAAACAATCCTAAACATATTGTAGTATGAGCCGCCACCTTCTTTTTTGTTTGTAAACCATATGCCCCAGAAAAAGGGAGGACTGATCTGTGGTTTTCAGCGGGGATGCTGATAATTGTGCATGGATATATCCAGACCAGCATTATTGTGAGGACGAGACTGATCACTTAAGGATACATCTCAATCTTATGCTTATTGTTATATATTATAACTTGGAGATCATAATTATCTGGTAAGAGGATAATACTTCTCTTTGCACTGGTGGAGCAAAGGTGCACTTTATGAATTTTTGAGCACTCAGCAGCAAACTCTTAAAGCGGTGGTTCCCCTAAAAATAAAATGTTGACATCGCATTTAGCAAATAAATTACAGTTAGAATCGGCTTGTTTTATGTAAAAAATACCTCCGTACGTATCGTTTCCATTATTCGGTCCCACCGCCACTTCCGGGTACGATGCAGGCGGTGGGCGTTCCTAATTGATTGACAGGCATCCGAACGACGCATCCATCGCGTCACGAGATGCCGAAAAAAGCCGAACGTCGGTGCGCATGCGCCGTATAGAGCCGCACCGACGTTCGGCTTTTTTCGGCATCTCGTGACGCGATGGATGCGTCGTTCGGATGCCTGTCAATCAATTAGGAACGCCCACCGCCTGCATCGTACCCGGAAGTGGCGGTGGGACCGAATAATGGAAACGATACGTACGGAGGTATTTTTTAAATAAAACAAGCCGAATCTAACTGTAATTTATTTGCTAAATGCGATGTCAACATTTTATTTTTAGGGGAACCACCGCTTTAAGTATTTCTCTAATTATTTCTATGCAATTTATTTAGATTTCTATATTTGAAATATAGTATATTTGCACATTTTTGGCTGCTTGATATGCATAATTAATTATTGTGTTTGCACATGTAAATTTGATGAATACCTTTATTTATATGCTTGATCTTTGGATAAATAATGTTTTATTAGCTATCAGACAGCGCAACCTTTTTATTTTATTCATAGTTTGTTGTGTCCTGTATTCAGGATTGTAAAAAGTGCAGCAGTCTGTGTGGATTTTTCCAGCGCAAGTTTTATTATACATTTTCTTTTTTTCTCACTGTTGACTTAACGATGTAATCAAATTTATGTCCAAAACCTGGCCAATGTCTCTGTCTAAAAACAAATGTCTCCATATTTATAGAACTAATACAAAGAGTCCACATACAGTAAGATAAATTGGTATTTAATGTACCAGAACAACATTACAGTGGATGAGAGACAGTAATTTATTGCACTATGATCTTAAAAGAGCATCATAATTAAGCCAAGTGAAAAAAGATAATATAGCTCAGAGAATTATGAAAGTGTTCACTCTCCAAAGCATAACGTGAGCAAATTTATAAAATAATAGAAAAGAGGTACAAGAAAGAATTTTTAATATGAAGAAAAAAAATGAAAGACAATTTCACTTTTTTACTTAAATAATTACACAACTGGTCATTTATAATTTATAATGCAATTATATTTCAATTTGTTTTCCATCACAGTATTATAAAATGATTGTAATATCATTTAGTTGTCTCTAGCTGGCAACATGGTAGCTTGGATGGGTCTCTATACGACTGGAGTGTTGCATGTCCTAAGGGATTTTATATCCTGCCTGTCAAATTACAGACATCCCCTGTTATTAGAGATTAATTCTAGAGAGAAACTGTGTAAGACTCATCCACTTTCAAATTAATGTAGATGACCCTGCAGCATTTTGCATCATAATACTGAGGGTACAGCAGGTGGTTATAATAAAGGCCAACCATACCATTTAGAAATCAGCTTGAGACAAAACATGTTGAAATAAACAGTGATGTCTTCAGAACAGAGACAGGTATAATTATGAAAAGAATCCTTGCAATGCACATTCTGAATGCTGTTGTGTAAATTCTCTACTCTACAATGCCCCATTCCAAGCTGTGCTGTCCCATTCTCTCTTCTATACTGTCCCCATCTGTACAATGTGCTGTACATTGCCTATCCTGCACTGCCCCATTCTGTATGTGCTGTACTTTCAAAATGTCACACTGTCTCATTCTGTATGTGTGCTAAACATTCTTTATTGCTTTCATCTAAACACTGTGCTGTGAATTTACTGTATACTCCTATACTGTGCTGTACATTTCCTATGTCACTTGCCCTTATATTGTATGTTGTGTATTTTGCTAAAAAACAGTTTCATGGATTAAAAAATAACAAAACAGTAAAGTTAGCCCAATTTTTTTGTACAATGTGAAAGATGATGTTACGCCGAGTAAATAGATACCTCACTTGTCACGCTTTAAAATTGCGAACACTCGTGGAATGGCACCAAACTTCGGTACTTAAAAATCTCCATAGGCAAGGTTTTACATTTTTTTTACAGGATACCAGTTTAGAGTTGGAAGAGCTACTGGGGATAGTGGCATTTTAATTTTTTTTTATTTAATTTTTTTTACTTATTTTTTTTATTTTTACACTTTTATTTTTTATTTTTTTTATCACTTTTTTTCCTATTACAAGGAATGTAAACATCCCTTGTAATAGGATAGTGCATGGCAGGTCCTCTTTATGGAGAGATGCAAGGTCAATAAGACCCCACATCTCTCCTCCAGGCTAGAAAGCATGAGATCAGGAAAAAAAATCCACGGATCTCATGCTTTCAGCCGCGATTGCGGCTTTTTTTTCTTCCGGGTACCCAGGCATGATGTTATAACATTGCGCCCAGGCCTCCGACGGTTTTAGAGATTTCCTGTGACCATATGGTCACCGGAAATCTCTATCCTCCCTATCTGGCAGCGGCCAATTCGTTCTCTGGCACGGGAGAGCTCGGAGAAGCAACCAGATGGAGGTGGGAGGGGGGATGTCCCCTCCCGCCGCCTATAAGAATGATCAAGTGGTAGAACTGCCGATATCACCATTCGTATGGTGTGCAGAATCGCCACCTGAAGAGGAGGATATCTGAATGATGCCTGTAGCTGTAGACATCATTCAGATATCCCCCACTGAAGTCCAGGAAGGCATATAACGTCCTACAGTACGGAAGTGGTTAAAGCATCTTCATCTAAGGTATATGTGGAAATGTTTTATTTATTTTTTTATTTGAGCATCTTTTGGGGGGTTCTGTAACTTATTGAAAATGCCAGAAAATGTTCTTTCATAAATTGGAATGTCTTTGGGTTGTATTTCTGTCTTTAAGACATAAAGCCCAGTAGCAGCTAGGTCTTTTGAATTCTAATTGCTACAACTGTAGTATTTAGTATGCTTCTCTTTATCCCACCAAAGTGTATTTCTTTATCTAGGTGTTCGCTTGGAGCTTAACACAGACAACAGTTGTAGGTTTCTAGGATATTGCCTAAATATGATTTAACCTTTTATCATTGGAATAATATAATTAGATAAGGGGTGTACCATCATCCTAAATATTCAGATAAAGAATGAGGGGGCCCAGGGATTTCCCACAGTTCCCGAGGCTCCCACAGAAAGAGATGGGCAGGGAGGACTATACCGGTACGGTAGAAATTTGGTTGTGAAACAACCAGGATGAATCACATTAGTTAAATTGTAAAAAAGGGTTTTATTCACATAAATACATTGAACAGAATAAAAAACAAAACATTAAAACAACAATACAGACATGTTTGACCACAATCCGGTCACCGATTGTGCAATCCCTTATGAACGGACAAGAGGGGGTCACGGTGAGGCAGTTGGGGTCATGAGACAATAGTCTCTTGGTCTCTACTAGTTTCGCGACCTCAATTTGTCGCTTCGTCAGGAGACAGTCTAAAATATAATGCAAGATGAAAATCACATTAAGATAACATGAAACAAACAGTTGCTGACAGGTGGTGTATAGAAAGCACCACCTGACTGCCAAATTACATTTATGGTGGGGGAAATTATTCAAAATTGTCTCCTACCTAGCGGCACATCGTCCTATGGTCCCTACAAGGTCCGAGATAGGCAGTGGGTAGTGTATGCTCCCAAAAAGCCAAGAAGATTTCTTGGGGCAACCTAATGGTAGGGATAGGTAATACTGGTGTAAGCATAATATGTCATGATGGGGAAAGGAAATGGGGAGGGGAGGGTGGATGGAAAGCGTAAAAATGAAGTGCAAATCAGCTGGATTGGAGGGGAAAGAATTTGGGGGAAGGGGAAAAAAAAAAAAAAGCGTGAAGAAGGGAACAGGGAAAAAGGGGAAAGGGGGAGGGAAAAGGATAAAAGGGGGGGAGGGTAAAAGGGAAGGGAACGGGAGGGAAGAAAGGAAGTGTAAGAAGTATGGCTCATGCAGACTCCAATATGCATGGGCAAAGGACAACAGAATGGGGTAAGGTGAAACCAGGACACCCGTGTAGAAAAATAGTGACACACATGTGATCGGGGCCAGCTATAACCCATAGCTAGCACCAGGTGATTGAATCAGCTTGTAAATCAAGTTATATAATTACCCAAGTGCTTCAACAGGTATACACAGGTGAAGGAGGTGGGGGTCCCAGGACACAAAGGTCCCAGTAGAACAGGGGATTTTGTATACGGGTTCAACAATAATAGAACCTGAGCAAAAAAATCCAAGTTTGTGCAAGAGAAGCAGTATGAATAAGTTACCAATTTCCTGCTGGTAGCAGCGCTGGTTCCTAATGCAGAGATAAAAACAATATGAATAAGGTACTGTGTTCAAAAAAGGGGGATCAGGGAAGGTTGTAATAGCATGGGTAGAGGATAGGGGGCAAGGGGGCGAGATATAGGATCGAGTACTTACTTGTCAGGTGTATATGGTGATATACATGTCCTGGGACCCAACTCCGGTGCAGACTATTGTGAGTATCCACTGGGTTTAAGTACCCCCGTGGTTGTGATATGGGCGCTGCCATTAATGAGGGGGCGTGTACATTTCCGGCAGGGGGGCGTGTATTTGGCAGCCCCTGACACCGCCATTGGTGATAGAGCGTGTACGTCCCCAACTAGGAGGGTGTGTATTTGGCAGCCTCTGTATCCGCTCGTCCATCGAAGGAGTTGGATCTGGGCAGCAGGAAAGGAGGGTGGGCGGCCCCTACAGCTGACGTGTGACCACACACGCCAATGCGGCAGGGGATTGGTCTGGTGGCATGCCAATCAATGCGGAGGGGGTGGGCGGCGCCTGCAACTGACGTGTCTTGATACACGTCAGTGCGGCAATGGATTGGTCTAACAGTACGCAGATCAAAGCACATCCATGGTGGGCGGCAACCCGGGGGCATGACATGATACGTGCGGCCAATCAGCACCCATCCAGCACTACGACAAGTGCTGATGCCGGACCGGAGGCGGCCATTACTGAGGGCAAATAGGGGTCCAATCCAGCTTAGGATCAGTGACTTCCTGCTGAAGCACAGCGATACCTGTCTCTCAGTTAGGGAGGGGGGAGGAAGAGAAAAGCAAGGTGAATGCAGAGGAGAAGAAGCAGGAAAGAGGGAAGGATTGGGGAAAGGGAAAGAGTGAAAAATTTAATGTAAGAGTGTAAACCAAGTACACTGAATGGCAGTTGTCAATAAGGCAATCAAGGCAAGGTGTCAATAAATAGTTAGGAAGTATATCATGCCAAAAGGCATGTTAAACACATCTGGGTGAAAACTGATTTACATCACCGTAATTGAAGTGAAGAAAGAAGAAAAAAAACATACACATGAAGGAAGAAAGGAGGGGGGGGGGGATTTTGTGGAACGAGAAAAAGAGGAAGGGGATTGGTTGTGAGTATGGTGTTTACAGAACAGAGCATATCAACAGCCGTTCAGGGAAGCAGGGCCAACAGGACGATTAAGGTCAGGAGACACCTTTGACATGGAAATAACCAGTACTGAAATGTAACAGTAATTACGTACAATATATAGATGAACATTGCAATCAAACAGATATAACAATTATAAATCAATAATATATATATAAAACATGAGCATCCTGTGTTACAGGAAGCTAATAGCAAGACTTATGCATAATAAATCTAGCCCGAGAAGGTGCCTGGGTAGTGCCTAGGTAGCACCCAATATAGTGGGGCAGTGGTCTATGCCGGACCACCCGGATGAGGGTGGCCGGTAGGGACCAGCCCCAGAAATAATTATCTAAAACAGGAAGCAGGTTTTGCAGGGGACAGGAAGGGGAGTAGGGGTAGAGGGCCAATTATGTCAAAATTAAATTATAAAAAGGGCTTGAAGGAGTTCATCTCATTGAGACCGGGGGGTGTGGTAGCTCCCAGGCGTTCGATCCATAGGCATTCCCGTTGTAGCAATATTTTGTCTCTGTCGCCACCGCGTGGGTCAAGCGGCAGGACCTCTAAAACAAAAAACTTAATGGCATGAGGATTAAATCTATGGTGCAATCCTACATGTCGGCCAATCGTTGTAAGTTTGCCATTTGTAGAACAATAAAGATGATCCCCTATCCTTTGACGTAGCTCCCTAATGGTTTTCCCCACATAGTATGCGTGATATTCACAGGTCATTAAATAAATGACTCCGGTGGTATTACAGTCTGCTGAAAATTGTGGACTGAATTCCTCACCATTGGGTAGAATATGCCTCGGGCCAGTGAGGATCCAAGGGCATCGTGGGCAAGTGCCACACATCGATGTTCCCTTTGGTCCGTCATTTCTCCGTTGGGGGGGTTTGTAATGGCTGCTTGTCAGACGGCTTTTAAGGGCATTTGCTCTACGGAACACTAGTTCTGGCGTGGCACGTACATGCTTTTGAAGTATGTGATGGTCACTTAGGAGATGCCAATGCTTTCCAAGGATGGACCGTAATTGGCTATGATGTGCAGAATATTTCGTGATGACTTTGGCCGTGGGGGGTCTGACCTCCCGTGGTTGTGTGAATAGTAATGAGGGTCTGTTCCTCGCTTTAGCCTTGTTAAAGGCCCTCCTGAGGGTAGATCTCGTATACCCTCTTAGGAGTAAGCGTTCCCGTAGAGCATTTGCTTGTTTACAAAAGTCTGCTTCCATCGTGCAGTTTCTGCGTAGACGCAGATACTGTGCGTATGGAATACTCTGTATGAGAGAATGTGGGTGGGAGCTGGAAGCGTGTAACAAGGTGTTCCCGGCCATGGGCTTACGAAATAGGTCAGTCTCTATCATGCCATGTTCATTTTTCATGATTTTCAGGTCCAAATAGGGGACCTGAGAGTCATCAAATGCAAATGTAAAAAACAAATTGTCGGTATTGGAGTTGAGTTTGTCAATGAATTCCTGGAGCAACAGGGTAGAACCTGTCCAGATCATGAAAATGTCGTCTATAAAACGATACCAGCACAACACGTACTGGAGATATTTGTCATAATTCTCGTTAGAAAAAATCTTTCGTTCCCATGCCCCCAAAAACAAGTTGGCGTATGAAGGTGCACATGAAGTGCCCATGGCCACTCCCTGGCTTTGTAAAAAATATTGGTTATCAAATAAAAAGTAGTTTCTAGTGAGAATAAATGACAACAGTTTCAAAATGAACTCATTACGTGGCCAAAGTGTGCGTTCCTCCTCCATGAGGAAGGATCTGGCCGTCAGTACTCCCTGCTCGTGGGGAATACTGGAGTACAAAGCCTCCACATCAATTGCCACGAGCAGGGAGTCCGGAGGGACCTGGATCCCCTCTATCCCCTCTAGGATATTGCCTAGATAGGCTCATCAGTCAAATATACTGATAAACTGATTGTAAAAGCTGATGCAAAAAGTGAAGGTGAAACCTGCGCTTAGGATGAGTTGGTAAATGGAAGGTATGTGTAATAACCAGACTGCTGCCCCTCCTAAGAAATATTCTCCTAGGAAAATATAAACGAATAAACAAACAGTAAGTGGGGGTAGTGGCGCTGTCTGTGTACTTCCTGTGATGAGCAGGGAAGGCCTAGCTAATAATAGCAGCCGAGTAATAAGCCTGACCGCTGGTGCGGAAGTTAATGATATGCAAATATGTTATACACACGAATGATTATATAAATAGTGTCCACTAGGTGGCAATGTGTGCCGTATCCGTGAAGTGCAAAATCATAAATTGTGTGTGGGTCCTATATACACACCATATGAGAGTATATAACACAACTCTCCAACATCAGTAAGTGAAATATATGCAATGCAAAAAATCAAATGGAAAATAAATAATAAACATCAAAAAGTGATGCCCTAGTAGTTGGGCAGTTGAGTCCACATAATACAAGAATACCACTAAGTAACGTGGTTATTGGGTGAAAGTGCACAATATAAATGGGTAAGTAATAATAATAAACAAAATTAGTGCAATAAAAGTTCTTCCAGCCTGTTGCGATGGGCAAACAACCAGTAACAGCAGTGAATTAGTTCATTCAGTGAGTGACATCTTGGTGACTTGGTTGCTGCATAAATATGCTATGCCAGGTGGAGTCGCTGTGTTCCCGGTGCTCCCCCTTATGTATCCCCACTCACCAGAGATATGCACCCCTGCAGGGGTAGAAGGCATATAAGGGGTCCCGGCCAGGTGTTCCACGATTCGACTTTTCAACAGTAAATTTTTTCGGATGGTCCCTTTAAATTTCCAAGCTGGGCTGGGTTGTTGGGTGTCCTTATTTATCTCCAAAGTATAGGGAAAACAAAAACAGAAGCTCCCATAGCTTAGTTCGTTTTTGTAAAAAGCAAGCTAGCTTTATTGACAATGCCAGCATATGCGTACAGCAGTATTAAAAATGCACAGGGGCAATATAAAAACTTAAGCAAAAAATAAAAATAAAAATAAACTTAAAAAAGTCCAAAACTGGGTAGCTAGAGAAGCCGTCCAGTTATAGGGACGATGGCTGCTGGAAGCAGCGGTGTTCCCACTCAGCACTTGCCGTCCGGTTGTCAGTGACAGAGCTGTGAGGCAGCGTGCGCTGCAAATGCGTTCCAGCTCGTCTCCCGGAAGTGCGTGGGGGTGTGCGTGTATCCGCTTTACGCACGTTTTGTCATTTACGTCTTCTGAAGCGGGTACACGCCTACCTCTACTCACAGTTTAAATAGAAATGTCAGCGCGTAACCGTCCTCCCACTTATAGATGATAGCCAATCAGAAATTTCAATCAGGAACCCTGCGAATTAGTAAAAGTTGCCGTGAGAGAATCCTTTGGGTATAGATATGGTTACCGCGGACTGCTATTAATGAATACATATGGGGTTTATTACCCCCCATGGTGACATTCAAATAAAATATAAAGTATGACTCCATAGCACACATGGTGATGATATTTGTGCGAGGGACAGATAAATCATATAGGTTCTTCAGGGATGGTAGTAATAAATAAGAAGGTGAAATGTAATATAATAGAGACAACTGTCTGTACATCATACATTAGCTATAAACAGTTTAGACCATGTGTGAAACATAAATGTATAAGAAATCAGGGGTGCTGACTAGATGGAACTTCCCTCCACCTAAGACCCTGTCTTTCAGGGCCATCTTTCCACCCCCAGGAATCGCTAGTGACCGTCCTTTTCAGGACAGCCACTCCAGCGATCCAAATTGCGGCTGTTTACCTTCTCTTAGAGCCGCATGCACCCCAATCAGTCACCCATAATCACCCCGGCCACCCGCCGCGCATAGCAGCACTTTTTTCTGGCGATCTGCGGCTCTTTCCCGCATCCGCGCCAGACCAGGCCTTATTCGCGGCCGCCGCAATTAGGAAAGACCGCGGCTTCAGCCGCGGCCTAGCGGTGCGCTGCAAAAAGGAGCACTGACAGCCTGGAAATTTTCCTGGAATTGTCAGGGATCATCCCCCTACCCCTGGAGGATCCCATCCTCCCCTGGATTAACAACCAGCTCATACCCACCAAGCCAAACAGCCCCCAAACCTGAGGCCTGTGGCCCGGTCGGCGGCCATCTTGGTACTCCTCAGCTACAGTGACACCCTTCTTCCCCCCCTTCCCCCCATTCCAAACAGTACTTGATCCAGGGTTTCGTCCGATCGCCTTTCAGGGATCAGGAAGGAATTTTTTTCCCTGCGGCAGCAAATTGGCTTAGCACTGCCAGGGTTTTTTTGCCTTCCTCTGGACCAAGGCCAAGCGAGAGGATTCAGCGAATCTTCCCTCTATTGCAATTAATCCCCCCCCCCCCCCCCCCGGTGACTGGCAACAATGGTTAAACTGCGATACTCTGCAGAAACGATTTGGGGTCTGAGACAATTCGCAACAGTATTACCAGCCGTCACCAAAAAGGCCTTAAAAATAGACCAACTTTTGAGATTCGATCAACGATCGACCATCAAAAATTTAAACCATTTAACCCAGCTCAAGCACATATCATGTGCTTTGATCAACACAAGATCGGCAGTAAAACACCGATCAGAAATCCACGATTTCTTACTACAAAACGATCTAGACTGCCTCTTTATCACAGAAAGCTGGCTTTCAGACGACTGCAACACCATTCTCGGAGAATTGGTGCCAGAAAACTATCGCATTATAACGGAAAACAGAATAGGGCAAAGAGGAGGAGGCCTGGCGGTGATCCATAAGTTTCATATTGCAATCACTAAGCCGGTCCTTCAAAATCCTCTTCCATTTATGGAAACCCTTACTCTTCAACTTCAAACTAACCCCCAGGAGACTGTTCACATTCTCCTCTGCTATAGGCCACCTGGGCCAAAATCGCAGCTTCTACCATCATTAACGGAGTTCATATCCACTTATACCCTTAACAGCAAACATCTTTTGCTGCTCGGGGACTTCAATCTGTGGGCCAACTCCTCACAGGATCCCATTGCGGACGCCTGCATCGACCACCTGGAAGGGTTAGGACTACAGCAACTTATATGCGGACCCACGCATGCTTCAGGTCACACACTCGACCTAATTTTCAGACAAAATCTGAAAATAAACATTTTGGGAAATGAACCTTTGCCATGGACAGACCACCATGCAATTAGTTTCATAATTTCCAAAATTCCACCAGTGATAAAAGCACCCAAGCCGGTGACAATACACTGGGCTAGATCTCAGAAGAAGCTCCATTCGGAACTCTTCAAATCTACCTTGGGAAACCGAATCGAAACTATTCATCCTCAGTTAACAGTTTCAGATACACTGGATGCCATAAATGCCGCTCTGCTACAATCAGCCAACTTAGTAGCACCGAAACGCAAAGTCCGCATCCGGAAAAAAAAGTCCGGCTGGTTCAACAACCAGCTGTCCCTACTGAAGCAAGAGCGCAGAAGGGCGGAAGCCGCCTGGAAAAGAAGCCCTTCAGAAGATCACCTCATCATCTACAAGGCAATAACTACACAATATCATAAAGAAATCTTCAAAGCAAAGAAACATCATTTTTCTATGACGATTAACAGCGCCATGAACCGCCCCCGAGAATTATTCAAGATGGTCACCCAGACCATGAATCCGGGATGTCTTGAAGTCCCCAATTCAGACACCCAAGAGTTCTGTAATGAACTATCGGATTTCTTCATCGACAAAATCGAAAGAATCCGGGTAAGTATTCTGCAAAATAATACCCCCCTCAGCCCCCTCTTCAATCAACTACAAAACACCAACAGAAACCTTCTACAATCAACTAAGTTCACTCTGGAACCCATCTCCATCGATACCACCAAAAATATCATTGGTGCGTTGCGGAACAGCACAGCACCCAATGACATCATTCCCACCAAGCTGCTGAAGGAATGCGCCGACATTCTGGCGCCTCCCATCACACAGCTTATAAATCAGTCATTTAAGGAAGGCATAGTGCCATCCCTGCTGAAAGAGGG
The DNA here is from genome assembly GCF_905171775.1 of Rana temporaria. NCBI lineage: Eukaryota > Metazoa > Chordata > Amphibia > Anura > Ranidae > Rana > Rana temporaria. Next base: position 335,181,287 of record NC_053490.1, on the reverse strand, counting down.
CACAATCCAGCCCATCCTGAAAAAACCTAACTTGGATCCCAAGGACCCAACTCACCGCCGCCCCATAACAGGCCTAAATGTTCTCTCCAAGATAATGGAGAAAATAGTGGTACAACAGCTGCAACAGCATCTGGATACCCACAATCTACTCGATCCATTTCAATCAGGTTTCCGTCCCGGACACGGGACAGAAATGGCCTTACTCAAAATATGGGACGATGCCCTCGAGGCCGCAGACGAGGGAGAATCCTGTCTCCTGGTTCTGCTGGACCTAAGCGCAGCCTTTGACACAGTAGACCACAAAATGTTACTGATGCGACTGGCCGAGGTAGCCAGAATCGCAGAAGGTGATTTACCATGGTTTTCCTCCTTTCTTGAAAACCGATCACAAACAGTGAAACTGGGATCTTTCACGTCGGAAAAACGCACGGTGCCATGTGGAGTCCCCCAAGGATCCCCCCTGTCGCCGGTGCTTTTCAACATCTATCTTCGCCCTCTCTTTGATATTATCAGTAGCCAAGAACTACTCTATCACTCTTATGCAGACGATACGCAACTGTATTTTCGCATCTGCAACAAAAAGGATCATCATCTCAGTTTAGAGAAATGTCTCTCTTCAATAGAAAATTGGATGACTAAGAGTTATCTTAAACTCAACAGTTCCAAAACAGAACTTCTTATGTTTCACGCCAGCCGAAAGAGTCAACTGGCAACAACCTGGACACCGCCGCCCATTCTGGGCCAAATCATCACCCCTAGCTCCAAAGTCAAAAGTCTAGGAGTCATTTTTGACACCTTCATGACAATGGACGCACAAATAGGGTCAGTAGTCAGCGGATCGCACCATTTGTTGCGCCTACTACGCAGACTTATTCCATTTATCCCCAAAGAAGACGTAGCAGTCGTGGTGGGAACAATCGTGAATTCCAGACTGGACTATGCTAACGCCCTTTACCTCGGGCTCCCAAAGTACCAAATCGCCCGTCTGCAAGTCGTACAGAATACGGCCGCCAGACTGGTGACTGGGAAAAGGACATGGGAATCAATCTCACCTTCGCTGAGAACCCTTCACTGGCTGCCAGTAAAAGACAGAATTGTATTTAAAGCACTCTGCCTGACACATAAGTGCATCCATGGGAAGGCGCCGCAATATCTTTGCGACAAGATAGAACCTCACAATTCTAATCGCGTTCTGCGATCCACTGACCAAAATCTGGTCAAGGTGCCAAAAACCAAATACAAGTCCAAAGGAGAAAGAAGGTTTGCTTTTCAAGGTCCGAGACTATGGAACGCTTTACCAACCAGCATTCGGTTGGAGGAAAACCACCTGACTTTCAGAAGACAGATCAAAACTCTGCTCTTTTGATGTCATGAGACACGAAACATCAAGCGCCCAGAAGCGATTCAGTTTGCATGTGCCGCGCTATATAAGTTTTTTCATTCATTCATTCACCTATGCATAAAGCATAATGGTACAAATGTAAGTATGCACATGAGTGTGCATGTGTATGTCAAGTTCAATAATAATAGTTATATCGTGAATGCTGTCAGTGTAAGCACTCAATTTACACTGTTGTGTGTCAGTTATGGGAACAATAGCGTTCAAACCAGCATCATGTAGGTGATAATCTAACGTAGTGTATCCTGACGAGCATGGCTCCAAATTACACACAAAAACGTTTTTCAAATCCACTGATCGCAATGGATATATACCATCTACCAGCTGCCATCATCCAAGATGGAAAGCTAACATCCCAAAAGGGCAGATGATGCGACTCCGTAGGAACTGCAACTCAGTCTCAGACTTTGAAACTCAAGCTGACGTGATAATTAACATATTTGAGGAAAAGGGATACAACAAGGAAAATCTAACCAGACAGAAAGAGGAAGTGCGTAATATGGATAGGAATTCCATGCTGGAACCAAAGATTAAAAAGAGGCATAAAAATACAGATGTAGCTTTTATTACAGGGTTTAATTCTCAGTATAAAGACCTTGAACACATCATTAAAAAATATTGGCCGATCTTACAAGAAGACCATATCTTGACCAGCATCTTAGGAAAGAAACCAACATTTATTTATAGACGAGCTCCATCCTTACGCCACCATCTGGTGCATAATGTTATTGACCCACCCAAACCTGTTAGTCTCTGCCCAGAGCTGAAAGGATTTTTCAAATGCCAGAAATGTCTCGCATGCCGGGTCAGTAAGAAGCAGCCAAGAAGAAAAACAAGCTTCAAATCACGTTATGACTTCAAAGAATACAAAATCAAAGATCTGATAACCTGCAATACGACACACGTCACATATGTAATTGAATGCCCGTGCCATCTGCAGTATGTTGGCAGAACCACTCGGCCCCTAAAAATCAGGATCCAGGAACATATTAGCAGAATAAAAAACGCGTACCCAAAACATAATCTGTCGCGGCACTTTGAAGAATACCATCAGAAGGACCCATCTGGGCTCATTTTTTATGGTATAGACCTAATTAAGGATAACTGGAGGGGGGGTAATAAGACCATTGCGATTTCACAGAACGAAACCAGCTGGATATACCGGCTAGGGATTCTGGTGCCCCATGGGCTTAACAAAGATATCGACTTGAATTGTTTTCTGGCTAACCCATGACACCAGGGTTCCTACTTTAGCAATATAGTAATATACTAGCAGATTATCTTTGATTATATTCCAGACTGAGTGTATAACTACACTTATTCGACCACAGGGTGAGGACCGCCCCTTTATTATCTCCTTCTGCACCTCTGTGCAATATACGGCCAACCTATTGCCAATCTAGCAATTCCTTACCCCTCTCCGGACCGTTACCCGTCAGGCCCTGGGAGTCTCTCTCCCTTGAGGAGTCTATGGGCCCCCTGCCTATGGCAAGCATGGCCCATCTCTTCATTAGGCCTCTTTCTGTGCTACCAACTTTCATGGGGTTAGGACACATGCTTAGTTCATGTGCACACCACATGAAAGGGCGGTAACAATGTGGCCAACCAACCAATTGGCCTACATATATATCTATATATATATATATATATTTTCTCCATGCCACCACAGTGCCAATTTTTTAAACCCAAGGTCATTGTATAAACACACTATCAAGTATGGGACAGTAATTATTTACTATTGGCTCGGACGCATATGAGTATAGTTGGCCTACTGTGGCTATTGCCACTTTGGCTATCTCTGCAATCATGTTTGTCTACTTGATGTACAGTTTTATAAATTGAGCCATCAGAATACACATGAGAAGATATCGTCAGGATACACTACGTTAGATTATCACCTACATGATGCTGGTTTGAACGCTATTGTTCCCATAACTGACACACAACAGTGTAAATTGAGTGCTTACATTGACAGCATTCACGATATAACTATTATTATTGAACTTGACATACACATGCACACTCATGTGCATACTTACATTTGTACCATTATGCTTTATGCATAGGTGGATGGAAGTTCAATCTAGTCAGCACCCCTGATTTCTTATACATTTATGTTTCACACATGGTCTAAACTGTTTATAGCTAATGTATGATGTACAGACAGTTGTCTCTATTATATTACATTTCACCTTCTTATTTATTACTACCATCCCTGAAGAACCTATATGATTTATCTGTCCCTCGCACAAATATCATCACCATGTGTGCTATGGAGTCATACTTTATATTTTATTTGAATGTCACCATGGGGGGTAATAAACCCCATATGTATTCATTAATAGCAGTCCGCGGTAACCATATCTATACCCAAAGGATTCTCTCACGGCAACTTTTACTAATTCGCAGGGTTCCTGATTGAAATTTCTGATTGGCTATCATCTATAAGTGGGAGGACGGTTACGCGCTGACATTTCTATTTAAACTGTGAGTAGAGGTAGGCGTGTACCCGCTTCAGAAGACGTAAATGACGAAACGTGCGTAAAGCGGATACACGCACACCCCCACGCACTTCCGGGAGACGAGCTGGAACGCATTTGCAGCGCACGCTGCCTCACAGCTCTGTCACTGACAACCGGACGGCAAGTGCTGAGTGGGAACACCGCTGCTTCCAGCAGCCATCGTCCCTATAACTGGACGGCTTCTCTAGCTACCCAGTTTTGGACTTTTTTAAGTTTATTTTTATTTTTATTTTTTGCTTAAGTTTTTATATTGCCCCTGTGCATTTTTAATACTGCTGTACGCATATGCTGGCATTGTCAATAAAGCTAGCTTGCTTTTTACAAAAACGAACTACGCTATGGGAGCTTCTGTTTTTGTTTTCCCTATACTTTGGAGATAAATAAGGACACCCAACAACCCAGCCCAGCTTGGAAATTTAAAGGGACCATCCGAAAAAATTTACTGTTGAAAAGTCGAATTAGTGGAACACCTGGCCGGGACCCCTTATATGTCTTCTACCCCTGCAGGGGTGCATATCTCTGGTGAGTGGGGATACATAAGGGGGAGCACCGGGAACACAGCGACTCCACCTGGCATAGCATATTTATGCAGCAACCAAGTCACCAAGATGTCACTCACTGAATGAACTAATTCACTGCTGTTACTTGTTGTTTGCCCATCGCAACAGGCTGGAAGAACTTTTATTGCACTAATTTTGTTTATTATTATTACTTACCCATTTATATTGTGCACTTTCACCCAATAACCACGTTACTTAGTGGTATTCTTGTATTATGTGGACTCAACTGCCCAACTACTAGGGCATCACTTTTTGATGTTTATTATTTATTTTCCATTTGATTTTTTGCATTGCATATATTTCACTTACTGATGTTGGAGAGTTGTGTTATATACTCTCATATGGTGTGTATATAGGACCCACACACAATTTATGATTTTGCACTTCACGGATACGGCACACATTGCCACCTAGTGGACACTATTTATATAATCATTCGTGTGTATAACATATTTACATATCATTAACTTCCGCACCAGCGGTCAGGATTATTACTCGGCTGCTATTATTAGCTAGGCCTTCCCTGCTCATCACAGGAAGTACACAGACAGCGCCACTACCCCCACTTACTGTTTGTTTGATTGTAAAAGCTGGCAATCTACTAAAGGTTGCTAAATTTTGTAAGACTTGTGTACAGTGCCTTGAAAAATATCCATACCCCTTGAAATTTTACAACCAAAAATGTAAATGTATTTTTTGGGTATTTCATGTGATAGATTAAAGTGGATGTAAACCTGATTCATGAAATTTGAGCTGGGCACATATATCTGTAGTATTTTGTTATCGCATTTCAATGAGCTAAGTCTTATAGCTCTCTTCTGAACGGTTCCTCTGTTATCAGCCTGAGAACTCCTGACATATTTTTTTACTTTTTAGTAAAAAGCTGCCTGAATCTTTTGTCAAAGGATTGCAGAGAGCAGCTCCTATTACAAAACAGCTCTGAGGCCCCGTACACATGACCGAGTTTCTCGGCAGAATTCAGCCAGAAACTCGATGGGAGACGTATTCTGCCGAGAAAACCGGTCGTGTGTACACTTTTCGCCGAGGAAACCGACAAGGATCTCGTCGGGCCAAAAAGAGAACATGTTCTCTATTTCCTCGTTAGTCAATGGGAAAAGTTGGCTCGCTGAGATCCTCGGCGGCTTCACAAGGAACTCAACGAGCAAAACGATGTGTTTTACCCGTCGAGTTTCTCGGACGTGTGTATGGGGCCTGAGAGTCTCTGCCTATGATGAGAGGGGGTGTGTGCCTTTCCTCCAATCAGCAATGTTAGCTATCTTGACTGTATGCCCAGACATCGCACTCTGTGTTAACCAGGAAGAGAAAATCTCCTAACAAAATCTGAACTTTCTAAACAGTATATAAATGTGAACACAGCAGATATACATATAAAACCTATGTAGGGAGATTGGTTTCATCCTTGGGTATCATCTGAGGCTGTTCACTACACTGGGTGTATGGAGGGTTTACATCCACTTTAAGACAAAGTGGCACATAACTGTGAAGTGAAAGGAAAATGATTAATGGTTTTCAATTTTTTTTTTACAAAAAAAATGTGAAAAGTGTGGGGTGCATATGTATTTAGCCCCATGAGTCAATACTTTGTAATACTTACCTTTCGCTGCAATTACAGCTGCAATTTTTTTTGGGGATGTCTCTACCAACTTTGCACATTTAGAGATAGACTTTTTTGCCCATTCTTTGCAAAATAGCTCAAGCTCTGTCAGATTGAATGGAGAGCATGTGTGAACAGAAATTTTGAAGTCTTGCCACAGATTCTCAATTGAATTTAGGTCTGGACTTTGACTGGACCATTCTAACACATGATCATGCTTTGATCTAAACCATTCCATTGTAGCTCTAACCTTCACCCCAGGTGTTTTGCAGACACTTATGCCGCGTACACATGAGTAGGGATGAGCCGAACACCCCCCTGTTCAGTTCGCACCAGAACCTGCGAACACACCAAACGTTCATGTGAACTTTAGAACCCTGTTAAAGTCTATGGGACTCGAACGTTTGAAATCTAAAGTGCTAATTTTAAAGGCTTATGCCGCGTACACACGATCACTTTTTGTGATGAAAAAAAATGTCATCATTGAAAATGATGTTGCCCACACACCATCGTTTTTGAAAAATGATGAACAAAGTGACGGCACTCTAAAGGGGAAGTTCTATTCGCCTTGAGGCTGCTTTTAGCTGGTTACTTGTTAGTAAAAGATGATTCGTGCTTTTTTGTCTGTTACAGCGTGATGAATGTGCTTACTCCATTATGAACGGTAGTTTTACCTCCCGTCTCATAACTTGCTTCTGGGCATGTGCGGGTTTAAAACGTCATTTTTGCCCACACACGATAATTTTTTATGACACAAAAAATGACATTTTAAAAAATGACATAAAAAATTGAAGCATGTTCGTTTTTTTTGGTCATTTTTCAGAAGACAAAAAATGATGTTTTGCCCACACACGATCATTTTAAATGACATTTTTAAAAATGTAATTTTATTTCATCACAAAAAGTGATCGTGTGTACAGGGCATAATAGGCAAGTTATTGTCCTAAAAAGTGTTGGGGACCTGGGTCCTGTGCCAGGGGATATGTATCAATGCAAAAAAAGTTTTAAAAACTACCGTTTTTTCGGGAGCAGTGAATTTAATAATGCTTAAAGTGAAACAGTAAAAGTAAAATATTCCTTTAAATTTCGTACCTAGGGGGGATGTAAAGTAAGCATGTGAAATAGCGCATGTTTCCCGTACATAGAACTGTCTCTGCACAAAGTGTAATTTCTGAAGGAAAAAAAGTCATTTAAAACTGACTTGCGGCTATAATGAATTCAGAGAGAATTCATTCATAAAAAAAAGCGTGGGGTCCCCCCAAATTTAATTATTAGGCCCTTCAGGTCTGATATGGATATTAAGGGGAACCCCGCAGTCAATTTAAAAAAAATGACGTGGGGTTCCACCCAAATATCCATTCCAGACCCTTCAGGTATGGTGTGGATTTTAAGGGGAACTCCACCCCAAATTTAAAAAAAAAATGGTGTGGAGTTCCCCCAAAAATCCACACCAGACCCCTTATCCGAGCATGTAACCTGGCTGGCCGCAGAAAAGAGGGGGGGACGAGAGAGCACCCCCCCTCCTGAACCGTACCAGGCCACATGCCCATAACATGGGGAGGATGTCCCCATGTTGATGGGGACAAGGGCCTCATCCCCACAACCCTTGCCCGGTGGTTGTGGGGGTCTGCAGTGCGGGGGGCTTATCAGAATCTGGAAGACCCCTTTATCAAAAAGGACCCCCAGATCCTGCCCCCCCTATGTGAATTGGTAATGGGGGGGCAGAATCTGGGGGTCCCCTTTGTTAAAGAGGCCTTCCAGATTCTGATAAGCCCCCCGCCCGCAGACCTCCACAACCACCGGGCAAGGGTTGTGGGGATGTGAGGCCCTTGTCTCCATCAACATGGGGACATCTTTCCCATGTTGAGGGCATGTGGCCTGGTACAGTCAGGAGGGGGGGGCTCTCTTTTCTGCGGCCGGCCAGTTTACGTGCTCGGATAAGGGGTCTGGTGTGGATTTTTCGGGGAACTCCACGCCATTTTTTTTTATTTGGGGTGGAGTTCCCCTTAATATCCATACCAGACCTGAAGGGCCTTGTAATTGAATTTGGGGGGACCCACATGCTTTTTTTTTATGAATGAATTCTCTCTGAATTGCTGGGGGCCGACAATTCATTATAGCCGCGAGTCAGTTTTAAATGACTTTTTTCCCTTCAAAAAATGACACTTTGTGCAGAGACAGTTCTAAGTAAGGGAAACATGCGCTATTTCACATGCTTACTTTACACCCCCCCTAGGTACGAAATTTAAAGTAATATTTCACTTTTATAGGTTTCACTTTAAGCATTATTAAATTCACTGCTCCCGAAAAAACTGCCGTTTATAAAAAAATAAATTGCATTGATACATGTTCCCTGGTGTAGGACACAGGTCCCCAAACACTTTTAAGGACAATAACTTGCATATTAGCCTTTAAAATTAGCACTTTAGATTTCTCTCATAGACTTTAACAGGGTGCTCTGTGGCTTTTCGAATTTGCCACGAATACCCCAAATTGTTCGTTGTTCGCCGAACAGGCGAACAGGCAATGTTCGAGTCGAACATGAGTTCGACTCGAACTCGAAGCTCATCCCTACACAGGGAGTTTCCAATGGAAAAAGTCAGACGGAAGCTTTTCTTCAGATATTCCATCCGTGTGTATGCCCCATCTGACTTTTTCCGTCGGAAATTCCGACGGAATTAGATAGAGAACATGTTCTCAATTTTTCAGATGACATTTTTTTCTGAATTTTCGTTCGTCTGGATGCAATTCCGACGCACTAAAAACCATGCATGCTCAGAATCAAGATGAAAGAAAAGATAACTGCTCAAGAGAACCAGAGAGCCAGTCTCCTAAGATCCGAACCAAGGGTGCAGGCGATGCAATCAGAATGCAAACTCGAAGAAAAGAAGGGCTGGGACAGCCACACTCCAAAAAAGTTCCTTTAATAAAAATTGGTCACAAAATTACATGCCATGGCCAAAAGAATCAGAACAAAATCTGACGCGTTTTGCACTGTATCACTGTATTCAGCTATGAATAAGCACTGAGATACAGTGCGAAACGCATCAGCTTTTTGTTCTGATTCTTTTGGCCGTGGCATGTAATTTTGTGACCAATGTTTATTAAAGGAACTTTTTTGGAGTGCGGCTGTCCCAGCCCTTCTTTTCTTCGACTATGCTCAGAATCAAGTCGATGCATGCTCGGAAGCATTGAACTTTATTTTTCTCGTCTCGTCGTAGTGCTGTACGTCACCGCGTTCTTGACGGTCCAAAAATTTGGTGTGACCGTGTGTATGCAAGACAGCTTGAACGGAATTCCATCTGTTCGCAGTGGGGATTGTGTGTTCATAGTGATGTGTGTTTTCCGTCACACATAGTGTTTTGCTTTTAGGACAGGGTAAAATGTTGGTCTCATCTGACCACAGTACTTTCTCCCACATGTTTGCTACGTCCCCCACATGGCTGCTCGCAAACAGCACTTTTTATGACTTTTTATGACATGCGGGTGACCCCACCCCCTCTGATGTAACGCAGGTTTGCCGTTACATCAGAGGGGGCGGGTCAATGTCACATCACTGAGAGAGCCTGGGTTTTCCCTTGCGTCAGAGGGGGACTAGTGGATAACAGTGATCGGCCCCTAAACCATTGCATTTCCTAATTTCTCACCCCAATAACACTTGGGGTCTATTTATAAAACATTTGAGGTGTGAATGTCTCAAGCAATCAGTCTGGTTGCCATAATGCAGGATTTTCATATATATATATATATATATATATATATATATATAAAATATATATATTTTTTATATATATGGACTTTTTTACTTAAACTATTCCACAACATCCTCCAAGACATAATTTCTGAATTTAACTTCTTGACATTGTGCATAAGAAACTTTGCTATCCAGAAAACCACATCTATTTCAAACCTTTAAAGCTGTAATGTGCATGTTCATGTGTAAAATAGCAACACAGGTTTGACCACCTGATATACAAATTGGGTGGTAGGCTGCAGTAGAGAGAGGGTAAAGAAATGGGCACATTGTTTGCCTTAAACATATTCCTAGCAGATGATAAAGCGATCAGTACATCCAAAGTATTTTCTTAAAAGCTTTCCCTTATTGATTTGCAACATCACATTTAACAGCAATGCATTTCAATGTTGCAAATCAATAATGAAGTGCTTTTTAAGAGAATACTTTGAATGTGCTGATCAACATTTAAAAAAAGGGCAGCAGGTCATTTTTCATCTCTGTTTCCCAGTCCTGCTTTCTCTTGTGAATACACACTGTTGACTGTGGCAAGGGAGTCCAATATTGGCTTCAGTGGAAAGGTGCAAGACCTAATATGCTTAAAACACATCTATGGCATTATGGGAATGCCTGCCAAACACTAAAAGATGAAAAGCCATGAAACCTTGCAAATATGTACCTGTAGTTAAAATATTCCAGACCATCCTTAAAGGGGTTGTAAAGGTAATTTGTTTTTTTCCCTAAATAGCTTCCTTTACCTTAATGCAGTCCTCCTTCACTTACCTCATCCTTTGTTTTTAAATGTCCTTATTTCTTCTGAGAAATCCTCACTTCCTGCCCACTAACACACAGCTCATTTCTCTATCTGCAAATTAGAGAGTGTCCTGACTTGCCTGCTCGCCCCCCTCCCCCCTCAAGAGCCTTTCTCCACACCAGGGAGAAAGCCTTGCATTACTGTGTGGAGTTACAGACAGAAGAACAGAAAGTGAGGATTTCTCAGAAGAAATAAGGACATTTAAAAGCAAAATAGAAGGATGAGGTAAGTGAAGGTGGACTGCAATAAGGTAAAGGAAGCTATTTAGGGAAAACTATTTTTACCTTTGCAACCCCTTTATTTAAGGTTTTGGCTGATACACTTACCTCTAGTTACGAAGAAGATGTTTTCTGATATGACAAAAAAAAAGTTAATGTTTGGACCTGCACTAGGCTAGGGCGAATAAGTTACTGTGCAGATGTGATAACCACACCCCTCATTCAATGTTTTAGAGTGTTTTTAGGTCTGTTGGGTATCAGGTCTCCTTTTCCTGAAAATTAAAATCTAATTCCATGATCAGGAGAATCCCAAAACTAAAAGAAAATAAGATTCCTTATAAGTAAACCTGTTATGAGAGAAATATTGAAATATTAAACTGCCTTTGCTGATCTCCATCTAAAAAAAATAGTTGGTTTGCCACAATTATTCAATTTTATAAGCCTTTGAAGTGAATGTATGTAGCGCTACCCCCTCAGGAGCCACTGATTGTTTTGGGATCGGCGTAATAAGTTACCTCTATGTGTTGTCTAGGGGTGAAGGTAGTGAGTAGAGCATTAATTGAATGTCCAGTCTGCAGATGACGTTTTCTGAATTCTTTATTTCTTAGTCCAACACGACCAACATCAACTTGAGGTAGACAGAAAAGGTTGATGAAATAAAAGAACTCTGCGGTATCAGGCCTTGGATAAGGAAAAGCAGTCCTGCTTCTCTACAGCTGGAACGATATGTCGCCACTCTAGCCAAAGTGGGTGAAGTGCCCCCGGACAGACCTCTGCCACAGGCCTGGCAGCCGAAGCATCACTTTAGGTTGCTGGGAGGAACAAGTCTCTGCCACCGACTTGGCTTTGATTAGATTAGGATGCCAGATGAAACCTCTGCCACAGGCTCAATGCTGACAATGTGAACAGCAGAGCGAATCCTCCCAATAGATCACTTCAGGGTCACCGGTTGACAGTGCAAGTGTACCTGTCAATGTCCGGTCACCAGATCCCTGATGGTTCGTTCAAGCCCTTTTGGATTACCTGCATCCGGGTTTTCCTCAAGCCGATCCCCCACCGAACGGCATACAGCCTGGGATCTCCTCAGTAGAATTGGGGACCCAGTAAGTCACTGGGGCTCCTTTGTGGCATCAGTTGCTCCAGGCCAGGAGGGCCCAGAGTCAGGAACTCCGCGTTGAGCGTGACCCCTGGCCAGGTAGGCCATAGTGGCAGGGCCCGCGATGTGCGCACACCCTAAAGGTGGGTGCCGCACCCGGAACCAGGAACCCGCAAAGAACCCAGAACAACGGCCTCCGCCACAGAAATACCCCTTCCCAGCATGCACAGCGAGGCTCAACTCCTCTCATTGGCTGCTGGGAAGAAGCGGCTCCACCTGGATCCCTCTGGCGCCATCTGCCGTCCAGAGATGAGACCATATCTCTGGACACACAGACTGACCCACAGGACAATCCAGGATTTGGTGACAGCCAAATTTAACAAAATTTAGAATGAGAGCAACTTACCTCTCTCATTCTCCCACTAACTTTAGCGTAGTGCCCTTACTGAAAATAAAGGGGGCGCTACATGTATAAATACAGATTTATTTTTTTTGTTATTGGGATTTTTATTTTTTGATTGCTATAACTATTCTTTACCAAACTGAACTAGTACGAGAATCGTTTGGACAATTTAGTCCCCAAAAGCTGCCTGTCATTACTGAAAAACAATAGTATTGTCAATAATATTGTTTTAAAAAAAAAACTTTAAAGGGCAGGAAGCCATTAGAATTAAAATACCAATGGAAAAAATATATTTAATTGTTCATAAATAGACCTTTTAAAGGATTACTGTGCTAATGTCTGTTATTATATAATTGCATATTTTGTCACATTACCTTAGTTCTCTTTCAGACTTATTGAGATACTCCAGACCCAGCTTACATACAATGATGACATACAGTATCTCACAAAATTGAGTACACCCCTCAAATTTTTGTAAATATTTCATTATATCTTTTCATGTGACAACACTGAAGAAACAACAGTTTTCTACAATGTAAAGAAGTGAGTGTACAGCTTGTATAAAGTGTAAATTTGCTGTCCTCTCAAAATAACTCAACACACAGCCATTAATGTCTAAACCACTGGCAAAAAAAGTGAGTACACCCCCAAGTGAAAATGTCCAAATTGGGCCCAAAGTGTCAATATTTTGTGTGGCCACCATTATTTTCCAGGACTGCCTTAACCTTCTTGGGCATGGAGTTCAACAGAGCTCCATAGGTTGCCACTGGAGTCCTCTTCCTCACCTCCATGATGACAACACAGAGCTGGTGAATGTTAGAGACCTTGTGCTCCTCTACCTTCAATTTGAGGATGCCCCACAGATGCTCTATAGGTTTTAGGTCTGGAGATATGCTTGGCCAGTCCATCACCTTTACCCTCAGTTTCTTTAGCAAGGCAGCGTTCATCTTGGAGGTGTGTTTGGGGTCCTTATGTTGTAATACTGCCCTGTGGTCCAGTCTCCGAAGGGAGGGGTTCATCCTCTGCTTGAGTATGTCACAGTACATGTTGCCATTTATGATTCCCTCAATGAGCTTGACACAATCTGAACCATATCATTGTATCTTGATCTCATCAGACCACAGGACATGGTTCCAGTAATCCATGTTCTTAGTTTTCTTGTCTTCAGCAAACTGTTTGCGGGCTTTCTTGTGCATTATCTTTAGAAGAGACTTCCTTCTGGGAAGACAGCCATGCAAACCAACTTGATGCAGTGTGTATCGTATGGTCTGAGCCCTGACAGGCTGAACAATTCCTTTTTGCTATAATAAATATCCCCCAAAAATATATAAAAAAACGTTTTTTTCCTCAGTTTAGGCCGATACGTATTCTTCTACCTATTTTTGGTATTTTGGTTAAAAAAATCGCAATAAGTGTTTATCGATTGGTTTGCGCAAAATTTATAGCGTTTACAAAATAGGGGATAGTTTTATTGCATTTTTATTATTATTTTTTTTTTTACTACTAATGGCGACGAACAGCGATTTTTTTTCATGACTGCAACATTATGGCGGGCACATCAGACAATTTTGACACAATTTTGGGACCATTGTCATTTTCACAGCAAAAAGTGCTATAAAAATGTGTTGTTTACTGTGAAAATGACATTTGCAGTTTGGGAGTTAACCAGTAGGGGGCGCTGAAGGGGTTAAGTGTGACCTCATATGTGTTTCTAACTGTAGGTGGGTGGGGCTGGATGTGTGACGTCATTGATCGCCTTTCCCTATATCAGGGAACAGACGATTAAATGACAGTGCCACTGTGAAGAACGGGGAAGGTGTGTTTACACACACCTCTCCCCGTTCTTCAGCTCCTGTGACCGATCGCGGGTCTCCGGCGGCGATCGGGTGCGCGGGTCCCGCGGCCGCGATCACGGAGCTTCGGACAGGGTCGCGGGGGGATATTTATTATAGCAACAAGTAAAAAATATTCATTTTTTTTCAAAATTGTCACTTTATTTTTGTTTATAGCGCAAAAAAAGCGCAAAAAAGCGCAAAAAAATTAAAACCGCAGAGGTGATCAAATACCACCAAAAGAACGTTCTATTTGTGGGGAAAAAAGGATGCCAATTTTGTTTGGGAGCCACGTTGCACGACCGCGCAATTGTTAGTTAAAGTGACGCAGTGCCGAATCGCAAAAAGGGGCCCGGTCATTGAGCAGCAATATGGTCCGGGGCTGAAGTGGTTAAGTGGTTAAGCAAACATCTCATGGAATTCTCAGGGGATCCATCAGGTGGTCACTGAGTGTAATTAAAGCGGGGGTTCACCCTAAAAAAAATTTCTAACATTACATTGAGCTCAATTCCGACATTGACAGTATGCTGATCTTTATATTTTTTTTGCCGTACCGTTTTTTTCGTTATTTTCCCCCTGGCTTCCGGGTAGTGAATCTCGTGGGAGTGGGCGTTCCTATGCACAGGCTAAGTGATTGACGTATGACAAAAGCTTCCCCTCGGCGCATACGGCCGCGTCACGAGTTGCCGAAAGAAGCCGGACTGCGAGTCGGCTCTATACGGCGCTATACGGCGCCTGCGCACTGACGTTCGGCTTCTTTCGGCAACTCGTGATGCGGCCGTATGCGCCGAGGGGAAGCTTTTGTCATATGGCCACATTTGTATCCATCTGTACTTCTGGCCTGCTTGCACTGTTGTTTTCAAAATTTGGTTAATTACACCATTTCACAACCTCCACTGTATTATGTGTCCTGCTGGCTCCTGATCAGAAGCTGTGACAGCTTGGTCAGTGTGCTGAGAGCATGCAGTGAGCACAATCTCAGCACACAACCTCCCGCTGTATATGTGTGGTAGCTGGGTGTTAAAGCCTACCTTGCTTGCTACCACTTCTATGCATTAAGCAGTCAACAAGAGGTTAAGTATTGTTCTATAAAACAACAGCTGTGCAAATGATGTTCTTTTGAAATTAAAATATTTTCTTAGTTTATTGTTATCCATCTGAATCCCTAACAAAAAAGGTGCAGTGCGCAAAATAATAAACATAAATGAAAAAGTGAACCAAATATTATAAACCATATAGTGAAAAGTTCATTAGGATCAAAAGTCTAATCAATAGCACAAGTAGTGTCTTTCAATAGCAGAATAAGATCCACCCACTGTGCATAAAATGAAAAAGGTGCCACTTAATCTTCACCCTTTATGCTCTCACCATATCCCCTGAAGACGTGCATGCATATAAAATGCGTTGAGTGGGGTCGACGTGCTGACGTTACATCGCCGTTTTTGGGACAGCGGCCATCTTAGTATGTCCATCTAAGGCCCCATACACACGAGAGGATCCATCCGCTGGAATTGATCCGCGGACCGGTTCCAGCGGATAGATCCCCTGGTGTGTACGATCCAGCGGATCTGTTTCCGCTGATTTTTATCCCCTGGGATGGATTTCCAGCGGATAAAAACTTGAAGACATGCTTTCAAATCTATCCGATTGAATCCATCCCAACGGATTGATCCGCTGGTCTGTACAGACTCACCGGATCAATCCGTCCGAATCAATCCCCCGCATGCGTCGTAATGATTCGACGCATGCGTGGAATTCCTTATATGACGTGTGACGCGGCGACGGCGTGACACGTCATCGCGATGGGATTTCGGCGCGGATTTCGATCCGATGGTGAGTACACTCCATCGGATCAAAATCCTCGAGAGGATTTATCCGCGGAAACGGTCCGGTGGACCGTATCCGCGGATAAATCCTCTCGTGTGTATGGGGCCTAAGTCAATTAATGTTTTTTATGCTGCTGCTTTTTTATGTGGCTCTTTGTTTTAAATATTGTATATGGTTCATCCGTATACTGTAATACATATTACACTATATAAAGTATTTCTTGGCTCAGTGTGTTGAGCTGATTTTAAGGGCCCTTTCACATGGGATGGATCCGTGATGATCCGCCCCGCGAACCTCCGCTTGCTCAGCGGGGATCGCTCCGCTGATCCCCGCTGAGCCGGCGGATGACAGGGCAGTCCTCGCACACTGTGCAGGGACCTCCCTGTCAGATCTCCGCTCTCCCCTATGGGTGGATTGGATGAACACGGACCGTCTGTCTGTGTTCACCTGATACGATCTGCAGATGGATGGAAAAATAGGGTTTTCCTCCGTCTGCAGAATCAGAGGATTGCAAACCCGGATGAGATTGGGGGTCAGCGGATATTCATCCGCTGACACCTGCAATCTCAAAGGGATCAATGTATGACCCTTTTTCATCTTTAAACGGATGCATGAAAAAGCGGACATTCGGTCTGCATGTGTGAAAGAGCCCTGTGACAGATCTCAGATACCCCAGGTGGACACATCCGCCAGACCTGTGTCTCCTGTCCTCCAAACGCACCCGCAGCCTGCAGATTCGCCATAACCAGCCCTTAACCCCTCAATCACGAGACAATCCACACAGGTGTTGAGGGTTAAACATGCAGAGCTTAAACTGTTTATTAAATCCAAAACATACAGTTTTACACACAGTTAGGGACACTCCCCTTAGTCTTGTCTAAGAGGGGAGGGGGACAAGGAACAACCAATGGGAACTGAACATTTGTACATTGAAACAGGCTACAGATAAACCTAATGAGATTATGGTAAGCAGGCAGCCTATCAATACACACCCCCTGCGGAGAGACGTCTCCAGTCCAGTCTCCATTGTCTATGTGTCATGAATCAACACAATTAGGCACAGCAACAAGGGGGGGGGGGGAGAAGGGATGTAGCATTTCATTATCTCAATGCTAGCTTCAGGTCTCCAGTATTTTCTGGCCCATAGTCTGTGGGTAGGAGGCCCGCCCCCAGTCCCTTCCAAAACACACAGTGACAGTGGGTTCTGTCACAAGCCCTAAAGCAGTTACCTCTTGGATTGGATTGTTCCATGATAGAGATTGTGTGAATCCCTGTGGATCATTCTGGTGGATTTCTTACATGATATGCTGACATTTATTAGCCATCTGGGGAGTGCATAAAGGGTGGAGGATATGTGGCACCTTTTTCATCTTCATATTGTATCTTGTATGGAGTAAATTAATAAGAATGCCAAGCTACATGGATTGGTGTAGATATGAATTTGTATTTGTCAAATAAAAGGGTCTTATCGAGAGCTGACAGCCAGCACAGTATAGGGGCCGTACACAAGCTGCTCACAAAATGTCCAGTTGAATGTGATCAACTAGCTATAACATAACTTGGATATGTGAAAACCTTCACAGATACTGAGGACTTGATTTACTAAAGCAAATTACCAAAACCAGTGGAAAAATTGGTATAGAATGCATTCATGTACAATCTCAAACTGTGTAGGTGGATGGTACATAGATGTTCAAATGTAAGGTCCTAATTTGCCAAGCAAGTTGAACATCAAAATAATGCTGCTGCTGCTGCTGCTGTGGACGTTGAGATAAAAAAAAAGTGACTGGCTTTCTTACAAATGATGATATGTGCCGGTGCAAAGCAAAGTAACAGGTTTAAAAATTCCCATGTGCCCTGCTAATAGGGCATAAAATGAATTGTGTATGTAATGGTATTTATCAATAGAATCAATATTCTGAGTACCGATTCTGGTGTGTGAACTTCTGGCCATTAGCATACTCAGTAGATTACTCTTGTATATATTTTTAAAAGAGAGGAGTGAGGAGTGGGAATTTATATGAAGCACACAGCAGTAAATAAGGAAGTCAAGTGATTGGGAAATTATGTTTATTTATATTGTATAATCTCATATAGGACATTTTGGGCATAAAACCTCTAAATAAACTTTTGATCATTTTAATTCCATTTCCACTCCCATTCCCTCTCCCCATACCAATTCCCTTCCCACACTTCCATCCACATTTTTTTCTTTTTTCACCCACGTAGCTACACTCCATACACCTTACATATATACAAATATACAATCATATATATATATATACAATATAAAAAAAATTCTTCACATAGGTTCCCCTGTTGGGGTCACCACTTACACCCTTATTAGGGTAACTCACCTACACTCATGTGCCTGGATCTGTCTGTGCCAGTCATTATCACCATTGCCAGCTACCACAACCGGAGGTGAGGCTTTGCGGTGTATTAGCAATTCTCGATGCCGCACCGCCACTACACGGATGCAGATGTAAGTTGGATATAAGTTGGAAACACAACCCTTTAGAATCCTTACCATATACAATTCTTATTCATAATTCTCCTGTCCCTCTTGCAGCGTGCAGTGGGAGCAAGCGTGCACGGCCGCCTGCCCGCCCGTAACTAATCCTGCACAAGCTGCCTTACAGCTACGCCGATTCACGCAGGAGAGCCTCTGTAGAGATAGACAGAGCAGGGCTCAGTTTGCTACTAGCCAGTAGGGATGAGCCCAATGTTTGAGTCGAACATAAGTTTGACTTGAACATCGAGTGTTCGCCTGTTCGCAGAATAGCGAACATATGCGGTGTTCGTGGCAAATTCGAAAGCATTCGTAAACACTGTTTAAAAGTCTATTGGAGTATAACATGGAGAATCAAAAGTGCTAATTTTAAAGGCTTATATGCAAGTTATTGTCATAAAAAGTGTTTGGGGACCTGGGTCCTGCCCCGGGGAACATGTATCAATGCAAAAAAAGTTTTAAAAACTATAGTTTTTGGGGTCAGACCCCAAAGCATCCTACCCATGTTGAGGGCATGTGGCTTGGCACAGTTCAGGAGGGGGTGCCCCCCACCCCCACGGCTAGCAAAGAAATTTCGTTGGTGACGAAGATTGAAGCGTTAAGCTGGGCCAAGTGTACCTGATCTATCTGGGGGAGAGGGACCTGGTCAAGGAAGGTCTCCGCTGCGGCCACATCAATGAGGTCTGGGCCATTAGGTTTTGCATGGTATTGTTCTAAAGTGGCGTTGCTGTCAGAGGACAAGTTTAGCCTAACTTGGGCATCTTTAAGGGCGGTGATGTGGGTGGGGGTATGTTGACCCCTACACAATCGGGCCAGAAGCTTTCTTGGGTATTGGAGGTCTAGATGTAACTGGTGGATCCATTCCTGTATGTCCACCCACAGATCGAATTTGACTCTTAGCCTCTCGCCAAGCTTTTCTGTGTTCTGGGGAATTCTGCTGTGCTAGATGTATTTGGGCAATGTGTAGGAATGTGCTTGCCTCACAATCAGATATTTGATTACTTTTTTTCATAACCAGTGGAAATGGAAATTTTTCTACCATGCAACATAGTTTCACAGTCTCCCCGAAAAGATTGGGGTCATCCCTATGTCCTGAGTTGGTAGCTGCACATTCCCACCATGCTCTACTTATGATCTTTTGGAGATCTTGATTGTGAGCCAAATAGGATGTGAAAATGGCAGGTCTTGGCAGAATTCCTGCGGGACGAGGTCTGCTAAATCTACCGAGATCGAGGCATGGTCAGAGATTGCAACCTCATGTATGTGAGAGTCAGTAGTGTGATTTAGTATGATGGAGTTGAAAAAGATATGGTCTATTCTGGACAAAGTGTTGTGTGGAGGGGAGAAAAACAAGTATTATTTGCCTTCTGGGTGAGCAAGTCTCCCAAGATCCACCACTTTTAGGTCGACTGCGAAGTGTGTCAGGTTGGTAGTAATTAGCGAGGTGGGAGATGGTTATAGAACTGTTACCTAAGGACTCGTTTCACTGAACTGAAGTCTCCACCAACTAGTAGGGGGAGGTAATACTATCAAGGGGGGGAAATTTCTTGCGCTAAGGAAAATAAATAAACATAATCAAATGAACAATTAAATGATAAATATATAAATAGACAAATAGATTGAGTAAATAAATAATTAAATGAATAAATCCAGCGGCAACACTAAAACATGTGATGTACACGTAATGGTACAAAGGAAAAAAAGGGGGGGTGAGTTGCGCTCAGAATCACCACCTGAAGTTGTGAAAAAAAAAAATTAAATAAATGACAAGTGCAAGTGCATTAAAAAACTGGTGAAGATGCCCAAGTAATATGTGAAAACCTTGAGGGGTAATCTGAATAACATGCTAGCATGGATCAAGCACTTGTATGAAAAAAAGGAAGAAAAAAGGGCTCTGTTAGTCCATTGGGGATGTACTCATACCAAAAAACATATAAATAAGTCCCAATCTGAGAAAAAAACAAAACCATATGAATTGTCCAAAGATTGAACGGAAGCAATTGCAGATTAAAAAAAAACTTTTGGAATTAAATCCAGGGACTGATCCGCCACCGATATCTGTTTAGATGAATCCCACAATCCCACCGAGAGGTAAGTAAAGGTGTATGCTTACCAGATCCAGGGTTAAATCAGGCATATCAATCCACTCCAACCATGGAAAAGAAGGACGAACTCAGCCACTGCTGACAGGTGAGGATCTCCACTCAGAACTTCTCCGGTACGTTTGTCACTCCACATCACATTTGAGAAACCAAGGAAGGAACAAGGCTCAAGATGGTGAAGTACTGTCAAACGTTTTATTAAAATTTGTGCTATCTGCCCTTTGACAACGTCATTTGTGACGAAACCGGTCAGGGCGGAGCCACGCACTAAACGTCATCACGTTCACGTGACCCCGGAAGCACGGGTGCACGCTGTTGTTGCTACTTGCCGGCAATTTTTAATTTTATATGTACTACTGTGTGTGTTTATGTCGCACAAATTTTAATAAAACGTTTGACGGTACTTCACCATCTTAAGCCTTGTTCCTTCCTTGGTTTCTCAAATGTGATGTGGAGTGACAAACGTACCGGAGAAGTTCTGAGTGGAGATCCTCACCTGTCAGCAGTGGCTGAGTTCGTCTTTCTTTTCCATGGTCGGAGTGGATTGATATGCCTGATTTAACCCTGGATCTGGTAAGCATACATCTTTACTTACCTCTCGGTGGGATTGTGTGATTCATCTAAACAGATATCGTGGCGGATCAGTCCCTGGATTTAATTCCAAACGTTTTTTTTAATCTGCAATTGCTTCCGTTCAATCTTTGGACAATTCATATGGTTTTGTTTTTTCTCAGATTGGGACTTATTTATATGTTTTTTGGTATGAGTACATCCCCAATGGACTAACAGAGACATTTTTTCTTCCTTTTTTTCATACAAGTGCTTGATCCATGCTAGCATGTTATTCAGATTACCCCTCAAGGTTTTCACATATTACTTGGGCATCTTCACCAGTTTTTTAATGCACTTGCACTTGTCATTTATTTAATTTAATTTTTTTCACAACTTCAGGTGGTGATTCTGAGTGCAACTCACCCCCCCCTTTTTGTTTCCTTAGTAGGGGGAGGTGAATGTAGGGGGCAAGGCAGGAGGTTAATTTGTGGTAGAAATGTTTTGATGGGGAGTTCTGGGCAGATAGCCCATTCCTGAGATGAAATTCTCAATATGACTGTAAGATTATATCCCTCATTGTCCCCCTCCACGAGAGCACCTCACAGGGGAGGTTTTTGTGGATAAAAGGGAGTACCCCTGCTTTCCCCTTAACTGGCGATGGCCCAAAACCTGTCCCACCCAAAGTTTACGCATTTGACTAAAGTCTTTAGCAGTCCAATGCATTTCCTGGAGCATCGCTAGGTATGTTTTAAGACGCTTGAGGTGACGTAAAATTGCCATACGCTTATTGGGTGAATGGAGCCCCTTGACATTCCAAGCAACAACTTTTATAGTACCATGATGATGGGGGGAGCTCTAAGAACTGGAATGGGTCTACTGGTCAAATGTGCCTGAACAGGTAGCACCTAGCAACATTCAACTTAGCTTTTTTCCACATGTACCCCTCATACATATGAACAGCATTTCTGGACATTCACCAATCAATGGCCCACAGACTGTGCTGAGGCCATTTCCACTAGGGAGGTCCCACAGTAGGAGGGGGGTTAGGTATGGCACCAGAATGCATACAGTCGGGGCAGCGAATGTGTCTGATAATAAGGCTGAGAGGAGATAGTTGAGACAAAACATGTGAATAAACATTTTGGCTAACAGTATAGTGGAGAGAGAAGCTAATATTTCAACACTAGGAATGAGCTTTGTGTTCGAGTCGAACTCACGTTCGAATCGAACATTGTATGTTCGCCAGTTCATCGAAATACGTACGCTACGGGCCGTTCGTGCCAAATTCGAGTGGAGCATCACAGCCCATAATTCACTGCGGCATCGCAGTGCATTGCTGGCTGATGATTGGCCAAGCATACACTATGACCCGCATGCTTGGCCAATCACAGAGCGCAAAAAACGGAGAGACATAATTGGCCAAAGCCAGGGTGGCTTTGGCCAATTATGGCTCAGGGGGTTTAGTACATGCCCCACACTATAAAAGGCCGCCTGCAGGTCCGCCTTGTGTAGTGTGTTGCGGCGGTGGTAAGAGAGAGAAGACAGAGAGTAAGAGAGAGTGTCATTTATTCTAGGTAGATAGAGCAGGCAGGCTAGTCAGTTAGAGGATAGTGTGTAGAGGATATATATGCATCCCAGGTTGTACATATATTTATACACGGTATAGTTTAGCTAGATCAGCTCTTCCTAAGTTACTGGCAGGCAGGTGTGTGGCAGGCAGGTCCCTAAAAAAGAGAAGCAGTGAAGAGAAGCAGTGCGATTGCATAAACAATGCTCGTTATGACCTAAGTTGTTGGAGAAACGGCGTCTCTTCAGAGGGTCCTTCCTCGGGCTGCGCTGATATCTTGATCCAGTAGGGCGAAGTGAATCAGATGTTAGGGAGGAGCCAATTGGTAAATGTGGATAGGTTTGCAAGTAGTGTGCCACTTCCTCTGGGTGGGAGAAGGACTTGGGGTCCCCAGAAGGGGCTGTGAAGCGAAGTACGGCGAGGTAGGCCAGTGTGAATTTCACTCTTTTTTTTTGAAAAGTGCCGGGCAGATAGGTTGGAAGGCTTTCCATCTGCGGGAGACTTCTTGCAAATAACCTGCAAATAGGCAGTGGCAGCTGGTGAAGTTTTAGGGAGGGAAGGTCGCAAGACCCCGTCCCTCCATGTTTGGCCAATCCCACTTCTCATAAGCCACACCCCCTGTATAATCCACCCACTCCGTCCCCTGTATTCCACTTGCTTCCACTCATTGTTTCAGGAGTATACAGCTCAGCATCACAGGACAGAGTATATAGCCCCAGCATCACAGGACAGAGTATATAGCCCATCATGAAGTTGGCCCATCAGAATGCAGTTCACATGCACAAAAACCCGCTTTTCATTTAGGCTCTGTTTCCACTTGTGCAAATGTGGGGGGTGCTGTATGTTTTCAGGTGTTGGGAGCTAGGGGTGTACAGTTTTGGAGGCGCTGCATGTGTACAGGTGTAGGGGTGCTGTGTGTGTACATGTATGTGGGTCTGTTTGTGTACAAGGGGGCTGGAACCGTGTGTGTGTAAGGACTAAGTGTGCAAAGGTGTGTGACGGGCTCTATGTGCAAAGGTGTGGGGGTGCTGTGTGTGTACAGTGTGGCTATGTGTGTGTATAGGGGTGGGGTTCCTGCATGTGCACAGGTGTGGGGGTAGCTGCGTGTACAGGTGTTGGGGGGGAGCTGAATGCATCCCAATCTTGGGCAGAGTTATGTGTACAAGTGGGTCGGGGGGGGGTGGTTCTATGTATGTGTACAGGGTGGGGGTCTGGGAGTGTACAGGTGATAGATCTATGTAGACAGTGTGTGTGTGTGTACAGGTTGGGGGTGTGTGTACAGGTGGGGGTGTGTACAAGTGGTGGTTGTAAGAGTATAGTGGGAGGAGAGGGAAGTCCTTTTAGGTAGGCTAAACAAGTCTTTGGACACTTCTGGCTAGTTGCAGTTATTGTGTCTGGAATCTGCAAGTCAGTAAAGTTCACTCTAAGTCAGATTGGATGCCCACCACAAGGATGAGACATGGTTGGGGGAAGAGGTTCCATCCACACAGTGTCTTCACATGGCAAGTTGTACCTTCCTCACCTCACCACTGCCCTTCGCTTTGCCTCTGGTTGGTCTAGTGCTTTTTACAGTCAGTGTAAGGAGACTGACACAGGCAAAGAACACACAGCAGGGAGGTCCAACCATATCAATGCATACTTTTGGGTACACATGGAATCTGAATCATGGGCCTGGAGCTTCACAGTGATGTTGAGACAAGTGTGCTGGCAGCTGGGAGTGAGATCCCAGCTGCAAGAGACGATCAGGAGGTTACACCTTCACCCTCAGTGCCAAATGACCTTGCCTTGGTCAAATGTGCAGCATTATGGCAACTGTCAATCTAAATGCAGGTTAGGATGGCGCTGTCTTTGGCAGGTAAAAAGACAGGAGGATTTAGTACCACTTTAAAATCTACTACCTCAATGGCTCAAATACATAGCTTAAAATAACTTTATTTTTAGAAAACAGGGCACACTGCCATAAAGTGAATATTGTGTTGTGTTGTTTACTGCAGTTTATAAAGAGTATACTTAAAATGCATTGTTTAACAAGAAAAATCTTAAAGTGAAGTAGTTTTTTTAATGCCATTAGTTTAAAATTCAGTATTTAAAATCACTTTCACTTAGACAAAGTTGTGCCTGAATGCCAGGTTTGCGTTATTACTTACTCTATGTGATAAAATGTCTTTGTAACTTTCATCTTAAAAATAGACTTGACACCTTGCAGACATGTTTTAAAGCAGTCTGGGAGTTGACATAATGAAGTGATATCTGCTGATGAGTACAGAGTTCAAATCTATCTTAACACTTTTCCTTCACGGCACCATCTGCTTCTCTACTTAGAGATTCTGTGTCGCATTTGAAAGACGACAGAACAGTTTGCTACCAAAAGCTTTACAGACTTCTTTTTTGTCCAGGATGATGAGTTTACACCCTGACTGATGAACAGACCACTATCATCTACCATTAATACACTGACCCTTAAGCTAGGGCATGCATTCATTACAGAAAGCGTTGTGCTTACACTGTTAAAATACATTTATCACATCAGTATGAATACGCACTCAGAATGTTAATCTATTAGATATTACTGCAGTAAAAGTGCAATGTTGTACCCCTAAAAATATGTATTTATAGCACCAAGGAAGTGTTTCTTATTTAGTGCTGGTACTGGCATTCTAATTTATATATATATATTGTGCGATTGGGGGATCAGACTCCAATGGTAGGTGCGTTTTTCAGTGAGTATGACAATACGATACTGAGTTTTTAAGGGCCTGGTAGCCCACTTTTATTTAAAAGAAAAGTTCAAATATACATTCGCAGCCCTCGCAGGGGTTCCATCAATACTGCATTGTACAAACTCAAAAGCTTAGCCTCCTGGCTTTCAATCTTGGCTTCCGACGGCTTCAGGCCTCTAGCCCAAGCCTAAATTCTGTTCTTC
Source organism: Rana temporaria (assembly GCF_905171775.1). Lineage (NCBI taxonomy): Eukaryota > Metazoa > Chordata > Amphibia > Anura > Ranidae > Rana > Rana temporaria. Next base: position 335,155,612 of record NC_053490.1, on the reverse strand, counting down.
AGAACACACAGCATTTCCCAGAGATAAGCTCAACCCTTGCTTTTCTCCTAGTCAGCAACTTGTTGTTCAAACATAAAGCGGCATCTGCAACCTGCAGATCTGCACACACTAGCTGCAGTCCATGCAGCCTCTCTCTGACTCCTTTCAGAGAGTTGGGAGCTCACCTGGCTCCCAGGGACCAGACTTCCTGTCTGTGGGTGGGGCTCTGAATCACAGCCAGGCCAGCACTAAATAGCTGACCACACAGCTGTGTAATTAAGGCATCTGTCTCTCCAAAATATGGCGAAAACCAGCCATCCTTCAGGCAAGACAGACCCAAACCATCACATACCCTCCCCCCTTGTTTCGAACCGGAGGGAGGAACACATAGACCCATCATCACAAATGGGTCAGCTCTGTGCCAACCATTGGCTGCACAGGCCCATTTTTTCCGGGTATGTTTCCACCAACCATTCACCGTGGCGCCTTTGTGCCAACTATCAGCAGCAGGAGTCCTAATCTGCCCAAACTTTTCTCTAAAGGGGCACTCCATCCACATCTTCTTCCGGGTGTGCTTCCACCAGCACTTCTTCCTGAACCGTGGGCTCCCACTAATGTCTCTACCCCTTCTTTCTGCTGGACTCAAGATCCTTCTTTCTCCTCCCACAGATCTACTCTCCTGGGACTGTTGGGGACCTACTTCCACGGGGTCTGTCAGGGACTGACCGCTCTCACTACCTGACTCAACATTAACCAACAACATTTGTTTCTCAGGTTTACCATCCCCCACGTGGTTACCTTTGGCAACCAAACCATCTGAGATCAACACCAGACCCTTCTGTTTAACCTCACTAGCAATGTTCCACAAAGGATTACTCAACTCAACATTGTCGTTGGGACCTCTTGTCCCCTTGTTTGCTAGGACAGTGTCTATGGAGGGACCACCTACAGGCAAGCAGCTAATCCCTAAGGGACAATCCCACAGTTTCACATCGCCCCCTGTTGTCCAACACTCCGATAGCAATTGTTCTACCAACGCACATTGTTCCATACCACTCTCTTTAACCACTTCTGTGTCCATTGGTACCTCAGAATTGTCTGACAGTGCTCTACTGTGCTTCTCACACACGTTACAGTTAGTTATCATTACCGTTATTTCCTATCAAAGTGTCTCCGGGTACCTCAAACTGTTCCTCTCTGCGAGTGATGGACTGAATTCCCACTACTGCCACGTCCATTCTGAGCCCTTCCTTTACATGAGGTCTAGAGGATGAGACAGTATGCGCGCCCTGTACCAACCACTGCTCAGCCGTACCTCGGACCACACCAGTAGGAATGCATCCCATCACATCAGCAGACGGAGAGACTTCCACTATGTCTATTATTTCTGATTTCTCTAACAATTCTCCTGAGCGCCTTCCACACCCAACCGCCGCTGGAAGCATTCTCGAAGGGAACTGTGAGACAACTTTACACAAAATTAACCAACAGTACAGCAACCAATTTTTATCAACACTGCCTAACCATGTCTGTACCACCTGTGTCCACCGATTGGTACTACACAGTACCACATCACTCCTCTGCTGTGGATACACGCAGGTGTACATCGGAAAGGTTTTCACCAATTGCAATAACATCTCAGTTATTTCTAAACATGCCACATCTAAACACACAACTCTGGGAATTTTCCCTTTACCAACGATGTGGAGGGGCTCATTTGCTAAGGCGTGAGAGGCTGAGTCACTTAAAGAGACCTCTACCTCAGAGGTAACTGGCAAAACTTGCAGCTCCCCTTGAGCACTGCAAATCGCATGTGCGACACTCATCCTCTCACTTTCAGCAACACTGAGCGATTCCAAATCGCTATCCATTACCATATCATTCTGAAGCGCAACATTCCTCATCTCTTTTGCTGAGGACAAAACTTCTGCCATGTATGCGCCCTTTTCAGATCCTTCCAACTGGAGAGGGTTAACTTCTGCAAAAGCCAACGCACCCGTGTCTACCGACCTTGCAGTCTCTCCATTTTGAATAGCAGAATTTGTGTCCACTGCAAACACATTTTTAAACACAGCAGGCTGCAATAACATAACTTGACCACTGTGTGGCGCTTCATTAAACTCATGAGGACTTTTTTTGTCAGCAGTGACAGATTGTAGTAACACATCACTACAAGCAAATTCAGACATTTCAGTTTTACCATTTTTCTCATCACGAAGGTCAAGTACCCTCTTATCCATCAGAGCGGCACGACTGTCGTCCCCGGCAACCTCTGGCTCCAACACACAGAGCTCCCTGGAGGTTTCTACGGGCACCTCTGCAACCTTACCTACTGTTGCTAAGGGAAATCGCATAACCTGTTTAGCGATCACCCCTACCTCATTACTAGTGAACACATCACCATAAGTGCATGTATCATCAACAACATCATCATCATTCATAAACATAGCAGTTCTATAATCTTTATCAGATTGATTTCTATCAGAACGCATGGCACCCTGCATGCGACTCAGCACATTAGCCTTCCTCTCTAACGGAACTATCTTGCCCACTAGGGTGGCTTCACAGTTGTCCTGGGAAACCCCTTGCCTTACCAATACAGGCTCCTTGGCAACTCTGTAGCAGCTGTCTCTATCGCTAGGGAACATGACACACCAACTGTTTTGGTCACCCCTAACATATCTCTCTCAACATTCTGCTGGACTACTTTAGGTGCACCCATAGTACATAGATTTTTTTCAGACTGTGACCTTGCTGCAAAGAGGGTTTTAACGTGTGTCTCCCCACTGATCTGGGTAACACACTGCAGCAAGTCCTTCTTTACACCATCTGCAGATCTCCTCCTCACCGGGCACACCGCTACTTCACTTGAATCACAAACTGTAACAGTCTTACCGTATCTTGAAACAGGTAACTCTGTCTTCATTTGAGGGCGCTGTCGTTCAGTTGCATTTTTATTGGCCAACTCCCCCTGGTGGCCACAGGGTGAAATCACAGCAGGCAACTCCCACTGTTTAGCACCCCCTGCAGGCACAACAGAAAACTCCTTGTTGCCAGGGGTGACTGCAAACATATCTGTAAAGGAACCTTGGCCTACCGATAAAGAGTTCTGCTTGGCAACATCACTTTCAACGGCGCCCCAAAATCTAGGGCAAGAAAATATGCCGTGCCCCAGCTGACCACATTCCAGGCATGGCGGTTGGCGACTTTCTCCTGTTGCTAAGGGAGATGACACTCTCCCAACACGCAGAATTTCACTTGCATCTCTTTGGGGATGGCGATACACCTCTTCCCTGTAGCTCCTCCTTCCCATTGACAAATTTTCTCCGGTCGCTAATGGAAACGGTGCTCTCCTAGCTGCACGGTGCTGGCTCTCCGACACATGTAGACGTCTCTCTCCCTGAAGCGACGTTGGTTTAAACTTGCCAAAACTCTCTGTAGGCAATATCTTCGTCTTGTGGTCCATTGACCTGTCATCATAGACGTTGCTATGGGCAACTGCACCCATCTGCTTACTCTTTACATTCAGAGCAGGCTTCTCATACCTTTTCACCTTGATAGCTGGCCGATCTACACCAGCGTTGCCAGGGGCAACAGCATGCACTTTCCCTTTATTTTGGTTCAGTGCGGCCAAGTGTCGCTTGCACCAATCCACTGCAGACTCAAACTTTGGTGGATTCTCCGCACTTGCAATCACCTGTGCACTCATTTCAACTGTGTTGCTAGGGACAACAGTATGAACTTTGACTTTGGCTTGGTTCGGCGCAGCCAAGTGCTTTTTGCACAATTCTGGGGCTTGTTCTGTCGGCAACAAACCCTCCAGCCACAAAATTCTGTCTCTCATTTCAGCAAATATTGCTTTCTGTTTGCGATTTGACCTTCCCATTGCTGCAAACAGGGCAATGGTTTATCACACAGTTCCTTCTTAACACAGGAAAAATGTTGGTGTACTTGCAAACTTGCAAACAGCACACTTTCACATGCAGACTTCACTCTCTGCGATTCCACTTGAACCATCCATTCACTGGGCCTTCCCAAATGGATATGTCTTCTCAGGCCATGTGCAACACAGTCCATTAATTGAACTTCTGTGCAATGCTGTTCTCCTGACTGCCACACACAGCTAGCAGCAGTTCACCATAGCATTGCTGCAAAATTGCTTTCTACTCACTGTTTGTTGGTATGCGTGGATCTGGAACTCTTCCAAACTGCCCGTAGCGATATCTTCACCATATGTGAGATTGGGGGATCAGACTCCAATGGTAGGTGCGTTTTTCAGTGAGTATGGCAATCGGATACTGAGTTTTTAAGGGCCTGGTAGCCCACTTTTATTTAAAAGAAAAGTTCAAATATACATTCGCAGCCCTCGCAGGGGTTCCATCAATACTGCATTGTACAAACTCAAAAGCTTAGCCTCCTGGCTTTCAATCTTGGCTTCCGACGGCTTCAGGCCTCTAGCCCAAGCCTAAATTCTGTTCTTCAGAACACACAGCATTTCCCAGAGAAATTAAGACGTCTGTCTCTCCAAAATATGGCGAAAACCAGCCATCCTTCAGGCAAGACAGACCCAAACCATCACAATATATATATACACTACAGACCAAAAGTTTTGACACACCTTCTCATTCAAAGAGTTTTCTTTATTTTCATGACTCATGACTATGAAAAATGTAGATTCACACTGAAGGCATCAAAACTATGAATAAACACATGTGGAATTATACATAACAAAAAAATGTGAAACAACTGAAAATATATTTCATATTCTAGGTTCTTCAAAGTAGCCACCTTTTGCTTTGATGAGCTTCAAGAGGTAGTCACCTGGCGCAGCACCCCATCACTCTTCTTCTTGGTCAAATAGCCCTTACACAGACTGGAGGTGTGTTTGGGGTCATTGTCCTGTTGAAAAATAAATGATGGTCTAACTAAATGCAAACCAGATGGAATAGCATGCCGCTGCAAGATGCTGTGGTAGCCATGCTGGTTCAGTATGCCTTCAATTTTGAATAAATCCCCAACAGTGTCACCAGCAAAGCACCCCCACACCATCACACCTCCTCCTCCATGCTTCATGGTCGGAACCAGGCATGTACAGTCCATCCGTTCACCTTTTCTGCACAAAGACACAGGGGTTGGAACCAAAGATCTCAAGTTTGGACTCATCAGACCAAAGCACAGATTTCCACTGGTCTAATGTCCATTCCTTGTGTTCTTTAGCCCAAACAAGTCTCGTCTGCTTGTTGCCTTTCTTTAGCAGTGGTTTCCTAGCAGATATTCTACCATGAAGGCCTGATTCACACAGTCTCCTCTTAACAGTTCTAGAGATGTGTCTGCTGCAAAAGGTGGCTACTTTGAAGAACCTAGAATATGAAATATATTTTCAGTTGTTTCACACTTTTTTGTTATGTATAATTCCACATGTGTTAATTCATAGTTTTGATGCCTTCAGTGTGAATCTACAATTTTCATAGTCATGAAAATAAAGAAAACTCCTTGAATGAGAAGGTGTGTCCAAACTTTTGGTCTGTACTGTATATATATATTTTTTTTAAATACATTTTGACTTGACATACAAGCGATGTCTTGATATGCAAGTAGCGTCATGTCATAACTAGATATAAAAGAGAACAGAGGCACCTCTAAGTGTAGCAATATGGTTACATTTAATGAAGGTACAACATTTGGCAACATATTGCTACACTTGGAGGTGACTCTCTTATCTTTTATACTCTGTAGTTCCTGCTGGATTTTGCTTCTAATCCCCTTGTGGAGTTTTCCATTTGTGGATGGACATTTTATGATTACACAATCTGGTCACATTGCTATAATTGTTTTATATGGACTATAAACTAGGGTTGTCCCGATACCGATACTAGTATCGGTATCGGGACCGATTCCGAGTATTTGCGGGAGTACTCGTACTCCCGCAAATACCCCCGATACCGAAATAGAATACTTGACCCCCCGCCGCCGACGCATCCCGCCGCTACGCCGCATCCCGCCGCATCCCCGCTTGGTTAATACGGGCGGGGAACATTACAGCTTTCATTTGAATAGCTGTAGTGTTTCCCGCCGCGCCGCGTATAGACACTCCGCCTTGCTCGGATGAACTGTCCAATCCCGAGCAAGGGGGAGTGTCTATACGCAGTGCAGCGCGAAAGACTACAGCTTTTCAAATGAAAGCTGTAATGTTCCCGCCCGTATTAACCAAGCGGCGGCGCGGCGCGGCAGCATGTACGGTAAGGGGGACATGGCTGCATATATGGGGGGACATGGCTGGATATGGGGGGGACATGGATTGGCTGCATATGGGGGGGACATGGCTGGATATGGGGGGGGACATGGCTGGATATGGGGGGACACATGGCTGCATATGGGGGGGACATGGCTGCATATGGGGGGGACATGGCTGCATATGGGGGGACATGGCTGGATATGGGGGGGGACATGGCTGGATATGGGGGGGACATGGCTGGATATGGGGGGACATGGCTGGATATGGGGGGGGCATGGCTGCATATGAGGGGACATGGCTGCATATGGGGGGGACATGGCTGCATATGGGGGGGACATGGCTGCATATGGGGGGGACATGGCTGCATATGGGGGGACATGGCTGGATATGGGGGGGGACATGGCTGGATATGGGGGGGACATGGCTGGATATGGGGGGACATGGCTGGATATGGGGGGGGCATGGCTGCATATGGGGGGACATGGCTGCATATGGGGGGGACATGGCTGCATATGGGGGGGACATGGCTGCATCTGTGGGGGGACATGGCTGCATATGTGGGGGACATGGCTGCATTTGTGGGGGGACATGGCTGCATTTGTGGGGGGACATGGCTGCATATGGGGGGGACATGGCTGGATATGGGGGGGACATGGCTTCATATATGGGGGGGACATGGCTGCATCTGTGGAGGGACATGGCTGCATATGTGGGGGGACATGGCTGCATTTGTGGGGGGACATGGCTGCATTTGTGGGGGGACACGGCTGCATTTGGGGACACATTAAAAAAAAAAGTATCGGTATTCGGTATCGGCGAGTACTTGAAAAAAAGTATCGGTACTTGTACTCAGTCCTAAAAAAGTGGTATCGGGACAACCCTACTATAAACTGAAGGATTTATGAATAAATGGTTGTGGAACGAATCATCTGAGTTTCCAATATTTCTTATGGGGAAATTTGTTTTGATATACAAGTGTTTTGGATTACAAGCATTGCTCTGGAACAAATTATGCTCTCAATCCAAGGTTTTATTGTATATACTGTGTAGGTGCCACTGGTGACGATGGGTTTTCTGTTCTGCACGACTCTCTCAACTGCTCGATCCCCACTGATACACCTGGTTATAAACTCAAGGCCTGTGTGATTTAACCACTGGTAAACTACAGAGCATTAGTAATGTACAGATATTAAGCCACAAGCAACTTGGTGGTAGATAAATTAGATTTATTAAGGCAACAAAGTTAAACAATGTGTAAATCAATGAAAAGACCATGAGACCTAAGGAAACGGTACTAAATAAATGATCAGGGACCCATAAACTGGAAATAGATTAAACTGTGGCAATGTTAAACCAAAGTATAATTGGTGCAAACAGGGTTAAATTGCTGAAATCAACCAATGCAAGAAAAAAAAGGTCCTTGTGTGTAACCGCATAAAGCCCCAATTGTGGGTGGGCGTATGCATTCTTAACTAAGTGGTACCCCTAGAAGTGACCCCATTTTACCCTCTGTTTCTCCTATTTTGTTTTGATACACAATCCTGCGTGTATGTTTATGATTTTAAACCTATAGGGACCTTCTCTGTACTTTGATCTTTTTATTGGCTTATATATTTATGCATCTGTTTTTTATGCGACATGTATAGTATGGTTAATTACGCCTTATAATATAATATACTATTGAATAAGAGTGCAATTTTTAAGGGAGTTCCAGATTTCTATTTTTTATTTCCTCATTTTTTTTTTCATTTATTGTAATTTTTTCATTCAGATTTTTTTTTATTTTTTTTATTTTATAAAACATAATTAAATAGATTTGTTATATAATGTTGAACTCCCTTTTCCACATTCGGATGGAAGGGGGGAGTTTTTCCATTTTATGGACTTTACCACCATTTTCCTTTTTTTTGTCTCTTTCACTATTTATTTTTATATTTTTCTATTCCTTTGGACTGTTTATTGCACATTTTTTCCTTCATTATTTTCTTTCGACACTCTTCCAGCACAGGTTTTTGAATGTTTTTATATCTTTAGGATGTTTTGTAACCTTTGGACAGCTTTCTGAATTATTATGAGCTACTGTAGATCTCTGTGTTCCATGGCTCCCATGTGTGGCAGACAACTAAGCAGCAGCTGGTGATTAGTGTTGAGCAGAATATGCCATATTCGATTTCGCGATATATCTCGAATATATATTCGAATATTCGAGATATATTCGCTAAATTCGAATATTCGTGATATTTTATCGAAATTAAATGATTGCGATTTTTCGCTATTGCGAATGCGAAAATAATTGCGATTTTTTGATAACTGCGGTAGGAGCACTCTGATTGGCTCAGAATATTCGTGATATTTTATCGAAATATCGCAACATGCGAATGCGATATTTATTGCGCAATTTCGAGAAATGCTGGAGGAGCGCTCTGATTGGCTCAGAATATTCGTGATATTTTATCGAAATATCGCAACATGCGAATGCGATATTTACTGCGCAATTTCGACAAATGCTGTAGGAGCGCTCTGATTGGCTCAGAATATTCGTGATATTTTACAATACAAAATAATTGCGAATATTCGGCAAATGCGGAAGGAGCACTCTGATTGGCTCAGAATATTCTTGATATTTTACAATACAAAATAATTGCGAATATTCGGCAAATGCGGAAGGAGCACTCTGATTGGCTCAGAATATTCTTGATATTTTACAATACAAAATAATTGCGAATATTCGGCAAATGCAGAAGGAGCACTCTGATTGGCTCAGAATATTCTTGATATTTTACAATACAAAATAATTGCGAATATTCGGCAAATGCAGAAGGAGCACTCTGATTGGCTCAGAATATTCTTGATATTTTACAATAGAAAATAAAAAGTGTTTTGCATTGGTGGTGATTCTTTACTCTATCCATCTGTCACAGCCGTTTGTCAATCAAACACCTTGAAGATTGAACACGTTCATGCTGCATGCTTTGGACTTTTTTTCACTTCACATATCAAAGACATTTTTATGAAAGATTATTTTTCTATTATTGGGACTATATTTCTTTATATATTTGTTTCACTGTGTATTTCACAAGTTATTTGCGCTTGCTTATTTTATAATTTGCCCACATGTCTTGTCACTAGACATATTTTTTATTCTTGTAGAGCGACTCCATTTTCTGTCTTGTATTAATTTATGTTGTATAACATTTTTGAGTTGCTGCTGTATTCTCCCCTTTTTTTAAGGTATGCGCAATTTTTTCCTTCTTACAAAAAAAAATAATATCAAACATACAAATATTCATAACAGAAACATACACAAAGCCCCCCCCTTTTGCATCAGAGACAATCAGAGTTCTCCTACCACAGTTATCGAAAATTCGCAATCATTTTCGCATTCGCAATAGCGAAAAATCGCAATTTTTTTTTTCAATTTGGCAACATAAAAGGATCGCCTCAGCTTAGCTACTCGGCCCAGGGTCTCTAATCATACCAGCAATGCTTTTAGACGTCGATAGGATGTGATCTGTTTTAAAAATCAAATTGAAAAAATGCGAATATTCGGAATTGTGAATATTCACCGCGAAATTCGAAATATAGCGCGATTTCTCGAATATGCTATATTCGAGTCGAATATTCGCAATGCGAATATTCGTGAGCAACACTACTAGCGATATATTTATCTCCCCCTGCCTGTTGAATCTCTAATTCCAATTTTTTAGGCACTCTGTATTAATAGTTTGCTGTATTATTTTGTATTTGTTATTTGTATGTATGTACTGTATGTATTTTTAGTTTTCTGTATTATTTTGGTTCCTAATATTGAGTTTTTTTGGTCTTTACATTTTATTTTGTGGTTAATTTGAGGTTATTTTTAACTGCTATCCTAACCTTTTTTTGCTTTGCTGCTAGGTTACCTTAAAAAAATAAATAAAAAATACAGTGTATTATCACTGCTAAAACCACTGGAGGAAAGAATTATTTTGCAATGAAAACGAATTTGATTTGGGTGCTGCTTCTGTAAGCCATGTCAGCCAATCTAATAAAAAAAAAGTCAGCTCCCCTGCCAACTACTGTATGAGCTGACAATTTACATTGTTGCTGTATTGCCGGTGAATGTCATTTTAGCAATTTTTATGTTTCCCTGGAAGCTGCATAAAAATAATCTCTCACTACTGTACAATTTTTTAGAAACAAAAAATGCCGGGAAAAAGTCAGCGGGAATCCCAGCGGGAAAGAAGAGAACAAGATCTCTTTTTTTCCCGCAGTTTTCTTGTTGGGAAAACTGCGATGGAGCATACACACGGCTGGTTTTCCCGGCCAAAAGCCGTCATGGCAGTTTTCCCAATGGGAAAACCGGTCGTGGGTATGAGGCATAATGCCGCGTACAGACAATCGTTTTTTGTGATGAAAAAAAACCGACGTTTTAAATCATGAAATAAAACGACGTTTTTGAAACTTCATTTTCAAAAATGACGTTGCCTACACACCATAGTTTTTTCAAAATGCTCTAGCAAAGTGCGGTTACGTTCAGCATTCTTTTCCATTGAAGCTAGCTTCATAACTTGCTTCTGAGCATGCGCGGGTTTAAAAACGTCGTTTTAAACATCGTTTTGCCCACACACTATCATTTTAATTGACACAAAAAACTACAATTTTTTTTTTGTCGTTTTTCAGAAGACATAAAACGACGTTTTCCCCACACACGGTCATTTTAAATGATGTTTTCAAAAACAACGTTTTTTTTATCACAAAAAACGTCCGTCTGTACGCGGCATAAGGGTCTGTGCTACCTTCCAGAAACACAGAAGTGCTCTATAGCAGATTGATCCAGCTCCTGTGCTTAACACTGGACCCTGGACCAACAGGAGATGCTTAGTCTTGCTGCTCTTTTAACACATTGCTGAGATTAACAGCCAACGTCCCAGTGCTTTTTTAAATGGCATCTGGAACTGGTTAAAAAAAGCAGTAATAGATTTTTTGGGGAAGGCTTTGGCTTTCATAATTGCATATTGCCAAATAGTTGCCACAATCTATGTACTGTACATATAAGCCAGTTGGTAAGACACTTTTATGCAAAACAGTTCAAACTGTTATTCTGACAAATAATATAATATATAATAACATTTTCAGAGAGAATTTCACATGATTCTTTGACATTTTTGGGTTAACTGTAACTTTGCATTCTCCTCTGTGTGAGCTATGTACATTACAAGGATTTTAACCACTTCAGCCCCGGACCATTTGGCTGCCAAATGACCGGGCCACTTTTTGCGATTCGGCACTGCGTCGCTTTAACTGACAATTGCGGTGTTGTGCGACGTGGCTCCCAAACAAAATTGACATCCTTTTTTCCCGCTATAGAGCGACAAAAATAGAGCGACAATTTTGGAAAAAAAGCAATATTTTGTACTTTTTGCTATAATAAATATCCGCAATTTGTTTTAAAAAAAAAGCGGATATGTATTCTTCTACAAATTTTTGGTAAAAAAAAAAAAAAATCGCAATAAGCATATATTGATTGGTTGCGCAAAAGTTATAGGGTCTACAAAATCGGGGATAGTTTTATGGCATTTTTACTATTATTTCCTTTTTTTTATTAGTAATGACGGCAATCTGCAATTTTTATCAAGACTGTGACTTTATGGTGGACACATCGGACACTTTTGACAAATTTTTGGAACCATTGTCATTTAATCACTTAAGTGACCGGGTCACTTTTTGCGATTCGGCACTGTGTCGCTTTAACTGACAATTGTGCGGTCGTGCGATGTGGCTCCCAAACAAAAATGGCGTCCTTTTTTTCCCACAAATAGAGCTTTCTTTTGGCGGTATTTGATCACCTCTGCGGTTTTTATTTTTTGCGCTATATTTTGAGCGACAATTGTGAAAAAAAAGAATATTTTTTACTTTTTGCGTTATATCACGTTATATTACGTGAAAAAAAAAATATTTTTTACTTTTTGCGTTATATCACGTTATATTACGTGATTTTGCACAGCCGAGCCGACCTGCCGCCGTAAAACTAGCGGTTATACAGCGATCAGTGCTATAAAAATGCACTGATTACTGTAAACATGACACTGGCAGTGAAGGGGTTAATCACTAGGGGCGCTGAAGGGGTTAAGTGTGTCCTAGGGAGTGATTCTAACTGTTAGAGGAGCTATCAGTGATTACTGTTTCCAATCACAGGGAACAGTAGATCCCTGACATGTCACTAGGCAGAACTGGGGAATGCCTTGTTTGCCTTTGCCGATCGCAATTGCGGGCTACCAGGGAACATCAAGTTTGCCCAGGCGGCAAATTTAAAGGGATGTACAGGTATGCCCATTTGTCTGCCCGTGCCATCCCAACGTATATTGGCGTGCGGCGGTCGGCAAGTGGTTAACAAACTTTGTTGCAGATTCTTACCTTTTGTTCTGAGAAAAAAAAATGGTTTGTTGTGCAAAGAGAATGTAAATGTGAATGGAAGTGATTTTATAATTATCCATCAGCTGCTGCACTTGCAGGGTTCTAATAGGGAAAGTGGCAGAAGGTTTTGTATTCCTTTAGACATGATTTCCCTTTGGGAGTATTTCACCAAAAAAGTTGCTTATGTTGCAGCAGATGCCCAAAATCTTACTTGTATCTTAGTGCAGACTTCTGGGAAAATAAGTAAGCCAATCACAGAAGCAGAACATTGCATATCTCTGGGAGGGACTATCTGTGTACAAAATGCCTCCAGGTTGCCATATTGCATAGCATTTTATAGAAAATGACAGTGCTGTAGATTGAAAAGGGAATGTCATTTTTATAACATTCAATTACAATATGACTTCCATAGCAATGAAATATGCTATATTATAATTTTTTTATTTACTATTTTTTTCTCATGAAAGTGAAGTTACCCCATAAAGTTAGAAGCTTGAATATCAAAAATCATATGTAATTAAACTATTCAATATTTAAACTAAGAATAATAATATTTGGATTAACATTGCCATCAAAGTATTAATCCTTTCTTTCACCTGTACTGCTAGCACTCTTTTGTAAGCCTAATAACTGCCATGCCCATGCTTGTTCAAAGTTAGATTTTTGTTATTTTTGAAGAAGACTACTTATCTGCTTCAGGGTTCTCTTAAATAATTATTGAAACTTCCTTTCCTTCCTTGTCCTTTAGTTGCTCTGTTGGAGCATTACTCAGAAGAAATGTCTCAGACTTCTAACAACCCTAGACGCCTTGATACATTTACACACTGACTATGATTTGAAAAATAGCCTTCTGCTTCACCTTAAAAAGATATGTATTTTGTTTAACTGAACCAGCTGCTTTACTATTTTGCTTTTAAAATGGCTCATAGTGTTTTAAAAAAGTGCTATAACAAAAGATCCCTATGCAGTAAAGACTGTTTTGTTTAAAGTAAACCTGTCAGGACTGAAATATGATAGCTACCATTACTGAGTCTGACTTGAAGTGCATGCTGCTTCACTAATTAGTGAGTCATTTATCTAGAACAAGTAAGTGTATATCAGGTGTCCCTACTCCTTATTTGTACATGCTTGTTTCAGTTTAGTAATTCATCCTGTAGTGAAAGAAGAAATTGAAATTAACAGCAGGGCTTGTAACTTTAACCACTTCAACTCATAGGGCCAGATTCACAGAAGAGATACGACAGCGTATCTCCTGATACGCCGTCGTATCTCTGAGTGTATCTATGCGACTGATTCATAGAATCAGTTACGCATAGATAGCCCTAAGATCCGACAGATGTAATTGACTTACACCGTCGGATCTTAGGATGCAATACTTCGGCCGCCGCTGGGTGTAGTTTGCGTCGTTTTCCAGCATTGGGTATGCAAATGAGGTTTTACGTCGATCCACAAAGGTTTTCGCGTTCGTTACGTCATCGCTAGTAATTTTTTCCCGTCGCAAAGTTACGGCTGCTTTAACCAGTTCCCGACCCCCGTATGTACATATACGTCCACAATATGGCACGTACAGGCACATGGGCGTACACGTACGTCCTCGCCTATTAGCGGGTGGGGGGTCCGATCGGGACCCCCCCCGCTACATGCGGAGGTCGGGTCCGCTCGGGGAGCGATCCGGGACCACGGCGCGGCTATTTTTTTATAGCCGCTCCGTCGCGATCGCTCCCCGGAGCTGAAGAACGGGGAGAGCCGTGTGTAAACACGGCTTCCCCGTCCTTCACTATGGCGGCGCATCGATCGCGTCATTCCCTTTATAGGGAAGACACGATCGATGACGTCATTCCTACAGCCACACCCCCAAACAGTTGTAAACACATACTAGGTGCACCCTAACTCCTACAGCGCCACCTGTGGTTAACTCCCAAACTGCAACTGTCATTTTCACAATAAAGAATGCAATTTAAATGCATTTTTTGCTGTGAAAATGACAATGGTCCCAAAAATGTGTCAAAATTGTCCGAAGTGTCCGCCATAATGTCGCAGTCACGAAAAAAATTGCTGATCGCCGCCATTAGTAGTAAAAAAAAAAAAATTAATAAAAATGCAATAAAACTATCCCCTATTTTGTAAACACTATAAATTTTGCGCAAACCAATCGATAAACGCTTATTGCGATTTTTTTTACTAAAAATAGGTAGAAGAATACGTATCGGCCTAAACTGAGGAAAAAAAATGTTTTTATATATGTTTTTGGGGGATATTTATTACAGCAAAAAGTAAAAAATATTGAATTTTTTTCAAAATTGTCGCTCTATTTTTGTTTATAGCGCAAAAACTAAAAACCGCAGATGTGATCAAATACCACCAAAAGAAAGCTCTATTTGTGGGGAAAAAAGGACGCCAATTTTGTTTGGGAGCCACGTCGCACGACCGCGCAATTGTCTGTTAAAGCGACGCAGTCCCGAACTGTAAAAACACCTTGGGTCTTTAGGCTGCATATTGGTCCGGGGCTTAACTGGTTAACATGGCTTAACTTTAGATGAGCCATGTTAAAGTATGGGCGTCGTTCCCGGGTCGAATTTAAATTTTTTTTTTTATTTGCGTAAGACGTCCGGGAATACGGAAGTACGTTACGCACATCGCCGTTAAAAAAAATGACGTCACTTCGTGCAAAGCACGGCGGGAATTTCAAAATGGAGCATGTGCAGTACGTCCGATGCGGGAGCGCGCCTAATTTAAATGGTACACGCCCCATTTGAATTGGGCAGGCTTGCGCCGGACGTCTTTACGATACACGGCCGTACGTTTACATGCAAGTGCTTGGTGAATCAGGCACTTGTGCTGAAAACTTGCGGCGGTGTAACGTAAACACGATACGTTACGCCGCCGGAGTTTTCTGTGAATCTGGCCCATAGAGCTTTCTTTTGGTGGTATTTGATCACCTCTGCGATATTTATTTTTTGCGCTATAAACCAAAAATATATATAAAATTTTGAAAAAAATACAAATTGTTTTTACTTTTTGCTATAATAAATATCCCAAATAAAAAAAAGGCCAATATAGTCTTCATATTTTTGGTATAAAATTGCAATAAGCATGTATTGATTGTTTTTTGTTGCAAAAGTTATAGCGTCTACAAAATAGGGGATAGATTCATGGCATTATTATTATTATTATTATTATTATTATTTTACTATTAATGGCGGCGATCTGCGGCGGATTGCAGCAGACAGATTGGACACCTTGGATACTTTTTTGGGACCATTGACATCTATACAGCAATCAGTGCTAAAAATAGTCACTGATTCCAAATCTATCTACTTTTAGGTTATTTTTTTCATCAGCTCATTCCCCACAGGTATTACCCTTTTGTATCACTTGACCCTCCCTCCTAGATTGTAAGCTCTAATGAGCAGGGCCCTCTGATTCCTCGTGTATCGAACTGAATTGTAATTGTACTGTCTGCCCTAATGTTGTAAAGCGATGCCCAAACTGTGGAGGGAATATAAATGCTGTATAATAATAATTTGTATCTTTGCATGGCCAACCTTTAGCTGCACAGTTAGAAAAATACCTTTGAGGGGCTTGGCTGAACGTCGATGGTGATGGACGTGCTCTGAATGAGGCGGATCAGGCGGATTAGAATCGAAAGCCATCCAGTGTCAATTTTGGCTTTTAATGCCCAAAAATCCCCCATCCTGTCTCCGGGACTCTTACCGGGCAGCCCCATACCTTTTGTGACAGACCAGACGGTCTGTTCGCTCCTCCTGGGGAACCGAGGCCTCCGCTATTTGCTGCTGAGCCATCGCCATTTTGTGGCCTACGAGGCCTCGGACACCGCCGCGCTCGAGTGAGGATCGCGGACCGGACTGCGGACCTACTCCTCTTATGTGTACCTAGTACACGCCACTCCACAGAGGTAACCCGGTTCGGACATCCGATCGGCGTTAGGCGGCGAAATTTTCTATTTTTCTCTAGAGATTCGCCTGCGTCATCTTTGGGCCTATGAGGCATCGCTGTGTGCATTGTAATAACGCGGCTGAGGGAGACTCAAACTCTGAAGCCGGGCCCTTTATTTAGTGAAGGTCCTAATTCTGACTATAAGGAGGAAGACCCACTAACCTATGTCAGAGCTCTGAAGGGGCCAATACCAAGAGTGATAAGGGGAGCATCAGCAATTGTGGTGATCCTAAGGCCCTCTGACAATGATGATTTTTCACCTCATACCTGGTTACAAAACCTCAAATTTTACATTTGAGAACTGGTGGTGCGTTCATAGGCGCTGCTAAGATGGAGGCTTAGTAGAAGGAGGCTTACCTCACCACTGACCACTGTCATAGGATGATTTCATAAAGACTTTTCATGAAATGAAAGTAATAGCCTGATATGTATATGAGCTGAACATCACCACATTGACATTCTGTAGGAAATACACTGAGTTATTGGCACATGCCTGTTAAATCCTATAAGAACAAAAACAAAAGGGCAAAGGAAATAATAAGCCAGCTGCTGTGACAAAGGAGCTTCTCAAAATGGCCACAGTACCTCAAACATATGCTCAATGTGCAGCTAATGTGACTCCATCACATATGGATTCTATGTCCCCTGTAATGCACCAAACTTTACCTCAGGAACAGGTCCCTGTGGAAGCTAATCAACTGACATTTGTGCTGGTTCCCTCATGTAATCCAGATTATAAGGCCACAGACAGTAAACAGGCTCTTGATGTTACCTTTAATGTGTCTGAACTGTTTGCTAGAATATCTGAAATGTTGGACAGAGGCTTAGCACAAAATGCTATAAGGATAACTGGAGAAATTAGAGCTGACTTTCAAAGCCTGGGCTCAAGAATTGAAACTATTGAACATAATTTGAAAGTTAATATCACTAGAACGGCTCAGAATGCCGATCACTTACAATACATGCAGGAACAACTGGACATAGCACAGGCTAGGATCGATGAACTTGAGAATAGATCTAGAAGGGGTAATTTTAGGATCAGAGGCCTACCAGAATCTATTCTTGATGTTAATTCTACAGTACAGGACATTATTAAAATGTTATTACCATCTATTTCGGCTCATAAACTGGACCTGGACCGTGCTCATAGGTCTCTGGGACCATTGAGGAAAGATGGCTTACCAAGAGATATAGTGGTTAAACCGCATTTTTACTCTACGAAGGAGGAGATAATGAAAAGCTCTTGCCAACGTGATCTACTGACCTATCAAGGTGCCAATATTCAATTTTTTTCTGATATTTCTCCTTACACGATACAAAAAAGGAGATCAATGAAGCCCTTATTATCGGCCCTCCTGAAGAAAGACATAAGATATAAATGGGCATTTCCTTTTGCACTAAAGTTTTCTTATAATGGCAACCACTACGCGGTCCATAACTTTCAGGAAGGTGAACTTCTACTGATGAGTCTAAATGTAATCTCTATGGAACCTGAAATGGACACTGCACCGATCCAGCAGGGCTCTGCTAAAAGACAAACTCCTATAAGCCCGACTTCCTCTACATGGACCAAGGTCAAACACAGGAAGGTTAAAGATGGCTCTATTACCTGAATGGTTAAAATATTTCTTTTTGAATGAGAAATTATTATTTATTTATTTTTTGCTTATCTCTTATCCAGGGAGAGTTGAATTTTTTCAAAGCCATTATTCAAATATATCTCCAATGGTATACGGAATGGGATATCCTTTCAACCCTTTTTTTTTTTACACTTAGTGGTATCTCAGTATATATTTATATCTATACGTCCGTATATGTGATTTATGCATGTGTGTTTTTGGAGGACGGGAAACAACATTTTTTTAATTTTTTTTTTTTTTCTCACTCATATTGCGAAAAAATGCGAGTACTGTCATTCTATTTGGTGTTTGAAGTATACCTGAGCTGAACCTTTTATGATTGATTATATTACCTTATGTTTATTTTTAGACAATGATAGTGGGCCAGTGGTGGGTCACTAGGCCTCAACTCACTCCTTAGATTGACGTTTGGTCGTCCTAGGGTGTGAGTTCATAGCCCTCTCCATGGGCTATTCTAATATTGTTTTTTTGAATGAAGGAAGGATGACTTCACCTTTCCCTCATTCAGGGCCTTTTTTTGGCTCTCTATTGTTTTGCTTTATCCTGATGAGTTTATGTTTCTCTTCTATTTCTATGATTTTCTCTACCTTATCTGTTTTTCTTGCCTTTTTAGCCTACCTGCCAAGATATGGTCATATTGAGGTGAGATGGTTACTGCAGTTATGCGACCCATCCGCTGTCTGTTTTTCATATAATATTGAATCTAGAACCTCCAAACTCCAGAAGGGCATATTGCTTAGATTCATTGCTATCATAAATCATGGCTGGTATAGCTAATTCTCCCTCTCCCCTTCGTGTTATTTATCATAACGCGCAGGGGCTGAATTCTCCGATCAAAAGGAGAAAAGCATTTCATTTCTATAAGTCCATTCAGGTAGATGTAGTGTTTCTACAGGAGACTCATTTTTCAAAGCGGTACACCCCCTTGTTTTTACATGAAAATTTTCCAACGTTTTATTTGTCCAAAGCTGAAAATAAAACCAAGGGAGTAGCTATTCTGTTCTCCAAACACTGCAATTTTGATTTGTCTAAGGAGTATGTTGATCCAAACGGCAGGTTTGTTTTGATCAAAGGCACCTTGGATGGAAAGATATATACTTGTATTTCCTACTATGCTCCTAACAGGGGACAGAAAGCTATTTTTTACCGTATGTTTGAGACTCTCCAACCTTTCATGGAGGGGATCATAATTATGGGTGGTGACTCCAATTTGGCCTTTGATTCTGGACTGGATAAGTCTAGACCATTAAAGGCTAAATCGATCGGGCCTACTAAGGCCAGCACACAAATTGCTTGTCTGATTCACCAATCTGGATTGTCGGATATCTGGAGGGAATTTAACCCGACAGCAAAAGATTATACACACTATTCTAGTCCCCATCAATCATTTTCGCGTATTGATCACATATTACTATCTATTCATCATATCCCTTATGCTCTAAACTCTATTATAGATGTTTCATGGTCGGATCATTCCATAGTTATGTTGGCATTGAAGAGGATGAGCTCTAACCAGAAGGTTTCTCATTGGACCTTTAACCAATCACTCTTAAATGACCCCAATATAGTTATGGAAGTTGAACAGGCCATAAAAGATTAATTTTATGTTAATGATACAGACGGGATCTCACCAGAAACCTTATGGGCAGCTCATAAGGCGACGATAAGAGGTAAACTGATACAGATTGCAGCCAGACAAAAAAGAATAAAAAAAATGGAGATAGGAAGACTTGAAAGGGAATTTACTGATTTGAGTTTGCAGCATAAAACAGACTCTGTTGGATTTCCTACTTCCAAATTAGACGCGGCTAGAACTGATCTAAACCTAGCGCTTACAGTTAAAGCGGATGAAGCTATTAAATGGTCCGGGACAAAATTTTATCGAATGAGGGATAGGATTGGTCCGATGCTAGCTAATAAACTTTCACCCAGATTTAGATCAAGGATCATTCCCAAGATTAAACAATGTGATGGTTCTCTTACTCTAAACCCTCAACGGGTAATGGAAGCCTTTCAACATTTTTACTCAAAGCTTTATCATTTCGATGACAGCTGTGGTTCTAATAGAGTGTCAGAATTCCTTGACGGCCTGGATCTTCCAAGACGGATTTACATAGTACAGAAATGGAGGCTCCCATTCTAGTTGAGGAGATTATAGAGGTTATTAAGGGATTGAAGAATAATAAGGCCCCCGGCCCTGATGGCTTTTCATCTCCTTATTACAAGAAGTTTTTGATTCTTTTGGCACCCTTTCTCGCAAGGTTTTTTAATGGTTTGTCGGGAGGTAATTCAATAGGCAGTGAACTTAATATGGCATACATATCAGTGATCCCTAAACCTGACAAAGATCCCAGTCTAGTTGAGAATTATAGACCGATATCTTTGATTAACAATGACCTAACAATTTTGACTAAAATAATGGCTAATAGACTTTCGTCCTTCATAGGTCAATATATACATAATGATCAGGTAGGTTTTATTCCTAATATACAAGCTCCAGACCAGATAAGGAGGGCGGTGGACTTAATTTCAATATTACAATCTGGTTGGATTGGAAAAAATAGACAGGGAGGCATGCTGTTGTCAATAGACCTCCAGAAGGCCTTTGATTCGGTGTCCTGGCCATATATGTTTTCGGTCTTAAGGCGATGGGGATTTGGTCCTAGAATTTTAGGTCTTTTAACCGCTCTTTACTCTTCACCTGAGGCCAAGATCCGACTGCAGGGAATATATTCAGAGACTATCAAAATTAAAAGGGGAACTCGTCAGGGATGTCCTTTGTCTCCCCTGTTATTCGCTGTCGTTATAGTGTCTTTAGCAGTAGCAATCAGGAACAACCCGAATATCAGGGGGGTTGAATGTGCCCGGAAGGAACACAAATGCGCGTTATTTGCAGATGATCTTTTGCTATTCATCACCTCCCCAATTTCTTCTTTACCTGCTAAATATTCTCTGTTGGATGAATTATCTGAAGTTTCAGGCCTTAGAGTCAATATTACTAAATCCAGGGCCCTTAATGTGTCTCTCCCTGGATCTATGGTTTCCCTCATTCGGAAAAATTATACTTTTTGCTGGAATACAACGTCCATTAAATATTTAGGTATTAATCTGACCTCGAAATTCGAAGATCTTTATCAAGCCAATTACCCTCCCATGTATAAAAAACTTGAATCTGATTTAGATGAGTGGAGCTCTCATAACATAGGTTGGATGGGAAGGATAAGTTCCATTAAAATGACTCTTTTGCCTAGGATTTTATACCTATTCCGTTCACTCCCAATACCAATAAAGACAAAACATTTGAAAACCTTTCAGAGTAAACTTACCAAATTTGTTTGGAATAAGAAGCACCCACGAGTTTCTTCACGCTCTCTTTTTAATTTACCTGAACAGGGTGGTTTTGGTCTTCCGAACTTATTGTGGTATTACAAGGCTACTAGATTGGCTCAACTTTTGGATGTTTACATCCAGGGTGATCGACCTGGTTGGGTATGTTTGGAGGAGCAGGCTACTCCCTCTTACTCGTTGGAAGATTTATTATGGGTCACTCCCAAAAGTAGACCTCCTATTATGTCACCGACTCTGTCTCAAGCCATGGTACTATGGGACTCACTTAGAAAAAATCCTTCTCTGATCTCCAAAGGTCACCCATTGGCTAATATATTTAGGGACCCTGCTTTTGCCTCGGAAGTAAAAGGGGATTCCTTCAAATGGTGGCGTGACAAGGGGGTGTACCGAATTGGACGTTTCTTCTCACATTCAGGTCCCCTTTCCGAAAAATATTTTACGGATAATCTGGATCTTCCCCCCTCTGAAAAACCAAGTTTTTCTCGAATCTATGGTTTTACTCAGAAGCTTTGGTTAGATAAGACCGCATTGGGCTATATGACGGATTATGAGATTAAATGTGACCAGGCCTTGGGAAGGAGGGGAGGAATTTCTATAATATATAAATCGCTTGCTGCTAATGGGCAAAAATTACCTCATATGATTGCTTGGGAACAGGATCTTCAGGTTGAATGGGATCTAAAAGACTGGTACTCTAATTTTGATAGATCCGTGAAAGGGATTACCAATGTTTCACTTTTAGAAGCTAATCTGAAGATCTTTACTAGATGGTACTTGGTACCCTTGAAACTAGCCAATATTTACCCTTCTCTGTCACCTCTATGCTTTAGAGGATGTCAGGGAGTTGGTTCTATGATTCATATATGGTGGGAATGCCCAAAAATACGTAGATTCTGGAATAGGGTATTTCATATTATAAGACGTATAACTGGCTGTAATATACACCAGTCTCCAGCGATTGCTTTGTTGAACGGACTAGTACCGCATGCTCATAAGTCTACAAGGAGATTGATATTATTTATCGTAGTAGGAGCTAGGATTTCTATAGCAGCTGCTTGGAAAAAAACAACAGTTTCGATATCATATATGAAAAGGAAAGTGACTTGGATAATGGAGCATGAAAAAAGATTGGGCTTGTTGTTAGATTCAGGTAACCAGTTTAATGAGATTTGGGAACCATGGATGACGTACTTGGGTATCTTAAACACAATATGAATGTACTATGGTTATTCACCGTATACTGTTGTATGCAATTGGCAGGTAGGCTATCTACTCTTCTTTCTCTCTGATCTTTAGTCCTCACCTATTCTTCTTTTTTCTTTCTTCCTATTTATCTTTTGGTCCGATTTAAAAAAAAAAAAAATATTTCTATTTTTTAGATAACACAGGGTACTGTCTATACGTGAATGTGTTATTAAAGACTTGGTTCTTTTCTTTCTCATATATCATTTTATTTTATCCATTTCGATGTGTTCTTTAGTCGATTTAGATAAACTGGAATTTCTGGATATGATATCTTTTGACTCATGGAATCTGCAGAGAGTATATTGGAGGTGGAATCATATCCTCGGACAGATTCTTGATTTAGTTGTTTGATGATATTTTCTGATATCAGAATATTTTATCACTAATCCAGAATTAACAGTTTGCCAAAGTTTGTGGTTGTCTATTCAATCTTTGTTCTTTCATTTTATCCCTTTAAATTCTCCAAATGAGAATGCTTTGGTAATGGGGGATGAAACAGATAGATGGGAAACTATGCATTAGTTGAAACAACTCGACCCTGATATGTTAGAAGGGTTATGGGTAGGATGTTTAGAATTTAGTTATACTCATGGGATCAAATAATATTATTTATGTTTTGACGCATGCTAAAGATTACCATGAATTTGAATTATACTTGGGGGAAGTCTGGAGTTAGACAAATACGGGTAATTACTCGACCTCCGATGGATCGATTTACATAAACAGGGGTTGGCTTCTTTATTTTTGTTTTCTTTACCTCTGTCTATAGAGTGATCCCTTATTTTGAACCTAAGTATTGTTAGGATAAAATGTACTACTAAAGTATGTATTTATGTATCACAATGTAATGATATTTTTTTGATGTATAATATCTGATGTACCATCTACTTTTCGAAATAAAATTAAACTTGATTTAAAAAAAAAGAAAAATACCTTCATATATCTTAATAGAGAAGTGTAGTTTATACTTAAAGTAAAAAAAAAAACTGCATGCCGAAGGCGCATGCGCGGCAGCTTCCAAGATGGCCGCCGGCTTCTAGAGCTCTGCTCCACCACGGCCCTGTAACAGCTCTCAGGGCGCCCCCCCAGCACCCTCACCAGGATAATCGAGTGGGGAAAGCCACCGGGAACGTGCGGATGTCTCCCGGCCCCCTCATCTATGCCAAAATGGCAGCGGCGCAGCGAGGCCTGCATTCAGCAGAAGACACGGAGGATTCCATCGCTGCCCAGGACCTGGTTCCTCTGCCATTCCCAGGTACTGATTACCCCCCTGCCCCAGGCCACATCACCAGCGTCCACAGAATCCCCGCTGGGAAGACTGAGCTCTGCCCCCCCTCTACCCCCATGCTGGATCCACATACATGCCTACTGCTGGAGGTCAGTGATGCTGCTGAATCTACTCCCATCCCCACTGACTTTCCATCCATGATGGAAGTTTTTGCGCAAATGCTCTCTAAAAGCCTAGCCCTTAGTGCAGCCCAGATTACTTCATCCATCCATGCGGATCTGCAGCAAATTGGGATGAGAATGGACACAATTGAGAAAAAGGCTGATCAATCAGTGGTTCGAATTAATCAAAACAAAGCCAGGCTGCAAGATGTTCAGGATCAATTAGAAACTGCCTTTGCAAAGATCGATGACCTTGAGAACCGATCGAGATGCTATAACTTTAGGATCAGGGGGCTCCCCGAATCGAAGAAGGAGGTGCAGGCAGCTGTGAAATCTTTCATAAAAAGCCTTATCCCAGAATATTACAAAAAGTATTGGGACACCTGCCTTTGAACATACGTGAACTTTTAATGGCATCCCAGTCTGATGCCATGTACACACGATCATTTTTCGGCATTAAAAAAACGTTGTTTTTCAAAAACGTCATTTAAAATGATCGTGTGTGGGCTTCACATAATTTTTCTGAAAAACGACCAAAAAAAAATTCGAACATGCTGCAGTTTTTCGTCATTAATTGGGAAAAGTCAGCACTACTGCCAATTGACCCCTTTGGTGCCCAGATACCTCATGGAATCCCTCAATTAAAAGTAGTAGTTACGATGAAATATCTCGGGATATGGATCACGAGGGACATTAATAGCTTTGTCCAAAATAACTTAATTCCTCTTTTGTCTAAATGGGAACATAAAAGAGACGCCTGGTGTAGACTACCATTATCCATAGCGGGACGATGTAATCTGATAAAGATGCTATGGTTACCCCAGTTACTCTATATCCTCCATAACTCCCCAGTCTGGATAGCTCAAAAATGGTTCAAAAAGATAGAATACCTCTTCAGAGAGTTAATTTGGAAGAAGGGACAAGCTAGGATTTGTCTCCAGACCATGCAGTTGCCAGATAAAGAGGGGGGTATGGCAGTGCCTCACCCGAAAACATACTTTCTAGCCTCACAGCTACAACAGCTTGCGAACTGCGGACTGGAGGGAGGTGGAAACTCCGGTAGATTGATGCTAACTGGGGCACCACATAGGACAATAGTGGAGGCACTTGAGGCTGGTTCGTTCGTCCATAGATGTCCAACTATAAAACTAAGCCTTAAAGTGTGGCAAACAACAAAAGCATTGATGGGCTACAAGGGAATAACAATATTCGCCCCCCTCTGGTGCAACCAAAACTTAAGAGAATTAAAAGACATTGAGAGATGTAAAGAATGGGAGAGACAAGGGATAAGCCGTTTAAACCAACTGTACAATGGAGAACAGATGAAATCCTTCGCAGACTTGCGACAGGAATTTAATATAACAAATAAAACATTTTACAGATACCTACAGATACGACATGCTATCCAAGCTCAGTTTTGGTTACAACCCATCGTATGGTCCTCGGCCCCCACCCTCCTGAAAATAACCTCTCCAAAAACAACCAAAGGCCTGATATCCGAGCTGTACTCTAGATTAGGAGCCAAAACAATAAGTAGGGCAGGCCCCATTAAGAGCAGGACAGGATGGGAGAAAGACTTAGGTCAAATGACCACGGAACAGTGGAGTGCGATCTTGAAGAGGGGGGTATTGGTTTCGATCTCCCCATCTCAGAAAGTATCACACTTGTTCCTCTTGCATAGAGTATACTATACCCCCAGGAGAATGTTCAATCTCGGGTGGAGAAGTACTGACGAATGCCCAAGGTGCAGAGCGACAGGCAATCTTATCCACATGATGTGGAAATGCCCAAAGTTATTCAGATACTGGGAGGAGGTGATAGACATAATAAATAAAACTTTTAAAATTAAGTTAGAAGCTGAGTCTAAGACATGCTTGTTAGGCAGCATAGAGGAAGATAGAGTGCCAGCCAGCTCCCTTGAAGTGGTACTGAGATGCCTCTTCCAGGCAAGGAAGTTAATTGCGTTGAGGTGGCAGGCCCAGATGCCACCCACTGTCAAATCTTGGGTTGAAACTATTAACACAATGATTTGGAGTGAGAGAGTGACACTTACTCGACAGGGGAATTATAGTAAGTTTGTGAGGATGTGGAAACCCTGGCTAGACGAAACAGGATGTTCTATATAAAAATCGCCATTCAAATTCAATAAATATCTTAACCCGCTATCGGGCATTCCTTTATGGGGAAGACGTATTTAACGAAGTACATTAACTTCAAAAACCTGCTCAAGGTGTGATGGGAGGGTGGGAGGGTGGGTGAGGGTTTGCGGGGTGGGGGAGGGGAGGCGAGGCGAGGTATGACAGTTCAGAAACAAGTGTTTCTTCATTTATTCACAATGTCACAAAGAACGAGGGTAGAAAAAGATAAGGGGAAAACAGGGAAAAACGTATGGTTGTGTATTGTTTATAATATGTACGATGATGTAACACTTTTTTTGTATTTTTTTATACGCAAACAACAATAAAAAAACATTGAAATTAAAAAAAAAAGAACATGCTGCAGTTTTTAACTTCGTTTTAAACAATCTCGTTTTTCGGGTTGTAAAAAATGATCGCGTGTGGGCTAAAACGATGTAAAAAACATGCGCATGCCCAGAAGCAAGTTATGAGACGGGAGTGCTCGTTCTGGTAAAACTATAGTTCATAATGGAGAAAGCACATTTATCACGCTGTAACAGACAAAAAAACATGAATCGTCTTTTACTAACACGGAATCAGCTAAAGCAGCCCAAAGGCGAATGGAACTTCCCCTTTATAGTGCCGTTGTACGTGTTGTATGTCACCATGCTTTGCTAGATAATTTTTTTTAAACGATGGTGTGTAGGCAACATCGTTTTAATGATGAAGTTGGGAAAACGTTGTTTTTTCGACATGCTGAAAAACAAAGGTTTTTTTCATGCTGAAAAACGATTGTGTGTACACGGCATTAGTCCATAGAGTTCCATATTGAGTTGGCTCACCCTTTGCAGCTACAACAGCTTAAACTCTTTTGGGAAGGCTGTCCACATGGTTTTGGAGTGTGTCTATGAGAATGTTGGACCAGGCCACCAAACTCGCTCATCCGTGTCTTTATGGATCTTGTTTGTGCACTGGTGTGCAGTCATGTTGGAATAGGAAGGGGCCATCTCCAAAGTTGGGAGCATGACATTTTCCAAAATGTCTTGGTATGCAGGCCCCTTAGTTCCTTCACTGGAACTAAGGGGCCAAGCCTATCTCCGAAAAAACAACCCCACACTATAATTTCCCATCCACTAAATGATTTGGACCAGTGCACAAAGCAAGGTTCATAAAGACATGGATGAGCGAGTTTAGGGCGGAGGAACTTGACTGGCCTGCACAGAATCCTGACCCCAATCCCATAGAACACCTTTGGGGTGAATTAGAGCTGAGACTGCGAGCTGGAGGTTCTCGTCCACATCAGAGCCTGACATCACAAATGCGCTTCTGGAAGAATGGTTAAACATTCTAATAGACACACTCCTACACCTTGTCGACAGCCTTCTCAGAAGAGTTGAAGCTGTTATAGCTGCAAAGGGTGGGCCAACTCAATATTGAACTCTACAGACTAAGGCCCCTTTCACACGATCAGCCCGCAAAGATCCGCCTGTCCGTTTTTCAGGCAGATCCGAGCAGGCCACCTATTAACTTGTTTGGGCAGGTGGATGCCAGATGTGTCTGCTGACACCCGCCTGCCATCCGATACGACAAGATCCACTCAAAACAGACAGATGTGGATACTTTCACCATCCGTCCAGCGGATTGGATCAGATGAAAATGGACATGCTGTCTGTTTTCATCTGATCTTCCCACAGAGAACAGCAGGGATCTGACAGGTCTGCACAGCGGGTATCAACGGAGCGATCCCCCACTAAGCGCATCTGCCCTGTGTAAAAGGGGCCTAAGACTGGGATGGCATTAAAGTTTATGTGCGTGTAAAGGCCAGTGTCCCAATACTTTTGGTAATATGGGGCCAAATCCTCAAAAGGGATACGCAGGCGGAACTGCTGTTCAGCCTGCGTATCCCTGTGCCTATCTTTGGAACTGATCCTCAGAAGCAGTTTTCCAAAGATAGGCAGAAGATCCGACATCTGTAAGAGACTTACACTGTCGGATCTTAGGATGCAGTACCGCATCCGCCGCTGGGGGCATTTTGTGTCGAAATGCTGCCTAGCGTATGCAAATGAGGACTTACGGAGATCCACAAAGCTTTTCAGCTTTGTGTTTTCTGCGTAAGTTTACATTTGCATACGTAAAATTAGTTCTGCTTTTACAAAGTGTAAACTAGTAACACCTTGTAAAAACAGACCTTTTTTTCGATCGCCGCGTTTTTTTTAAAATTTAGATTTTTTTTTTACGGCGCGTAACTTTTTTTTAACCCGACGCAACTTTATTGTCCCGTCGCAATCCACAAAGCCCGGCGTAACGTAATTTCGCGCGCTGCCCGTCGGGAAAATTACGTCACGAGCACGCGCAGTACGGCCGGCGCGGGAGCGCGCCTCATTTAAATTGTCATCGCCCCCTGCAGAAGAGGACCGCCTTGCGCCGGAGACATTTAAGTTACACGGCCTGAAATTTCTAGGTAAGTGCTTTGTGGATCGGGCACTTAGGTAGAAATTTTAAGTCAGTGTAACTTAAATGGGAAAAGATAAGTTAGGCATGATCTTTGAGGATTTGGCCCCTACTAGTGTATATATAAATACCAACTGCTGCCTTTAAACAAATAAATAACTAAATACAAAAAAAAAAAGTCTAAATATTTTGAAGTAAGGTGCTAAAATAGTCTTCAGAGAAATACAAAAAATAGTGTCATGGCATAATGCAGCAAGCGCATGCATAATGCCATGATAAAATATCCTAAGGCCTCGTACACACGACCAGGTTTATTGGCAAAAAACAGCAAGAAAACTGCTTCTTGACGAGATTCCCGTTCGTGTGTACGAGGCATTCAGGTTTCTCATCTGTAAATCAGGCAAGAATCTCGACGAGAAAAAAAAAAGAGAACCTGCTCTCTTTTTTCTCTTCGATATTCTCGTTTGCCTGTTTCCAGACGAGAAACCCGAGAGTGTCAACCTGTCGCCGTGGAAACCCGCGCATGCTCGAAATGACTTTGATGCATGCGCGGTAGCTTTCACGGCATAGGTAGGGTGAAGCAAGATGGCGGCGACGGCATCGAATGTGACGAGCGCATGCTCGTCGTATGCGATTACGTCACCGCGTTCTTTCCTTTCAAGAGAACCACGGTTCTTTTGAAATGAAAGTCTGTACACTGGGGCGGCAAGAGTTTCTTGCCAAGAATCTCGTCAGGGAAAACTACGGGTTTTTCCAGACGAGATTCTCGGTCGTGTGTACGAGGCCTTACAGTTTGCTTAAGTATGCACAGCAGAAATTTTAGTTCAACTCCCTGAATGTGAATAAATCTGGACTTACATACCTTTAAAGTCTAATAACTATGCTTTGAGAGTCTGTGCCTTATTCCTATGTACTGGAAGACAAACAGTTAAATGGCTTGCTCTTTTCTATAATTATGCATTGTTTATTCATTGTTTGTGGATTTATTTTCTGCATTCCCTCTGTTTGGCCACTTGATGAGATGCAAGAAGTAATCCCAGCCCCACCAGGGAGCAAAAAGCAATCTGCATTGCATCTTTTAATATGCATGTGGCGTGTGACATAATGTGTGAAATTCTGGTGTCATTGCCAGCTGTCACCCGTCTCCTGGCTTTTAAGAAACGTTCGTGTCAGAGATGGTAAGATTTGTAGAGCTTTGAAGCTTTATGGGAAAAGTCCCAAATGTTTCCATTTTTTTTCTCAATTTTTCTTTAATGCAGCTGAAACGTGAGATATTTTCCTGAAGGAATTAATGGGATATATTAATTTCCTGTCTACTGCCAATGTGCGATGCCAGCTCTTATGGGCCACAAAGCTCTCAATATGCCAGGCCATCAAATGACAGATGCCACTGGTTTGTTGCTAGGATTAAATCAGCACTGCCCTATTCTAAAAACAAACTTCAGCTTCTTTTATAGACAAATAATGTTCAGGCAGCAACCCACAATTCATTTGTTTTTCTAATGAGCATAATATATATCAATTCACAGAGGTGCCTTCAGAATAAATTATGTATTTTGTTTTGTGCATGAAGAAAGAATGACTATTGCAGTGACATTATTATGTTTTTTTATACTGTCTCATCTCTTTATCACATCTCAAGCTGTGAAATATTGTATACTATTGTTTACTGTTGTGAAATGAATATGTTTGGCCTGCACTGTGAATAGACTTGTATATTCTTTATTTAGTGTAGAGTAAATTATAATTATTGCACACATCATTCTCAGAGCAAGAAAAATGCTTAAGATGAAATAGACTGTTTAAAGTGGTTCATAGCCTAGAAATGTTTGAGCTCAATCACATGTTTTTCATAAAATTGAACTACTGTTTTTACTGGTGCTCAGCTGCAATGTTCTTAAAACAGGAAATGGAGACACATTTAATGAGCACCAGATATGTCAACCCAGGGAGAAACCTGCCAGGGTAATCAAGTAGTGGTGTGCGCTTTCAAGGCTAATTTAAATAAGGGGTAGCTAATTGGATTAGGAGGTATGGTTTTCACAGACACTTATTTCCCACTCTAATTACTATACAAAGATTTCTCTTTGCAAAAAACATCTTGTAATAACCAGAATCTCCAAAAGTATAGGGCTGGGTTCACATATGGGCATGCAGTGGCTCACAGCACGGGGTCCGGGCGTCTTCGTTCTCCGGTTCAGGTCCGATTTCAGCCCAAATTTTTGGCTTAATTTGGACCTGAAATGGAACAAAAGATGCACAGGGCTCCACTGTGGAGACATGTGAGAGCTGGTCCCAATCTCCTGCTGTGTGAATTGGATGCGGGGAAAGCCGCAGCCAATTCGCACTAGTGTGAACCTGATCTTAAGCTTACTAAATAATTTTCTTCACAGGATAAAAGCCTCAGCCTTCCCCTTCCCCAGCAGCTATGAAGAGGCACAATCATTACTGTGTTGAAGAGAGGCGCCTCTAAGGGTCCTTTCACACAGGTGGACCGCTCAGGTCCGCCTGTCAGTTTTTTAGGCGGACCTGAACGGAAGCTCCGTGCTCCTCTATGGAGCCACGGATATCAGCGGTGACATGCCCGCTGACATCCAACCCGTTCCTATCCGCCAAAGTGTGACGGAGAAAAATCCTACTTTTCCATCTGTCTGGCAGATCGGATTGGATGACAACTGTTGTGGAAATTTTATGAAGATGTATTTAAGATGTATTGTCATAGAGTCACCCAGTGTTAGTACTTCCGCAACCCGCTCTAAAGAGCTGACTGGGGCAGTCTGAGACTGGTTGAGATAAACTTCCTAATTTGGAGAAGGGTGTTTGCGGAGTGGGGATGTCGGCGGTGAAAGGGCCCCTGTGTGGTGCACAGAAATTCGCCTGTGGGGATGTGTCTGCTCTGCAAACGCATTATCGGTTTAGCAGATGTGTGCTCTTTTCGCCTCTGTGTTTAATCAACATAAATCATAAATATGGTGGCATAACCATGCACCTGCAGATAAGCTCCCCTCATTAGTAACTATGTTCATTGGTTATTGTATTATTATTGTATTGTATCGTGTTGTTATTGTATTATTATTGTATTGTGTTGTATTATATTGGATTCATGTATTGTATATATTTAAATATCTCTGTTGGAAGGGTTATGTATTATCACATTCTGTGTTGTCAAATCCATATATGGGCATCTGCTGGGTGGAGCTCACGCCCTGTGAGCTCACTTCCTATGGAGGAGGTCACATGCTGTGACATCACTTCCTGCTGGGATTTCAATAAAAACAGCCTGTGAGGGCGTCAGCAAGGGAGTGATTGCTGTGATGCTGAACAGGATTGTGGTGTTTGGTTATTGAATGAATGGCAGATCGAATGAATGGTGAGTGAACCTTTTAGCTTTAAGATGGATTATTTCAATAAAATTAAGTGTGTGCTTATTGGCACAGGCAAATTGGCTGTTTGCTCTGCATACAATCTATTTTACCACTACAGAAGGACTAACATGGCCCCCCCAGCATCAGTTCGAGATGGGGGAGAATGGATG
The DNA here is from genome assembly GCF_905171775.1 of Rana temporaria. Classification (NCBI taxonomy): domain Eukaryota; kingdom Metazoa; phylum Chordata; class Amphibia; order Anura; family Ranidae; genus Rana; species Rana temporaria. Next base: position 335,123,320 of record NC_053490.1, on the reverse strand, counting down.
CAAGCTCTGATGCTTAGGGAGGCTATGCTTTGAAAAATAACAATGTTTTCGTCTTTTTGAAATAATGCTTGAAGTTCGATTGTATGTGTATGTGTGATTTTGATTGTGTGCCTGTTTGTGCATGTATGAGTATCTGTTGTATGAGAGATATATGAGTTTGTTTGCCCATGTATGTGTGTGAGGACTGTCTCTGGAATGTTTGTGTGGGGAGGCTGTGTGCTGTAACTGTGTAACTGAATGAGAAATGTAGACTGTGTGTATTTGGATCATTTGTCTGATGCAGGACATGTGTCCCCATGAGTAAGATAAAGAAGCTAAGATGGCCGCTGCCATGTGGCTCGGGGGATGGGCAGCCAGGGTGCCTATTGTGAAAATATTTTATGTTGGAAGGGCGACGCCCTGAGGGATGATAAGCAACATTATACTGTGTGTGTGGTGACTAATTCAGAGTATATGAACTTGAGAAAAGAGTGTTGTTGTTTTAATGTTTCGCATGTAACTAACATTTTTTAAATGTGCTGTTTAGTTGGCCAAAGGGTCTGAGTTGAAGTAGCTTAAAGTGTGTGAAGATTGTTCTTAAAATGTTTTTAAATGTTCATGTGATGTCCCATATTGTCAGTTTTTGTGGAGATGTTTTGGCTAGTAGGGAAGTTTGTGCTGGTTTTGGCGGGAACAATTGCATGCGTTAATGGCGCCATATTGCTGTGGCCTGCCTTTTGTTGTGGTCCAGATTTCATCCACCATTTTGTTGTGGCCTGGCTTGTCGGCCATCTTGAGAGGCGCAGTTCTTAACATTTTTATCCGGGAGAAACACACATTTTGAGGGATTTTCGCTTTATACAATTTGGCCTGTAAATCATCCCAGAGTGGTGTGACACCGGGGTGACATACTGAGAAACAGTTTTGTTTCATGTTAAATAAGCTGGTTTAAATTGTTTTTTAAGCATCACCTCTTGAGTTGCGCAGAGCGGTATCTTGATATAGCGCGGTCTTGCCCCGAGGGGTCCAGACGTGCTTGCAGACACATGCACATGCTAGGGCCAATTTATAGACAGGATCTGACTAACCTACCAGCTGACTTTGCAGTATAAGGGTGGAGATTGTTGTATTGAATTTAGGTTTTAAGTGAAAACTCTACACTGAATTTTGAGGGAATTTTTGCAGGAGTTTTGTATTTGGGTCTCGAAACTTGTGGTTTGACTTCCAGGGGATGTTTGGGTCAGGGGGGATCAATTCCCATTTTGCAGTATGGGGGGGTTTATTTTTCCCCTTCCTGAACTAAAGGTGGTTTGTTTTTTTAACAGAAAAAAACGCTGGAGATTCAGTTTTGGCTCTTTGTTTACTGCTGTGTAATATTTAGGTCTCAAAACTTGTGGTTTGATTTCCCAGGGGATATTGTTGACATATATATGATGTTTAGCCATAGATTTTTTTGATGTGTTGATAAGACAAGGCGATGAAGCTCGGCTCCCCCCTCCCCATCCCTCTTCCTGTACGCTGATATGTAAATAAACCAGTTTGGGGTTTTTGAGAGCTGAGCATACAACAGGAAGTTCTTTTCAGCATTTATGTATCAACAGGAAGTTGGTGGGAGGATCTTGGGGTTTTCTGAAAGATGAAAAATGAGATTTGTGTTTTGAAAGGACAATGGAAAACACTTTTTTTGTTACACAGTATAAAACTGTATTTATACAGTTTTAGGTAGAGAGTAGTACAGGAGGGCATCACCATTATTGTTGTAACATCTAGATGCAGGTAGAAAGAAGCCATAATGTTTTGAATAGTGGAGGATTTCATGGTGCTTTGTAGTTCGTCTGACAAACACGTTTAGAAGGCTGTATATCGTGAGACAGGTCGGGCCGTGTAGAATAACCACAATTCCTGTGTGTGATTGTATTAGCATAAACGTGAGGAGTAGTACGCTAATAGCCCTGCTCAGGGCGTGTAGAATAACCGGGATGCAGGGGTCGATTATGGTAATAAAGTCGCAAATCATAACAGCTCAGAAAATAAAGGGCAGGGTTCTCTGGACGCAGAGTTCACAAAAAAAGTGATTTGAATCAGCATGGGCAAATGTGCCGTCCATGCAGTGCACCAGTCAGACAGCTGCACCGCACATGAGGTCTGGGTTTGGGGCTCCGGACATGAGACCCTTTAAAGAATGACATATATGGTCAGAGGGTACAGTAAGGTGTATTTATTTGGAAGGTACTTTTGCTGGAGGTATGGGACCTCAGAATAAAGATACCTTGGATTTAGTTCAGCTGCAGCTTCAGAAATCTGTAACGATGAGTGTGTTGATGGAGGTGTAGTACACATTTTTGTGGTTCTCAGAGGAGGAACTATGATTAAAATTCTCATGCCCGTTTGTTTGAACTTTGTTTGGCTGGTCCATGCAAGGTTCTCGAGCTGCTCTCATGTTTTCCCATTGTATTTTCTTCTATTGCTGAAAGAGTGAAGGGAGAATTCTGTCTGTTTTTGTTTTTTCATTTTTGTTTTGAAAACTATGAAGTATCTCCCCCACATTTGTATCTGAATGTTTGTATGTAGTAACGTGAATATGTTCAAACTTACAGTGGCAATCCTCTGACGTGCCGCGGCTGTTGTATTTTTGTAGGAACAGGAAAAGTAAGGGTTACAGAGGGTTTTGTTTGAATCGGTTTTGAAAGAATGTCATTGACAATTTACCAATGTACAGGAATGTCATTTTTGTCTACCATTCTTTGCAGGTTAAATATGAAGGATAGAGTAATCATTTTTGCTTATAAGTTTTTTTCAGGTCCAAGGAGTTTCTGAAAGTGTATGTACATAGAGAGCAGGTGTATGTAGACAGCTGTACACATGAATAAATACACGAGTCAAGGAGGTAAAAGTATCATAAGCTATTTCATTGTTTCATTTTTCCTGCACCACGCATTTCTTCCTTCAGTCTGTAATGAGGAAGAAAATAGGGGATAAATAAATGTAAGAATGACAGTTTTTTTCAAACTCTTTTTTTCTTTGATAGAATTTGAATCGGCAAGCAGCAGTCTGGTGAAGTAGATTCCCATCCCAGATGCTAAGAACCTGTCAATGTTTCCAGCTAGTACATCCCAGATGGTAAGTGATTACAGGCAATGGTAAGCCACGCACAGGTTATGCAGTGACCACAGTCACAATGTCTGGGTTATTGTCATGAGATTTGTTTGGAGGTCAACCAAAACCAGGGTTTTACTTTCCTCATCAGCTGTCACTTACATTCTCAGGTGATGGGGTGGGTGCGGTGACTGTAACATGAACTTCACAGGGTTCAGGAGTCCCTCCTGGATCCTGACACGGTAATCAGTTTTCATTCTTTCCAACCAGGTGACTGGGTCGTTTTAAAGAAGCTTGAGGGATGAGACCACGCCAGCCACTGCAAGAAGCGGCTCAACCACACCAAAGAATTGAGTAGTGTCTTCGATAATTTATATTTTTTTGTTTAGTAAATTTTAGAAAGGGTAACGATGAAAAGCATCCCAAGTTATTATTTAAAGTGTATTCTCTGACTAACTAAGAAAGTGAACAGGACCGATTGCGGGGTCTGTTCTGAGTCTCCACCTAGTTTTAGTCCCCAGCGATGACAGTGGTACATGATATTTATGATGTTATTATTGGTATGAGGAGTTTTTGACAAACTAGTGAAGACTCCAAACAGACACTTGTCAATGGAATTTAACGATACATTTTTGGAGGGTAAAATTGGTTATGGTTTTTATAGCTCTGTCTCTTGGCGGTTTGGGTATCGGGACAACTAGTTAGCCCACAATTGTGTAACTTTAGTTTGGTGTTTATGCGGATCTACAGCTTATAAGATAATTCCCCCAATGCAAGAGGTTTATGCCTGCTGGTGAAGCTGTCCCAGCATCTTATGTCGCGGCCGATCGTGAGGATCTGATGGCGCAAGAGAAGGTAAGAATGGAAGGGACAGCTAGAAGGGAATTGTTCACCAACCCTGACCAGGTCTGGGCATGGTGTCCTGTATGTACAAGGTGGGGGGGCTTGAGTTTATGATACGATTGAACAATTCTCATACATTGAGGATGGGATGTTTCATGTAACTGTTGAAGCTACAAGGATTTTTCCACAGTCCAAGGGGGGTTACCCGACGTGCATTGCGCTAAATGACGTCGCAAAGACGTCATTGATTTCGACGTTAACGTAAATGGCGTTCCAATGCGATTCACGGACGACTTACGCAAACGACGTGATTTTTCAAATTTCGACGCGGGAACAACGGCTATACTTAACATTGGCTAGTCCACCTAGAGGGCAGCCTTAGTTTTACGCAGTGCATCTCGACGGAAACGACGTAAAGTTAGAGCGACGGGTAAAGCGGACGTTCGTGAATCGCCGTAACTAGTCATTTGCATATTCTACGCCGACCGCAATGGAATCGCCACCTAGCGGCCGGCCTAGAATTGCATCCTAAGATCCGACGGTGTAAGTCAATTACACCTGTCAGATCTTAGGGCTATCTATGCGGAACTGATTCTATGAATCAGCCGCATAGATACGACAAGCGTATCTCAGAGATACGACGGCGTATCAGGAGATACGCCGTCGTATCTCCTCTGTGAATCTGGCCCTAGATTTTTTATAATTCACTTTACTATGATAGGATTGGTGCAGTAACATACTTCCGTTTATATATTTTCTACACTTCCTTGAGGTGTACACTTTATTGCACCAGATCTCTAGTATTTAATTTAAATTCAAATTTTTCTTGCACCGGTGACACTTTATAATTTAAAGCGGGGGTTCACCCTATGAACGCAAATTTTTTTTTTTTTTCTTCTACCATAAAATCAGGCATTGTAGCGCGAGCTACAGTATGCCTGTCCCGATTTTTTTAACCCCGTACTCACCTTGTACTCGTACATCGAAGATACCGGGGAATGGGCGTGCCTATGGAGACGGAGGATGATTGACGGCCGGCTCTGGCGCGTCACGCTTCTCCGGAAATAGCCGAAATAGGCTTGGCTCTTCACGGCGCCTGCGCATAGCCTGTGCGCAGGCGCCGTGAAGAGCCGAGACCTACTCCGGCTGTCTTCGGGGAGAGTGACGTGCCAGGGCCGGCCGTCAATCATCCTCCCTCTCCATAGGCACGCCCATTCCCCGCGGGAGCCGAAATCTTTAATGTACAAGTACACAGTGAGTACGGGGGTAAAAAAATCGGGACAGGCATACTGTAGCTCGCGCTACAATGCCTGTCTCGATGGAAAAATTATGTAAGTGAGGGTGAACTACCGATGGTGAACTCTCCATATATGCTGCATCCCTTCTCCCCAATCCTCCCCCTCTTGTTATTGTGTTTAATTATATTAGGTCATGGCACGTAGACAAAAGGTGTGGAGACACATCCCAGCCGGGGATGTGTAAGAAGGGGCTGTCTGCTTATCATAATCTCTTTGTGCGTTTCAACTGTAGTTATGTTTGAATGTACAAGTGTAGAGTTCACATTGGTTCTTCCTTGTTACCTACCCCCTCTATGACCAGGCTATGGGGAATGTCCCTAACTGTTTCTTAAAAGTGTATATTTTGTACTTAATAAAATGAGTTTTATGCTCTGCATGTTTGACATTCAACACCTGTGTGGTTTGCCTTGTGATTTGGGGGTTAAAAACTGGTTAGGGCGAGTCTGCCGACTGCGGGTGCATTTGGAGGACAGGAGACACAGGTCTGGCGGAGGTGCCCAGCTAGGGGCATCCGAGATCTGTCACATCAGTGTTGTGTTAGTATAGTCTGAGTATAGTGTGAGTATAGTGTAGTGTCCGTGTAGTGTGTCAGTGCAGTGTTAGTGTAGTGTGAGCAGTGCTGCAGTTTCTTGGCCTAAGCCGACCAGGCCCAGGCCTAGGGCGGCACATTGCCGGGGCAAAAAAGTCGCCCCTACACGCACAAAAAACCCCACTCATCCTCTCAAGTCCCACGGCCACCTTCTGCACAAATATAGCTCCTTGCGCCTAATGCTCCCCCTACCCTCCTGTGCGCATCATCAACTCTGCATCTGCTTCCCGGCCTGAAACGAGATCTGTGAAGTCTGTGACGATAGGAGGAGAGAGAGAGAGAGAGAGAGAGAGAGAGAGAGAGAGAGAGAGAGAGAGAGAGAGAGAGAGAGTTATAACCCTTTCTTACTATATCCAAAATGGGAAAAAAGTCTGTACTTTTGTTCTTCTGTAAAACCTGGATCGGATAGAATCTAATGGCAGCCCGGAGCTCCTATTATGCCCTGTACACACGATCACTTTTTGTGATGAAAAAAAAATGTCATTTTTTATCATGAAAAAAAATGTCATTTTTCCAACTTCATCATTGAAAATGATTTTGCCCACACACCATCGTTTTTGAAAAATGATGAACAAAGTGACGGCACTCTAAAGGGGAAGTTCTATTCGCCTTTGGGCTGCTTTTAGCTGGTTACTTGTTAGTAAAAGACGATTTGTGCTTTTTTGTCTGTTACAGCGTGATGAATGTGCTTACTCCATGAATGGTAGTTTTACCTCCCATCTCAAGACTTTCTTCTGGGCATGTGCGGGTTTAAAACGTAATTTTTGCCCACACACGATCATTTTTTATGACACAAAAAATGACATTTTAAAAAATGACATAAAAAATTCAAGCATGTTCGAATTTTTTTTTTGTCATTTTTCAGAAGACATAAAATGACATTTTGCCCACACACGATCATTTTAAATGACATTTTTAAAAATGTCATTTTATTTCATCACAAAAAGTGATCATGTGTACAGGGCATTACTCAGTATAAAGGGAAATGAGGAGTTGTGTGTTAGGAAGGGATGGTGGGAAGTCCTGTGTGTTCTATCATCTTCCTCCTTCCTGCACATCTACAAACAGTAGGTGCTGATCAGAGCTAGAGTGGGCACATACACTGTGGCCATGTACACACAGCTGTCACGTGACCCCTCCCCCCAATAATCTGCTCCTTCACGTCAACAAGCACAATAAATATTAACGGGGCATCCTGCCTTTGGCTGACTTTTGCTGGGAAATTATAAAAAGCCCATTAAGAGAGAGGGGAGGATGATGGGAACCCCAGGCAGCGGCCAGGATAGCAGATTAATTAAGTACTACTACTTTTAAGTCCTCATGTGCGTTTGCCAAGCAGCCATATCATGCTCATCCCTCAATATGGATTAAATGTATATACAGATTATATTGTATAATAAAATGATGTTTAACAAGCTCATTAAACAGTCCACATTCAGTGAAAGTTCATGTACTGCAAAGCTTGCAGTACATGAACGTTCACTGAATGTGGACTGTTTAATGAGCAGGGGCGGACTGACCCGTCGGATACTCGGGCACTGCCTGAGAGGCTCTGCAAGACTGAAAAACATACAGTCTAGCATGGGCAGTGGCTGTAATAAGACCTCTAACTGCGTGCTTCTCCCCATCAACCTCTCCTTCCCTCCCATCCACTCCTGGTGCTTGTACATGGCATCACATGGGATGGACAAAAAGAGAGGAGGTGTCAGCAGGGAGCAGCGTGCCGTGAGAGGTCTTATTATTACTGGCATCGGGTGAGGCTATGTACTTTTTTCTAAAGACACCAGGGCCGTCACTATCAGGGGGGGGGAAGGGGCATCCAGTATATATGTAGGGGGCCTGGGCCCCAACAGGACCGCAGGAGGCCCCATGATACTCTCCTGGTCCCCCCCACAGTGTTCCCACCCCCCACATGGTGTCCCCACACTCCCGGGTGTCCCCTGTCCACACTGCATCCCTCTCTGTCCTCATCGCACTGCGTCCCTCTCTGCCTCCACTGCATCCCTCTTTGTCCCTGGCGTCCCTCTCTGTCCTCATCGCACTGTGTCCCTCTCTGTCCTCATTGCACTGTGTTCCTCTCTGTCTGTCCCCAGCATCCCTCTCTGTCCCTGGTGTCCCTCTCTGTCCCCACAACATCCCACTCTGTTCCAAATGCATTCCTCACTGTTCTCATCGCACTGCATCCCTCTCTGTCTGCCCCCAGCGTATTTAAATTAGGGGGTGCATGGGTTTAGTCAGGCTTAGGGCAGCACATTACCTAAATAAACTACTGAATGTTAGTTTAGTGTGTCAGTATAGTGTAGGTATAGTGTAGTGTGAGTGTAGTGTTAGTTGTAGTACAGTTTTTAACACAGCATTACATAAGATTTAGTGCTGTATACAGTGCTGTATATCCCCGTTTTTTTTTTTTGCTCTATACCCCTGCATTGTTTTTTTTTTAGTCCTGCTCCCTTTTCTTAAATTGTCAGCTGAAATTTTTCTGACTGTGACACTGTTGTCCCCCCCCCCCCCCTTTTTTTTTATATTTTTTACATTTTTGTTAGCGGTAGTCCTCAATTTAACCACTTCAGCCTTCCATAAGGATTTACCCCCTTCCTGGCCAAAGCATTTTTTGCAATTCTGTACTGTGTCGCTTTAACTTAAAATTGCGCTGTCATGTAACGTTGTACCCATAAATTATTTACGTCCATTTTTTCCCACAAATAGAGCTTTCTTTTGGTGGTATTTAATCACCTCTGCGATTTAAATTTTTTGCGCTTTAAACAAAAAAAAGGGTGACAATTTTGAAAAAATATCGCAATAAGTGTATATTGGTTTGCATAAAAGTTATAGGCCCGGATTCAGAAAGCACTTACGCTGGCGTATCTACTGATACGCCGCCTAAGTGCACGGATGCGCCATCGTATCTATGCGCCTGAGTCTCAATGCAAGATACGCCTGAAATCTGGCTTCATCCGACCGACGTAAGTCTCCTACACCGTCGGAGCCTGGGCGCATATTTACGCTGGCCGCAAGGGGCGCTTCCATTGATTTACGCGTCGAATATGCAAATGAAATGGGTACTTGCGCCCCCCGCATGAGTATACGCGGTTTACGTAAGGCGTACGTCCGGCGTAAAGATAAAACACCTATAGGGAGGACGCAACCCATGCAAAGGTATGGACGACGGAACAGCCGTCGGATTTTACGTCGTTTACGTAGGACTACGTGAATAGGGCTGGGCGTAGGTTACGTTCACGTCGTAGGCATTGAGCCGTCGTATCTTAGGGCATAAATTTGACGTGATTCTGAGCATGCGCACGCATTCACCGTTTGTTTGGCCCCTCATTTGCATGGGGTCAAGCTTCATTTAAATGGATCACGCCCACTACCTTCCTACTTTGAAATAGGCGGGCTTACGCCGGCCAATTTACGTTATGCTGGCGCAAGTTTGGGAGCGAGTGCTTTGTGAATACTGTTCTTGCCTCACTGATTTACGTCGGCATAGCGCATATGAGATTCGCTACGCCGGTCTAAAGATGCGCCGCTCTACGTGAATCCGGGCCACAGTGTCTACAAAATAGGGGATAGATACATGGCATTTTTATTATAAGTTTTTATTTTACTAGTAAAGGTGGCGATCTGCGATTTTCATCGGGACTGCAACATAATGGCGGACACATCGAATACTTTTGACACTATTTTGGGACCATTATCATTTATATAGTGATCAGAGCTACAAAGGTCACTGATTACTGTATAAATGACACTGGCAGAGAATGGGTTAAACTCTAGGGGGCAATCAAGGAGTTAAGTGTGTCCTAAGGATGTGTTCAAACTGTGGGGGGTTGTCTCACTACAACATGACAGAGATCACTGCTCTTGATGACAGGGAAAAGTAGATCCCTGTCATGTTGCTAGGCAGAACAGGGAAATGCCTTGTTTGCATCTCCCCGTTCTGCCGCTCCATGATACGATCGCTGGGCGCTGGCGAACATCAAGTTTGCAGGACCTGCGTCATTCACGATAGTGAATGCACATGACTAGTGGCAACATTGTTAAGCTGCACTCATCATGAATGATAAGGATATACAATGTAGGAACATGTGATAGATGTTGGATTTATATTATGGGACATTTGGCATTTATTTTACATTAACAAAGGGTTCTATGTACCCCATATCCATTCACTTAGAGTTGATATCTGAGGATCCCTTATAATTAAGGGGGATTCTAGATTCCAAAAATCTCCCACCCAATTTTGAAGACATGGGGGCTACAAATGGTTCAGGATAGTAGGAGATGAAAGCTAGCCAGCCCCCCCCCCCATTCTCCCACTCCTAGCCAGTCAAGCTACATGCCTGGATAGGGGTCTTTGATAAATGTTTATGAGGACCCCAAATATTTTTTTAATAGTTATCTGGAGTCTTCTCTACAGCCATTCAAATTTCATAATTTATATTGCTTGTCTGAGATGTCAGGGGGAAAAAAAACAGGAAATTACAGTCTGCTGAGCTCAGTGAGGAGAGCTCTGAAGCTGATTGGAGGGAATAGAGATGAGTCTGTCAGTCATCAGGGGATCCCTCAGCATCACCTTTTTTCTTTTGGTGTCAGGAAATCGTGGCAGAAGTAATTCATGCTGATAGCAGAGGACACAGACACATTTTCACACAACACCTGGGGGTCTTTTGCCCTATTTATAAAGCATATTTTCCAGGTAAGAAAATTGCATCTGTACTTCAGTTGCAAAAGGTGCTTGCTTTAACATTCAAATAACAAGGCTGAATATTATATTTGATGCTCATTTTTCAAGATGATGTGACTAATCATTGTATTTTGAGGAGAGAAGAGGTGAGGTGCCACCTACCTTACTCCATGGGGGAATATTCCTTGCCATTCCAAATAGTTTAAAGACATGAACAGTAGATATGTGCATTCCCGTTCGTACAAATGTTATTTTCATACGAAAATTTTCATTTTCGTACCCGCAGAATAATGTGTACATACGAAAAAATGTAAGCACCAAAATATGAAAACAACGGGATTATGAATGAGTCGCATAACGAACAACCGCAAATATGAACGAACGATCCAACGAAAATACGACAAAACGAAAACGGCAAAAGAACGAATATGACATCTATAACAAAAGACTTGCATTCTGTATTTTGTTTGAATCCTTGTTCTGTTCGTATTTTGATTTTCAGTCGTATGTTCATATGACATCTAACAAAAGATTTTCATTCTGTATTTTGTTTGAATCCTTTTTCTGTTTGTATGTTCATATGACATCTTATAACAAATGATTTGTATTCTGTATTCTGAATTCCTTTTTTCTGTTCGTAATTTGGTTTCAAAATACAGAATGCAAATCTATTGTTATAAGATGTCATTTTCATTTTTTTGAATGGAAAATGAGTGTAGTTAGTTAGTGAAGCAGCTTCTCTTTTGTGCTGAGTACAGTAGTACAGTAAAGCCAAATAAACTTTTCTGTGGATTTTCGTCTGAAGGGAGAGATCAGTTGGCCAGACTTTTGAACCTGGAACCCAAAAATGGTTTTCTGATGGAGTTTAAAAACGAACGAACGTTTGTTTTTAAACTTTTATTATGTTTGTTGTTAAAAAAGTCTGACCAAGTGTATGGGGCTTAACAATAGTTAATATGGATGAGCCGCGTGTTGAAAGTGCCGCGAATCCCGTGATATATTTACGAAAGTACAAAATGACGAAAATTCACGAAAATTATTGTCTAACAAGTAACGAACATGAATTAAACAGAATAACGAACCATCCCGCATGTATGAAAATAAAACGGTAACCAAAATACGAAACGATCAGAATACGAAAAAATCGCGTCGTACGAAAAACGAACGGGAACGAACAGGAAAACGGGCGTCTTACAAAAAACGAACGGGAACGAACCTACGAAACGATACGAAATGGAACAAATGCACATGTCTAATGAACAGCTTTATTAGACACGTTTTCCAGGCTCACAATAGCTGATACCATACTTTAAATATTCACTGTATGCCAAATTCACTTCCTTATAAACTAGCCAAATGTTATTGCCAACTAGGCAGGGTAAGTGTCAGTCAATAGTATAATATTAGTCCATAACATGTACTTGTCCATATGAATTTTAGAATAGCAATCTTTAAACATCTCTAAGATGCTTTTTAATTAGCAATTTAAACTTTTAAGTATATACGTCACTGAAAATATGGGACTCTTTTAAAGAAGTGTTTTAGATAAATATATCGTTTGTGGGAATACAATTTTTAGAAATGAAAGATCAGCTTAAAAAAAGAAAGCTTTAGATGTGATTAAGCAGAAAAGGAAAATAAATACATTCTTACAGCTTGAGGGAACAGAAACTGTGTTGATGAAGAAAAATAGAGAATGTAATAAAACTGCAAAGAAAGAATTCTAGATAGTAAAGACTGGAGCAATCTTCAGATTGGCAATGGTATAAAATTAAATCTACAAAAATGTTACAGGTATAAAAATTTTAACAACCTTAATCAATAAAGAGTGCTCTTCCCTAAGAGCTAATTTTTAAGTACAGTAAGCCACTGTATCCAATAAACATTTATTCTGATAAAGTCAGGCCAGTAGAAGATGAATTTTGCAATGGTTAATATGGGTTACTTACTACACCTAATTAAAATACAGTATATTGTTTTTTAAATATGTTCCTAATTTTTTATAAAAAAAAAGCACTTTGAAGCATTTTTTCTTGTTTTCGGTAAAATATGAAATAGAAAATATATGTAGTTTATATAAAATTATGTTGTTTTTGTATCCTGCCGGAAGAAGAACTCATCTCTTTTTTTTACAATGTGCAGAAAAAAGTCTATGTTTGCAGAGATCAAAAGCTCAGGGGATATATTTAAAATCAGTAATTGTGATGATCACCAAATATTTTACTGCAGTTGTATATGTTTTCTGGTGCATGTGTTTTAATCTACATTGCAATTAATGTTTATTAAATGTCACGCTCACTGCTTTATAAGTGTGCCCCAAGTTGAATGACTCATTGCACATGCAGGAGGTAGTTGAATGGCTCTCAAAACCTTCCTCTTCTTCTTAAAGAAATAGTAAAGTCTTTTTTTTTATATAACAAACATATTATACTTACCTCCTATGTGCAGTGGTTTTGCACAGAGCAGCCTGGATCTTCCTCTTCTTGGGTCCCTTGCCAGTGCAAGTATTACAGGAGCTGAGGGGGCTGCTGCACACAGATTTTTCTACCTTCATGTATAGGCCCCTGACTCCACCCCCTTTTGCCCTGCCCATGTATACAGTGGAGATTTTTGTGGCGCCTCTCCATCTATTTCTTCAGCCATGGTCTGCAGGTATATGGACAGGCTAGGATAGTATATACACAGGCTAGGGTAGTATATACAAAACGCTAGGAAAGTTTATACACAGGCTAGGGCAGTATACAGATAGGCTAGGGAAATATATACATAGGCTATGGCAGTATATACACAGGCTAAGGTAGTATACAGACAGGCTACGGGGGTATATACACAGGCTAGGGCAGTATAAAGACAGGCTAGGGTAATATATACAACTCACATTATCTGCAGGCAGCGCACCAGGTCCCACAGAGACACCTGTGAGGACATCAGGCCGATGGGATCTCCTTGAGCCCCTTATCTTCACAAGCAGCTGATATCTAGTTCCTACTCTAATGTAGGACACAAGGACAGAGAAGATTATGGGCTCACGATGATCACACGCTGCTCATTGCTACCCGTCTCTCCAGCAGGGTTAGCTAAGCTTGTTTTCCCATGGTGAGTCATGCTGCCGCAGGGGGTCATACAATAGACAGGAGCAGCCCTTCTGCCTACAGAATTATGGTGCACTGTCAGACGTCAAGGCTAGTGAGAAAAAAAGAGCCAGGATCAGAGGATGGCTGAAGGAGTGGTGCCAGCCCCAGGAGCAACTAAGCTACCTTGGGTCTCAGGAGTACATGGGGCCCAGCGCCGCCCCCGAACTGATGTGCCCTCTTGGCTGGCTCCTACATTGAATATTAGTAGCGCCAACCCTGACCTCTGAATGTTATCAGTGTCACATATACAACTTTCTAAAAGCTATTTTGCTTTAGTAGTTAATTCCCATTATCACTGGCCAATATCTACAAAAAATTAAAAAAAAGTGTTGTGATCAAGATAAAACGGGCGATGCCCAAAACTGCCTCTTCAGCTGCAGTAATGGGTTTTGTTTATATGCTAATTATTTTTATTTCATTCCTAATGTTTTCTTTATAACAGAATGATAGTTGATTGTCATTTTGTAATATCATCTTTGTTTTCTGTTGAACATCATTTTTTATCTAGTTTTTATTAATACGCTTTAAAGGGTAGTAATGTGTCTCCTGTGAGTTTAATAATTTACTCACATATCAACGTTTTTTTGTAGAAGATAATTTTTGCATTAGATTGCATCTTTCACTTATCTATGAATGTTACTGAACTCCATAGAGGATATTTTTTAATTGTTAAAACCTGTGGGAGGATGATTTATTAAACACTTATAGACTTCATTGTTTCATGAGTACACATGTGGTTAGTGATCCATTTTACTTTTGGTTGGAGGTCACATTATTCCTTTCCTCATAGAAGTCACTCTGAAGGATGTATGAATATAAGGATTTTAAGGGGGCTTTATATTGATTTCTCTCTGAGTATGTGCACATTTTCTTGAAAATGTAAGAGTTTTTATACTGTATCAGTATGTGCAGCGAGTTTTGTATTTCTATTTATATTAGCAAAATACTTTTTACTCTTCTTTATTTGATATATGGTAGTATAGTATAGTATAGTATAGTAGCAGAAACAATTTATAATTCTACATAAAGAGAAAAGATTCGACATAGAGAGAAAAGATTCGACATTATAGAGACATGAAGAAGCGTCGACATAGAGAGAAAAGATTCGACATTGAGAGACATGAAGATTCGACATAGAGAGACATGAAGAGTCGAAATTATTTTTGTATTTTTTTTTTTATTTTTTTAAAGATTCTGTCGAATCTTCTTTTTTTTTTCTTAGATCATTCGACAGACACCATTAGCCTTCAATGACAGATTCGACCTTAATTTGGATTTTCGGACCAATGCATTTTTTAACGAAAAACAAAATAAATAAAAATTAATTTCGGGAGTAACTAAATAAATTTCTTTTTCGGATGAAAACGAAATTACGAAACAAAATATTTCAGTGTAGTATTTTTTTTGGTAACACATTGTTAAGTAGAATTATTAAATCTTAGACAAAGTTAAAGTGTTAGTAAAGGAAAAAAATGTTTTCATTTAAAATAACAAACATGTTATACTTACCTCCACTATGCAGTTCGTTTTGCACAGAGTGGCCCCGATCCACGTCTTCTGGGGTCCCTCGGCGGCTGTCTCTGGTCCTCCCTGCAAGTTCTGACCACAGTCATGCGAGAGAGCTTGCATGGTGGTGAGTATTTGCGGGCGTGCTCCTGCGATACAGCGAGCGGCCATAGCCGCTCGCTGTATCACTCGGCCCCGCCCCTCGGCGCGCCGCATCACTGGATGTGATTGACAGCAGTGCCAGCCAATGGCTGCGCTACTCTCAATCCATCCGCTCTAGCCAATCAGCGGCCAGGCTGAGCGGCGAAGAGGATCTCGGGACCGCGCGCGGGACATTCGACGGGTCAGGTAAGTAAAACAGGGGCTCGGGGGGGGGGGGGGGGCGGTATACACTGACGTTTTCTCACCTTACTGCATAGACTGCATTAAGGTGAAAAAACATTTTCCTTTACAACTCCTTTAAACCTAAACAAAATAAGATGATACAATAAATTAAGGTTTATTTACCTAGGTTGTGCTAACAGTGCTGCTCCCTATAGAATACATGAAATTCAAGGAACACATATGAGCAGAAAAGAGCAAAAAAAGAACTTAAAGCAAAGCTTCACCCAAAAGGGAAGCTCTTCTTGTCTGTCACCTCCGCTGCCACATTTGGCACCTTTGGGGGGGGGAGCGGATACCTGGTATTGACAGGTACCCGCTCCCACTTCCGGCTCAGTTGGCTGAAACAAAGTGAGCCGGAAGTTTGGCTCTGCCTCCTTTCCCCCTGTCCCATTCACGATTTGCACATGCGCAGTAAGAAACTAGCTCTGCAGCAGCAAGGCTTCACTGCCATTTTAATTTTCTCAATTTTAAAATGTCATTGTATCTTACTCTGGAGCCTTGATCAGTTGAACTTGATGTCAATATCAAACAAACAGGTGCACAATGGTAACTTAAAAAATTATTATTTTTACTATAAAAAAAATAAAAGATTTTGAAAAGGGTTCAAAAAGAAGTAAAAATTAAAAATGTGATAGAAGGTAAATAAAATATTTTTAATTTTGGAGTGTCATTCTCTAAAGTCATGAACTTGATTTTCACACCTAATAATTGGGTCTATGATGATTTTTTTGGAGGTTGGCAAGTTGCTAGGTTTGTTATGAACAAAATGCACATTACTTATAAGCATCAACAACCTTAACGCTATACATAATACATGCTCATTTATACCTTATGTGAACCCATTTGTGTGAAGACAAGATTCAGATACCAAAGTGCAGGCCACAAGGCGAGTCTCTAAGCTGGTTTTTCTTGTAGCAGCAAGTGTTTAGATATGTGTAGTTGAGCTTGATGACTTAATGGTCACTTTAATTAAATGTGACATGCTGTGTATATAACATGCAGCAGAATATACTTTTGTTATTTGTTCAGTTCTAACAATCACCTCAATTTTTTAAATGCACATCCATGCTCATTCTAAAATTGCTTTGTGAATGCTTGTACAAGTCTATAAGCTTCACCTACCCTCCCCCATTGGAACTCTTCATTCATTATTATCATTATTGTTATTTTAAGAATAAACCTAGCCAAAATGCTCTGTCTGATCCAATAAAGATGGACAAAGACTCTGGAGGTCCCAGAATGTGGGTATGTTTTTTCAGTAATTGAAAGTGAGTAAAGACCATGGGTGAGCTCTAAGGCAGCCATTGCACCTGGGATCAGAGGTAGACATCTGGCTTAACTTAAAGCGGAGTTCCAACCACAATTAGCATTTTTTAAATGTATGTCCTTTCATCATGCGTTTTTATTATATAAATCCGGTCACTTACTATTTTACAATCCGCCGCCGATCCGCATAGATATTAAAAAAAGATAGTTTATAAAACTATGTCCACAACGTTGTCATTTTGCTTGTGGGCATTGTTAATCCTACAAGCACTTACTTCCTGGAAGTCTTGGATGGGGAGTGATAATTGGACAGCGCACTGCATCCTGGGAAATGATGACACACATTTCCCAGGAGCATTAGAGGGAGATGATGTCAGAATCCTAGGTGATTTCAAAGGCAGATTTTGTGGGACCGCATAGCAACAGGCATTTCCAGATGAGTAAAAAAATATATATATATTTTTTGTTTTACTATTTTAGGTCTAATGAGCACAATAATGAAAAAATAATTTTTGGATGGAAACTCCACTTTAAATCTGTTCCACCTTGCTGAATTATCATAATCAATGTTGATCAGCTTCAATCCAATGGTATTGCAATTATTACCACCTCCTCCTCTATATCTACAAAACAACCCTTTCCACCCTTCTCTACTTTATCTTATACCTCATCCACCTCATCCACCCTATAGTTATCCTTGATAGCACCACAGAAATATTCATATGCTTAAAGTGGATGTAAACCCTCACATATACCCAGTGAAGTGGACAGCCACAGATGATACACAGAGATGAAACACATCTCCCTATATAACTTTTACATGTGTATCTGCTGTATTCAGCTGTATAAATCTTTTAGAAAGTGATCTTTGTGTTAGAGTTTTTCTCTTCCTGGTCAACACTTAGAATGGATTATTGGCAAACAGCAAAGACAGCTGATTGGAGGAAAGGCATACCCACCCCCACATTGGCAAAGGAAGGAAGGAACGTGCACAGCTCTGCTCTAAGACGCAAGCTGACTGCTAATCTATTTATAGAAACCTCCCCCCCACACACACTTCAGGCTGCCATCTCCGAGAACTTGTCAAAACTTATCAGGCTGATAACAAAGGAGGAGACACCTACGAGACATAATGCATTGAAGAGAGATAAGAAAACACTGCATATATATGTGCCCAGCTCAAATTTCATGAATCAGGTTTACATCCACTTTAATGTATCATCTCCCTTGTATAGATAAACTTTTTTCAGCATTTTATCCGGTATTAAAAAATAATTACATACCCTGCAGGGTTGTCCCCTATCTCCCTTGCTTTTTATCCTCAGTCTGGAGCCCTTGGCTGAAGCCATTCGTTCCCATCCAGATATAAGGGGAGTGGCGGTGAGGCATCGGAAGTACAAACTGTCCCTATTTGCTGATGATATCTTATTAACATTGACTCATCCCCATATTTCACTACCCTTGCTACACGCAATTCTAAACCTATTCGGCAATATTTCAGGTTTCAAAATCAACTCGACCATAACTGATACGCTCACGACCTTAAAAGAGAATTTTACATATTGCTTGTGCCCTAATTCGCTTAAATATCTCAGTGTTCATCTGACCCCCTCATACTCCACGCTTTACCAAGCTAACTTTCCTCCCCTGTTTATAGAAATTAACAAATTACTGAAGACATGGACGAAGCTTCCCTTATCTCTTTTAGGGAGGATAACTGTCCTCAAAATGTCAGTAATCCCTAAATTGCTATATCTCTTTGAGACCCTTCTCAAAGAGACCCTTCTCAAAATCCCTCTCTGCTCTTCACAGGACGTGTTGCTCTTTAGCTCCCTTGTTACTCCCTCCTATGCTCACCTCCAGGAATTTTACAGAACCTCTCCCATCCTCTGGAACTCCCTACCCCAATATGTCCTGTCCTACCCTATCTGCCTTTAGGCAATCCTTGAAAACCCATTTATTCAGGGAAGCCTACCCCACCTAAAAAAATAAATAAATACTTGGTCACCTCCACCAGATCATCCCCTCCACCATCTATCACTTCCTTTAGATTGTAAGCTCCATGAGCAGGGCCCTCCTATTCCTTCCTTATGCATTTTAATTGTACTGTCGCCCCTTATATTGTAAAGGGCTGCGCAAACTGTATAATAACAATAATGAGAATCTATCTATCTATCTATCTATCTATCTATCTATCTATCTATCTATCTATCTATCTATCTATCTATCTATCTATCTATCTATCTAACTATTTATCTTTATATCTATCTAGTATTTTATTATCAGTCTTACTATTATGTGTCTTTTCACAACACTGAAAATATTCATAGGAAGAAAGGGAGAGAGGAATGAATACAGCAGGCACTGCCAGGCTAACTATTTTGTTACATTGTGATTTTGAAAAGACATTGGTAGGGATGACAGGTTTACTGAAGGCATGAACAATACATCGTTAAATAAATCGTTACCATTCTGGCCTTCTTTTTATTCATTTTACCATTAAAAATATTTTGTCAGTGTGGTATTACTGCCCTCCAGTGGCAAAAACTACAATGCAGTTTTTTTTTCAAACCTATTACAGCTGAAGAAGACTTATAGAGGTTTGAACAGTAACCACTTTCTAAACTACTGCATCTGTACTGTATATAGCTTATGGACCAGAGCATTTTTCTAGTAATAATTTCCCAACATATGTATAGTTTTAGAAAACCAACTTACGCACCGGAAGATTTCATGACCAGGCCATTTTCTGCGATACGGCACTGCATTATTTTAACTGACAATTGAGCAATTGTGTGACATTGTACCCAAATAAAATTGATGTCCTTTTTTTGCAACAAATAGAGCTTTCTTTTGGTGGTATTTGATCACCGCTGCAGTTTTTATTTTTTGCGCTATTAACAAAAAAAACATTTAATTTTGAAAAAAAAACAATGGGGCAGATTCAGATAGATCTGCGGATCTTTAGATCTGCTAGATCTACCTGGTTTACGATCCGCCGGTGCAATTTAGCGAGGCAAGTGCATGATTCATAAAGCACTTACCTCGCAAACTGCACCGTCGGATCCTAACTCCCCCCGGCGGAATGCAAATTCCGTGGCTAGGGGGAGTGTACAATTTAAATCAGGCGCGTTCCCGCGCCGATTTAACTGCGCATGCGCCGGGGCGAAAAAGCCCAGTGCGCATGCTCCAAATGACGTCGCTACGACGTCATTGTTTGCGGCGGGTACGTCGTTTGCGGCCATCGGTATTCCCGATCGCGGTACGCAAACGACGTAGAAAATTAAAAAATCGGCGCGGGAACGTCGGCCATACTTAACATTAGCTACCCCTCATAGAAGCAGGGGTAGCTATCCGCCAGAAAAACCCGAACGCAAACGACGTAGAAAACGAGCGACGGGCGGGCGTACGGACGTGAATCGGCGGTTTTCCTCATTTGCATATGCGACGGGTAAAAAAACGCGACGACACTTAGTGGCCGGCGGGAGATTACAGCCTAAGATTCGACTGGTGTAAGTCACTTACACCAGTCGGATCCAAGGGAGATCTATGCGGAACTGATTCTTATGAATCAGTCGCATAGCTCCGACGGTGGGATCTCACAGATCCGACCGTCGGGTCTCACAGATACGACGGCGGATCAGGAGATCTGCCGGCGTATCTCTATCTGAATCTGCCCCAATATGTTTTACTTTCTGCTATAAAACATGTAAAATGTAAAAAAATCATGTCTTCATCAATTTAGGCCAGTATGTATTCTGCCACATATTTTTGGTAAAATAAATCCCAATAAGCGTATATTGATTGGTTTGCGCGAAAGTTATGGCATCTACAAATTTTGGGATAAATTTATGGAAATTTTTTTATTTTATTTTTCTACTAGTAATGGCGGCGATTGGCGGTGGACAAATTGGACACTACCTGACACTTTCGACACTTTTTTTGGGGACCAGTGACAATATTATTCTCCTGGAGCTCCGGCAGGAATGGCATTTGACATAATTGGTCCCGATTATGCAACCAATTTTTTGTCCAAGAACTCCTCCTGTTCCTGGACAAAGCAATAACTCCAAGCCCTAATAATAGCAGAAGGAGCTCAAAGGTGCTTCAGAAATGCACTTCCTCTTTATAGTCTCGTAGTATGTCTAGTGAGTCACTGCATTCGTGTTTTCTGGCCGACAATTGTGTACCGTTAATATGCAAGACAAGTTCTTGGCACTCGCACTTTGGACAAAAATCAGATGCCAACAACCGGATTGTGTGTACGAGGCTTTAGTTTCCAAAATGATAAATCAATTGGAGTTCTGCAGAGTAATTTAAGCAGAGCTGTACAAAGGATCATGTCAAGCTGTGCAGGAGGATCAAGTGGAGCTGTGTGGAGGAAGTTGTCCTTGGTTCTTTTGTTGCTGTCTATTTGGGCATCTCATAATCGCTAAGCCCATCCAAGTTATTATCCCCTAAAAAAACAACAAAAAAAAACAAAGCTCAAGGACTGTTTTCTGTGTCTGGATGCAAGTTGAAAATGCTATGTTACTGGCTGTGCAGCAGTGGGGAACATTTTCACTTGCAGCCCCTACGGGGCTAGTGCTACATATACAAAAGTGATGGTTTTCACCTCTCTGACATTGCAGAGGCGTCTGATGATATCCATTTAGGATGAAACATGTCAGGCTGGCTGATGCAAACACGCTGAGAGCCGCAGAGTTTTTTATGAGTTATGATGTCCTTTTATACCTGTAAGTAGATTACCAATAAATCTTGTGTTTTTACCTTACGGGTTTCACTATTATTTGCTTTCCTCTTCATATTGGTTTAATGCCCTGTTGATGACTGCACTATGATCCATCCGTTTATGTGAGTTCTGATGTTCTTCTGGTACCAGTGTTTTTGGATCAACCCAATCCTGCAAAACAAGTTTAGAAGTGTTGCCATCCACCATTGAACCTCTGCACTATATGATTTTGTTTTTTAATATCTGAATGGAAAAAAAACATTACGTTGAAATTTCTACTCTTTGCACTATAGGTTCTCTTATTCCCGTTGTTTTTGTTTTTAGTTATCTTTTGTATCGGTACTGGTGTTCTATCGTGTCACCTACCATTGACCCTTATAACCTACTTTGTGCTCATTATGTAAGTAACTATATTGAACCTATTTATGTCCACCTATCATTGAATATTGAATGTTGCACTTCACTCATTTTAGCTTGGTAAATGCCCTCTGTGGTCATGCGGCTATCTTCCTCCAATCATTGATGCTGACGGCCAGGTGGGATTGTATCGGTGATCACTTGGGTAAGCGGACAATGTTCTTGATAGGGTTAACGTTACTGTATTGAAAATCTGTTGAATTTTTTATATTACAGTATATGATGTTAATTCCCAGTGACTATTATTTATTTTGTCTCTTTATAGTTCTTTAACTACTAGTGTCCTATAAAGTGTCCTGAAGAAGCCATCACTGGCGAAACATGTTGGGAACAGACACTATAGTACAAATGTTCGCCTAATATATATATAAGTTGACCATAACATGATTATGTTCACTTTTTATACTATCATGTTTTTATCTTGAATTAATAAAAAAATTGTTAATTTTACTATCTTTGTCAATCTTGTTCATGGCATAGATATCTCATTATCTTTCCATTCTATTATGTTTGTTATATTTATCTACTTAAATAAACTAATTAAAAAAACAATAATAATAGGCCACCGTCAAATTTTCTTCAGCTTTATTAAACTTGTTTTTATTATGTGTTTGTTTTTATGCTTTGCAGGCTACAATCTAATGCAAATTGGATACTTTTTTAGGCAAGAAGGAAGTGCTAGGCCTCAACACTACCTTGTCTCATCGCTTGGAAGGAAGAAGAGTGCACAGATGCAAGCCTTAGCTCACTTGTTTTTCCAGTGATGACCCTCCGAATCTGCTTTAGGAGTGAAGCTTAAATTTGCTCCAACCTCACCTACGCATGGATCGTGTTGGCCTTCTCTTAGGTTGGCCTTAACCGCAGACCCCACAACCACTAGCCAAATTTGTGGTAAAGAGGCCCCTGTCTTTATCAACTCCTGGCCAATACACTCAAAGTAGTTATTCCCACTTACCCCTGGCAAGGTACCCCCCATGTTCAGAGCCTAGTATGGTTTGGGGGGATGAGGGGCACTTTCATATTTTCTTGATCAACCAGGCTGCATGCTTGAATTAAAGGTCTGACATTGATTTTTAGGGGTACCCCCACGCATTTGTTATTTTTTTCACAGCTCCCCTATGACTATTAAAGAGCATGCAATATACTGGTGATACGTATTGTTTGATGATTACTGGAAGTGGCATCCTATACTTTAACCACTTCAGGCCCGGACCATTCTGCTGGTGAATGACCGGGCCAGTCTTTGCGATTCGGCACTGCGTTGTTTAACTGGCAATTGCGCAGTCGTGCGACGTGGCTCCAAAACAAAATTGGCGTCCTTTTTTTCCCACAAATATGGCTTTCTTTTGGTGCTATTTGATCATCTCTGCGATTTTTATTTTTTGCGCTATAAACAAAAATAGAGTGACAATTTTGAAAAAAAATGAATATTTTTTACTTTTTGCTGTAATAAATATCAATATTATTGATTGGTTTGCAAAAAAGTTATTGCATCTACAAAATAGGGGATAGTTTTATGGCATTTTTTTAAATATTTTTTTCTTTTCTAGTAATGGCGGCGATCAGCGATTTTTATTGGTACTGCGACATTATGGCGGACACTTCGGACACTTTTGACACATTTTAGGGACCATTGGCATTTTTATAGCGATCAGTGCTATAAAAATGCATTGATTACTGTAAAAATAGCACTGGCAGTGAAGGGGTTAACACTAGGGGGCGAGGAAGGGGTTAATTATGTTCCCTAGGTGTGTTCTAACTGAAGGGGGGGTGGGACTGACTAGGGGAAATTACAGATCGCTGTTCATACATTGTATGAACATGCGATCAGTCATTTTTCCCTCTGACAGGACCGGGAGCTGTGTGTTTACACACACAGCTCCCGGTTCTCGCTCTGTAAAGAGCGATTGCGCGTGCCCGGCGGTGATCACGCCCACCGGGCACTCACATCGGCACCAGGGATGAGCAGGGGGCCCCTAGTGACTGCAATGCAAAATCACATTATTTTACTTGATTTTGCGCAGCCGAGCCGACCTGCCGCCGTAAAACTACGGTGGGCGGTCGGCAAGGGGTTAAACTACTGCAGTACTTACCATTACCAGGGTAATAGCTGTTTGGAGCACATCACATTCTCCTTTTACTGTGTGATGTCAAAATAGTTGCAATGTACAGACTGTAGAAGACACAAATGGAATCATTTTGCTAACATGCTATCCTCAGGCAGACCTTGAGAAGCTGCATCTAGATATTCATTTGTCATTTCATTGTAGCTCAAAAATTGGTTTAAATATTTACAAGTTACTAGGCTTAAAATATCTCTATTATGCTTCCATATAGATGAATAAAGACTACAAATTGCAGTTTTGCAGTTTTGTTGTTATCATCAGATTAGCTACTGGACAAATGGTGGTCATTAGAACGGCTTCTGTTGGACAGAGTACTGTACACACTGACCGGTGTGTGTTTTTTTTCTTGCTCACGATTGGATTGCGCATGCTTGTACATGATTGCAGTAAGTGTTCACCACATTCACTAAGCTAAAGGAAAATTTCCTATGCAAAGTAAACAGCCTGTATACCTTTAGTAAGTCAAACCCATAGAAGTTGATTTACTAAGACTGAAGAGTGCAAAATCTGGTGCAGCTCTGCATTAAAACTAATCAGCTTCCAGTTTTTTTTTTTTTTTTTTTTAGATTGATTGAACAAGCTTAAAGGAGTTTTTATTTTTTTGCTGAAATTACTGTTTACAGGGTATAGAGACATAATAGTTAACTGATTCCTTTTAAAAATGATTAAAAATAGATAAAAATCAATCATACAATGTACCTCTAGTTTCGTTTTTGCATATAGTTTCGTTTTTGCATGTTATCCTGCCTCTGTGCTATACAGAGCCATAGAGCAGTGAATGTTTGGAAAATGAAACTAGAATCTCCCAGTACTGTGGTCATCAGGAAACAGACCACCAGAAAGTGTCCAGAACAGAGCAGAATTACAGCAACATCAGAGCAAAAACGAACAATGAGGACATGAAACCAGGACTGCAGTAAGGTAAAGGAAGCAAATTAAAGCGGGGGTTCTCCCTAAAAACAATTTTCTAACATTACATCCAGCATACTAACGACATTTACAGTATGCAGGTCTTTTTTTTTTTTATCGCCGTACATACCGTTATATTGTGATTTTCTCCCCGGCTTCCGGGTTCTGATTCCCGCAGGAGTGGACGTTCCTATCCCTGGGTTAGATGATTGACGTCTGGTGAAACAGTTCCCATGTTGCACAAGGCGCATCACCAGATTTCCGTAAATAGCCAAGCTGCGAGTTGGCGCTATACGGCGCCTGCGCCCGCCGTGTAGAGCTGACTGCGCAGGCGCCGTATAGCGCCGACCCGCAGCTCGGCTATTTACGGAAATCTGGTGACGCACCTTGTGCGACATGGGAACTGTTTCACCAGACGTCAATCATCTAACCCAGGGATAGGAACGCCCACTCCCGCGGAAATCAGAACCCGGAAGCCGGGGAGAAAATCCCAATATAACAGTATGTACGGCAATAAAAAAAAGACCTGCATACTGTAAATGTTGTTAGTATCCTGGATGTAATGTTAGAATTTTTTTTTTAGGGTGAACCCCCACTTTAACTAAACATTTTTTTTCCTTTAGTGACCCTTTAAGTATAAAGCTGATTGGCTTCCATGCACAGCTACACCATATTTTGCTATCTCCGCTTTTAGTAAATCAACCGTACAATTTTTTCTTTATAGAAACATGTTTTTATTGTCTAAAAAACGTAATACTATAACAACAATAATATACACAAACAAAATATAAAGGCAAATTTAAATAAAAATCCAAAACTTTGCTTTTGCTTTTTCCCTGTGGTTTTTGCTTATTTTTGACAAATGTTATTACTATTTTATTTTTTAGATCATAGCAAATAAAAAAATATAGAACAAAATAGCACTTTCCTGATGGCTTTATGTCAGCACAGCAGGGTATAAGCTCCGCCCCCCAATGTCTCAAGGACTTAACTTAAATTTGAGCCCACCTACAGCCTCAGTGTTCTTCTTTTTTCCTCCTATGCGCCTGACTTAGGTGTGCTCCTCTATCTGGCTGGTCTAAAGGGCTGGCCATCCGTGCATGTGGATTAAGCTAGACACTCATCTAAATGACCCATAATCCCAGGATGCTGGTCCTTCGAGGCAGCTTTTATCTTGGCTAACAGCTATGTCTGGGGCCTGCTGGGTCCAAATAAAGTGGGCAACGTTGTTGGCAGAGTCTGCCCTATGCACGCGCACCCGCACTGTGCCGGTGTTTATGATCGGATGACGGGGGTTGGGTGAGCTACATTTGTAAAAGGCTTTGTATCCAAATGAATGCTGCATTGCTGGGTATTGTTTTGCCTTGCTCCTTGCAGCCACTATGCATAGCCTGAGCTCCTCCACAGGGAGTACTCTGCATAACAGGTACTCAAAGTAACACTTTGAATACACATGGCAATAACCTGTTGGTGGCTTCTCATGTTTGCTTTACTGTTGTGCCATTATGCCAACCCCCTCAAAGACCATCATTTCTAGAGAAGGTAGAGGAGTCACCTGTGGATGTCTACTGGAGCCAGCCATGGCCTGTTGAGATATGGAATATCATTTTATATTTCTATGAGCTCTTCAGTTTTTCACCAAAAAAAAGGGGGGGGGGAGGGAAGCATGTTTATGATGTCTGCAATTCTCTTGGTTTGTGTACATTGCAGAAGATTATTGTAATTCTGTTGCAAATTCCTACCTTTTTGTTGCTGTTCTGAACAAACTTTTTCATTATGTCTTGATTCCTGGCAGGACTAGGTTTAGCTTATTGACTACCTGGTAAATCAGGGCTGTAGATGGAGGCTTCAGTCTCCCTCTGGCAGTGGTTAACACCTTGGAGTTTGTTACTAGGGATGAGCTTCGAGTTCGAGTCAAACTCATGTTTGACTCTAACATTGCCTGTTCGCCTGTTCGGCGAACAACGAACAATTAGGGGTGTTCGCGGCAATTTCGAAAAGCCATGGAACACCCTGTTAAAGTCTATGGGAGAAATCTAAAGTGCAAATTTTAAAGGCTAATATGCAATTTATTGTCCTAAAAAGTGTTTGGGGACCTAGGTCCTGCCCCAGGGGACATGTATCAATGCAAAAAAATGTTTTAAAAGCGGCATTTTATTCGGGAGCAGTGAATTTAATAATGCTAAAAGTGAAATATTACTTAAAATTTCGTACCTAGGGGGGGTGTAAAGTTAGCATGTGGGAAGCCGGGCTTCCCCAGTGACATAGCAGAGGGTACGTCAGAGGGGGACGGGGTCACGTGACGGGTGGCCCCGCCTCCCCTATATAAGAAATGTCACAGCTTCAGCCGCGTCATTCGCTGGGCTGTGCAGCAGAGAGAGGAGGTCGGCGTGGCTGCGCTCTGGATGGATGGATCTTCTCATCGCTGGACCGGTGATCACCCATCGCTGGATACCGACAACGTTGGAGCAGGGAGGACCGAGTAGATTACCACCGCTGGATTTTTTTTCTTTTTTTTTATTAATAAAGGACTTTTTTCTACGGTGTGTGTGTGTTTTTTTTCCAACTATTTACACTTCCTTCGTGAAATGGTAGGGGTACAATGTACCCCATTACCAATTCACATAGGGGGGGCCAAGATCTGGGGGTCCCCTTTGTTAAAGGGGTCTTCCAGATTCTGATAAGCCCCCCGCCCGCAGACCCCCACAACCACCGGGCAAGGGTTGTGGGGATGAGGCCCTTGTCCCCATCAACATGGGGACATCCTCCCCATGTTGAGGGCATGTGGCCTGGTACGGTTCAGGAGAGGGGGGCCGCACTCTGTCCCCCCCTCTTTTCTGCGGCCGGCCAGCTTAATGTGCTCGGATAAGGAGTCTGGTGTCAATTTTTGGGGGAACTCCACACCATTTTTTTTTTATTTGGGGTGGAGTTCCCCTTAATATCCATTCCAGACCTGAAGGGCCTGGTAATAGAATTTGGGGGGGACCCCCACGCTATTTTTTTAAATTTTTTATGAATGAATCCTCTCTGAATTGCCGGAGCCGACAATTCATTATAGCCGCAAGTCAGTTTTAAATGCCTTTTTTTCTTTCAGAAATGACACTTTGTGCAGAGACAGTTCTATGTACGGGAAACATGCGCTATTTCACATGCTAACTTTACACCCCCCTAGGTACGAAATTTAAAGTAATATTTCACCTTTATTGTTTCACTTTTAGCATTATTAACCACTTCCATACCAGGTACTTACGCAGCTTCCCGCCCAAGCCAATTTTCAGCTTTCAGCACTGTCGCACTTTGAATGGCAATTGCGCGGTCATGCTACACTGTACCCAAACAAAATTGGCGTCCTTTTTTCCCCCACAAATAGAGCTTTCTTTTGGTGGTATTTGATCACCTCTGCGATTTTTTTTTTTTGCGCAACAACTAAAAAAAGGCTGAAAATTTGGAAAAAAAAATACGTTTTTATTTTTTTCTGTTAATTTTTTTGTAAATAAGTTTTCTCTTTCAATTACGGGCACTGATATGGCGGCACTAATGGGCACCGATGAGATGGCACTGATGGACATCGATGAGGTAGTACTGACGGGCACAGATGAGGTGGCACTGATTGGCGGCGCTGGTATGCGACACTGATGGGCACACATAGGCGGCACTGATGGGCACACATAGGCGGCACTGATGGGCACACAGGCGGCACTGATGGGCACACATAGGCGGCACTGATGGGCACACATAGGCAGCACTGATGGGCACACATAGGCGGCACTGATGGGCACACATAGGCGGCACAGATGGGCACTCATGGGCGGCACTGATGTATACTTATGGGTGGCACAGATGGGCACTGCTAGGTGGGCACTGGGCATGGATGGGCACTGTGGGGTGGCGCTGATGGACACTGGGGTGGCGCTGATGGACACTGGGGTGGCGCTGATGGACACTGGGGTGGCAGCACTGATTGTTGCCAGTCAGTGCCCATTTGTGGGCACTGACTGGCATCTTTTTTCTTTATGCTTTTTTTTTTTTTTTTTTTTTAACTTTTTTTTTTCTGTTTTTTTTTTGCCCACCCTGGTGGTCCAGGGTGGGCATCCCTGGTGGTCCAGTGTGGCGATCCGAGGGGGGGCTGCGCTGATAACCAATCAGCGCGAACCCCCCCTGTCAGGAGAGCCGCCGATCGGCTATCCTCTACTCAACGGCTCTTCCTGTTTACATCGTGATCAGCCGTGGTTGGACACGGCTGATCACGTGGTAAAGAGTCTCCGCCGGAGGCTCTTTACCGAGATCGGAGATGCAGGGTGTCAGACTGACACCCCGCATCACCGATCGCCGCGATGCGCGCCCCCACGGGCGCGCGCGGCATGAAATCCTGCAGGACGTTCTGGAACGTCCTCTCAGGATTTCATAACTACTTCCCGGACGTAAATCGGCCATAGGCCGGGCGGGAAGTGGTTAAATTCACTGCTCCCGAAAAAACTGCAGTTTTTAAAACTTTTTTTTGCATTGATACATGTCCCCTGGAACAGGATCCAGGTCCCCAAAACACTTTTTAGGACAATAACTTGCATATTAGCCTTTAAAATTAGCACTTTAGATTTCAAATGTTCGAGTCTCATAGACTTTAATAGGGTTCTAAAGTTCACACGAACATTTGGTGTGTTTGCAGGTTCTGGTGCGAACCGAACAGGGGGGTGTTCGGCTCATCCCTATTTGTTACTAAGCAAACTATTTTACTGCATTTAACTATTTTTATGGGCCGGTTTGTTATATGGTATGCAAACCCTGTGGAAAGGTTATATATTAGTAATTACCAATCTCATGGCAAACAGCACTCTTGAATAAAGAAGACAGGGATGAACATGACTGTGTGAATCTTGCTTTGATTAAGCAACCAGAGATGAGGATGATGATACCTAAAAGGTTGTCTTATTTATTAAACAAGTGGCTGATACACTCAAAGGAGTTATTTCCACTTACCCTGTGAAGGGTTTAAATTCTCTGGCAAGGAGCAGTCTCATAGCAACATCCCAAGCAAACATCCCTCCTCAGAATCTATAAGAGGAATACATGGATTGGCATGACAGTATGTATACCACTGGCTCAAGCAGCCAGGGTTAAGGATGACACCTAATAGGAAGTCGCATTCAATAAACACATTGCCAATACACTCTAAAGGAGTGGTTTCTGTTCACCTTTTGAAAGGGTTATCTGCTCGGGCAATGAGAAGCTGCCTAGCCATACCAGGTGAAACAGCCCATTTTCTGGATTAATAGGGGTTCAGGGGTTCCGTTTTTTTCAATTACTTTTATCAACAATTCATCATAGCCGCGAGTAGTTTTAAATAACTTTTTCTCCTTTAAAAATGTAATTTTGTGCACAGACTGTTCTAAACACCGGAAACATGCGTCACTTTACAGGCATACTATAGGCACCCCCCAGGTACAAAATTTAAAGGAATGTTTCACTTTTATTGTTTCACTTTAAGCATTATTAAAATCACTGCTCCCAAAAAAACTGTAGTTTTAAAACTTTTTTTTGCATTGATACATGTCCCCTGGGGCAGGACTCAGGTCCCCAAACACATTTTTTTGACAAAAAATTGCATATTAACCTTTAAAATTAGCACTTTTGAGCACTCTGCTGTTTACCCAGGCAAACAATCTGCTTCAGATCCTTCCAAAGAGAAGACAGATGAACATGACTGCAAGAATGTTGCCTAGTTCAAGCAACCTAGGATAAAGATGACGATGACATCTAACCGGTTGTCACATTCACTAGGCATGTGGTCAATACACTCTCTAAAGGAGTTGTTTCCACTCACTCTGTGAAGGGGTCATATATGGTGCCAATGAGTAGTCTCAGAACCTCCACAGGCAAAGCAGAGGTGAATGAACATGTGATTCCTACTTTGTTCAGGCAGGCTGTGGTTAAGATGATGGTGACCAAGTTGTGACAATTAAGCATATGGTCAAGACACTCTAAAGGAATGGCTGAATTCATCTCCTGCAAGGGCCATCTATTCTGGCAAAGTCCAGTCTTCTATTCAGGGCCTTCTCAAGCCAATCAACCCTCTTCAGTCTCTTCTGAACAGGAAGATGAGGACGACCTTTGTCCAGATTGGTAAGGTTGGTAAAATGCCTTTAACCTCCCTGGCGGTATGATTCTGTCTGGAATTACATACCAAAAGCGGTACAATTATTTTGCAAGGAAATTGGCGTTTTATACTGTAGGCCTGTAATTTTTAGAAATAACTCACTTAAATCTGACCAAGCAAGAGTCTTGTAGCCATCCCGGGTATGATTTTTTTTTTTAAAACAAAATTATAAATTATAATATAATAAATAATTATAAATAATTATAACAAATAATAATATAATTATAATAAAAATTATTCAATAATGTAATCAACTCAAAATCACTGAAATTTGGAGTTGCAGAATTGTCGCTGTCATTATTTTTTTTTTTTTTTATGACGAATTTCCCCGCAAATCGATATCGCACATTTCTGCAAGTGATTATAATTTATTATCGCTGTTTTCTAGCTGATCTAAAACCATTTTTGACATAAAGGGACACTTTTGGACAATCTACAGTTTTTAGGCAGAAATGACATTTTTTATTATATAAAAGTACATGTAGGACACTGGGCAGACCACTAGGGACAAGGGGGGTGTGTATTTTTTACATACAGTACTGTAATCTATAAGATTACAGTATACTGTATGTAAAGTGTTTGTTTACTTTTTTGAATTTGGCGCCGTTCTCCGCCCCCGTGCGTCGTAACGTCGCAGGGAACGGAGATCGGCGGCACACGGGGACTGTGAATCGAGCGAGGAGGTCCCGCTCGCTCACACAGCGGGGTGGCATCGCTGGATCCAGGGACAAGGTTAGTAACTTGCCTGTGGATCCAGCGAAAGGTAAGCCGCGCCGCTGCACGTCCACCCCGAGCGTGACTCGGGGTTACTGATCTTAGCATTGAAAACCGACCCCGAGTCACGCTCGGGTTTACCGTCAGGGGGGTTAAATAGAAGTGAAGCTTTGGAAGTATTGCAGCCATCCTGGAGGTATGATTATGTCAGATGTTTGAGAATCAAAGCAGTACAAAGAGGTACACTTGTTTTGTAGACCTGTAATTCTTAGTAATAACACACTTAAATCCGTCCAAACCAGAGTCTAGTAGATATCCCGGGCATGACAAAGCTTGAAACACTAAATCATAAATTATAATATAATAAATAACTATAAATAATTATAAAAAATAATAATATAATAATAATAAAATAAATAAATAAACAATTCACTATCACTCAATTCTGCAAGTGTTCTAATTTACTATCGCTGTTTTCTAGCTGGTCTAAAACCACTTTTGACATAAAGGGACACTTTTTGGTTGCTATTGAAAATCTCAAGTTTCCAGGCAGAAAGAACAGTATATACAATATAAAAGTGCATGCAGGGCATTGGACAAAGCACTAGGAACAAAAGGGAGGTGAAATGATTTCATACAGTAATGTAATCTGTAAGATTACAGTGTACTGTACGTGTTATGTTTTGTGTACTTTTTGAATTTGCCGCCAGGCTCCATCTTGTGCGTCGCGATGCTCTCAGGGAATGGAGCATGGCGAACAGAGGCATCGGGCAGAGGACACAGCCTGCGGACACAGCGAGGGGACATCGCAGGATCCTGGGGACAAGGTAAGTATACTACACCAGGATCCTGCAGTGCAATCCCGAGTGTGGCTCGGGATTACCACTAATGGTACTGAAATTTAATCCCGAGCTACACTCTGGAATACCGCCAGGGAGGTTAAGTACCTTCAGAAGACAGCTTGACAATGCACTTATGTTGGATGGATCAAGTGCCCGTTCTACAATATTGGAGTATATTGTCACAGCAGGATGTCAAAGTTATGCCCTTTTGACCTGAAAGATGTCCAGGGGCTGGGATCACTCCTCTGGTCAGTGTGTGTCCTTTGTGGGATTGGCCATATACATGACCTTACCATCAGAAGATATGGCCTTCAAGGACAAACGCTATCACTGCATTTTTCTTAATCGTAGAAGGTCAAGCCTAAATTTAATAGTGGCCAGTTTGTCTTCCTGCCTCAAAATGAATGTCTGCTGAGTTAAAGGAGACCAAAAAGCTCAAGAGTCAGTTTCCATGCTCACTCTCACGCCTGAGAGCTTAGCTTCTGCATTTCTGGCTGGGAGTCCAGGAATAACTGGGAAGCCAATGCATAAACCAAGAAGTCAGTAAAGAGTTCCATGTCAGGATGTTTTCTGTTATTTTGAGATTGTGCCACCCATACATGCCTTAGGGGCACTATGTGGCCCCTCTGTGGACATCGGTACAGCTTTGGTGATTGACACATGGTCTCTTAAGGCAAGCATTTTAGGCCATATTTGGAGATCTTTCATCCTTCACGTCACGTCCAGCAGCTCAGGTAGGCTCAGTTTAACTCTTGCTCCTGTTTAAGTCTGGTTTCTGGACCAGTTGCCTAAACTTGTGGTTGAGGAAATTAAATTGTCTGCAATGTCATTCACTTCTGACGACCTAGTGGTGCAGTCAGACACCAGCAAATTGTAGGGGAGCCCTACTTCAAGAGCAATGGGCTCAGGGGCAATGGTCTTTTTTATGGATCCAAGATGGTGTCCAACATCCTCGAGTTGAGAGCAGCTTTTCAGGCTCTGAGCCTTCAGTCACCTCATCCAGGGTAAGCCTGTCCTGGTAAAGTTGGACAGTGCAACGACTGTGGCCTACATCTGGAAACAAGGCTCAGTCTCTCACTTCTGAAGGAGGTTTCTCTAATTCTAGAATCCACCCAAGTCAATCTTCTGCAGCTATCTGCAGCTTATGTGCCTGATTGGAAGAATATTCAGGCAAACTACTTGTCCAGGACAAGTCTGGATAACAATGAATGGTCCAGACTACTGTGAGTCTTTTGAGAACAGAGCATAGATTCTCAGTATTATTGCTGATCAAGATTTTACACTGGTGTCATGAATATGCATCAAGCCTGTCTGCCTACCTGATCTCCATGTGTTCATTAGAGGCAGATCCTGCTCTGGTTCCCCTTTTTATCACTTCCTCTTCCTGTATGGCTCCACCCTAGTCCATCCCAGGAAGCCTATATTAACCGTTGCTCTACAGGTCTGCAGTGCTGTTCAACAGTGTTCCAATGCTCAGTTCCTGTCTGCAGTGTATTGCTAGTTCCTGGTTGCAGAGTGCTACGATCATCTTCCGTGTACCGTTTTGGCTTGTCCCCGACTTCCCTGTCTGCCTGTGCCCCTGACTATTTGCATGTTCCACGGTTATCCTTGTCTGCCTGTTGCCCTGACCTCGGCCTGTCCATCACCACTGTTTGTTCTGCTGGCTGCTTCCCCCTTCTCCCTGCGGAGTGTGACTTGAGGAATCTCGGGGATGCGACCTGGACCCAGTAGCGGCCAAGACCATCCTTACCATAAAAGGCTCTGGTGAATACAATACTGGGTCTTAGACTCCGCGCCCTGGGTGATCTTAGGTTCACGCTTCGTCTCTGCTAGCAGCAGTCGGCCATAGGATTCACCACCCTGTGGTGCATCCCTGACCCCTACGGGGTGCACTTGTCACCTGGCCACAGGTGACCTGACAGTTTGAACAGCCATGAATCCGGCCGACATGCCGCTCCCCGCAGATGATCCATTACAGTGCATTGTTCGCAGACTCGAGACGCATGAAGCTAATCAGGATCAGGTGATGCGTTTCCTTCAGGATCTGGCTTCCCGCTTTGATCAGCTTCAGACCTCGCTGGGAACCCCGAATCTGCAACCCCAAGTACAACCAGCAGCTGCACCTGTTGCACCAGTCGCAGAGTCGCATTCACTGAAGTTATCACCTCCAATCCGTTTTTCTGGAGACTCCAAAGCCTGCAGGGGATTCCTTAGCCAATGCACTATTCATTTTGAGCTCCTGCCCCAGTACTTCTTGTCTGATCGGGCCAAGATAGCCTATATCATTTCTCTCCTCTCCGGGGAGGCCTTAGCCTGGGCTGCCCCTCTGTGGGAATTGAATGATCCAGTGGTTTCTAGCCTGCCTGTTTTCTTGAAACTTTTTCGGAATATCTTTGAAGAACCGGCTCGTGTCTCTTCAGCAGCCAGCGCCCTTTTACGTCTCCGCCAAGAATCCCGTTCAGTGGGACAATATTCTCTGCAGTTCCGTATCCACTCAGCTGAACTGAGCTGGAACAATGAGGCCTTAGTCGCAACCTTTTTGCATGGCCTATCTGATAGAGTGAAGGATGAACTAGCAGGAAGAACCATCCCCACTGATCTGGACGGAGTGATCTCCTTGTGTAATCAGATCGATATTCGCTTTCAGGAAAGGACCCTAGAAAAGCGACGCCAACATTCCTTGGCCCTTAGTCAGCCTGAGCTCCCCTCTCTTCGACCCGTGGAGCATCCCTTGCCAACTGAGGAACCCATGCAGCTGGGTCGGACCAGGCTATCCCCTGAGGAACGTGCCAGGCGCAGAACTCTAGGCCTGTGTCTATACTGTGGGGGCAAAAGTCATTTTCGTGACACTTGCCCTCTTCGCCCCGAGAAACGCTCGGGTTCAATACATCTGGAAGGTGGAGTATTGGATCCAGAAATATCTCCTTCACCTTCTCGTCTTTTTCTTCCTGTGTCCCTTCATTTTGGTGCTTCTTCTCATTCAGTCTCGGCATATCTGGATTCCGGAGCCGCTGGCAATTTCATAGACTGGGAAATCGCATCGTCCATGAGACTTACCCTTTTGCCCCTCACCACACCATTGGTGGTCTCGGCGATTGATGGCACTGTTCTCCCGGGGGGTCCTATTCGCTTCCAGACGGTCCCTGTTAAGATGTCAGTAGGCACACTTCACCAGGAGTGGATATCCTTCCTTGTTCTACCTAAGACCTCAGCTCCTATCGTTTTGGGTCTTCCTTGGTTAAGACTCCATTCTCCTCACATTGACTGGACTGCCGGACAGATCCTGGCTTGGGGTCCCTCCTGTTCCACGTCTTGCCTACCCAAGGTTGCCCCAAAAGAGAAACTTCCTGTTGCCACCATTCCAGAATCTTTTGCTCGTCCCACCACATGTAGTGATGTCCGGAATGTGTCCTGCAATAGTCAGGCTGATGCACTTTCTAGCCAATGTAGCACTCTGGATGAGGAGCCCGTCTGTGAACCTGAGCCGATCATTCACTCCAGTTTACCGTTGACTGTCCCTAAAACGCACAGCCAGGCTAACTTGTCTGCAAGTTCTGCAGTCACTACGCCTTGTGATGCGATTCGGGTAATCGCTACACCTGAATATGCTATTCAATCGGCCTCTGCATCAGCTATGCCAGGTCAGCCCATGCCCAGTGAGCCTCCTACCTTTTCTTGTTCAGGCCCTCCTGCAACCTGTCTAAGGGGCTCAATCCATCCTTTGGATAGATTGCCATCGTCGGCCAAATGGGGTTTTCTACCTTGTTTTCAGGGCTCTCTGCATTCTGCTGGTTTCCCTGCTATCCAGCTTGACTCCTGTGCCCTGTCACCTTCTAACCAACCTGACTTCAGGGTTCCTCTGACCTCTGCCCAGTCTGATGGTCCTGTGCTTAATCCCCAGTTCATCTTTAAGGGTCTGCTTGATCCTCCTCGGATTCCTGTTGACCCTCTCATGCCCTTACTTATTCCTAAAAGGCCTTTGGTCCTCAATAAATCCTCTCCTCCTGTCCCTACTTCGGTTCTGGTCAATGAGGATACTCAAGTTCTGGATTCTCGTCTCCGCAGAGGCGTTCTTCAGTACCTTGTGCTTTGGAGAGGATTTGGTCCTGAAGAGGCGTCTTGGATTTCTGCATCTGAGATCTTTGCGCCCCATTTGTCGAAGAGGTTTCTTCTGGGATTCCCCTTTAGCCCTGGCTCCAGGCTGGGGAGGGGGAGGGGCCTTAAGAGGGAGGGTACTGTCATGAATATGCATCAAGCCTGTCTGCCTACCTGATCTCCATGTGTTCATTAGAGGCAGATCCTGCTCTGGTTCCCCTTTTTATCACTTCCTCTTCCTGTATGGCTCCACCCTAGTCCATCCCAGGAAGCCTATATTAACCGTTGCTCTACAGGTCTGCAGTGCTGTTCAACAGTGTTCCAATGCTCAGTTCCTGTCTGCAGTGTATTGCTAGTTCCTGGTTGCAGAGTGCTACGATCATCTTCCGTGTACCGTTTTGGCTTGTCCCCGACTTCCCTGTCTGCCTGTGCCCCTGACTATTTGCATGTTCCACGGTTATCCTTGTCTGCCTGTTGCCCTGACCTCGGCCTGTCCATCACCACTGTTTGTTCTGCTGGCTGCTTCCCCCTTCTCCCTGCGGAGTGTGACTTGAGGAATCTCGGGGATGCGACCTGGACCCAGTAGCGGCCAAGACCATCCTTACCATCAAAGGCTCTGGTGAATACAATACTGGGTCTTAGACTCCGCGCCCTGGGTGATCTTAGGTTCACGCTTCGTCTCTGCTAGCAGCAGTCGGCCATAGGATTCACCACCCTGTGGTGCATCCCTGACCCCTACGGGGTGCACTTGTCACCTGGCCACAGGTGACCTGACAACTGGACTCTTCAGAAGCCTGTTCTAAAATGCCTGCAGACGTGGCTTGATTTATTTCTATGCGTAATTATGCTATAGGCATGCATTTTGGCTATCTCTGCCTTCACCGGCATACAGTGGGCATCCAACACTTAATTATACAGTTTTTCAAGATCCAATTTGGTTGAAACTTCAAATTGTTTGCAAAATTAGATCGCCCAATGCTGTTGAACATTATTGCATCAGATGCCTTCAATCAGCCTGTGGTACCTCTCAATTACATCAGCCAGAAGATAGCCAGCATTGGTGGCCTTGGGGTTTAAAGAACCCATACTCACGTACTTCCCAGACAGGGTGGTACTCATGCCAATGCTCAAATTTGTGCCTGAACTGACCTTCAGAGTCCATATCACACAAGAGGTTGTCCTCCTACGTTCCTGTTGGGGAGTACTCAAAAAATGTGCCCATCGGATGTGGGCCAAGCTTTAAAATAATCAAAGCAACTCCTGCCATAAGGAAGTCAGAGCATCTGTTTGTCATTTTCAGGTGGAACGCATAATGATTTTACGGCTTCCAGCAAGATTATTGCCTCTTGGTTGGTAAAGCTCATCTCTTTGGCCTGCAAGTTGAAAGGGTTAGCTGTGCAAAGAGAATCATGGCACTCTTCACTAGAAGGGTCTGGACCTTGAGAGTGGCAGCAGGCCGAGTGTCTGAAACTAGCTGCAAGGCAGCTACGTGGGTAAGTCATGGAGGCATGGGGGGCGGAGCCTATAACCAGCTGTGCTGCCATGGAGATCGTCGGGAAAGGAAAATTACGGTAAGTATTTGAATACAAATTTCTGTTTTCAGTACTATGCACATGTTTGATCCCCCGTACACACGATCGTTTTTTGTGATGAAAAAAAAATGAAATTTTTAAAAACGTCATTTAAAATGATCGTGTGTGGGCTAAACATCATTTTTTGTCTTCTGAAAAACGACCAAAAAAAAAAATTCGAACATGCTTAAATTTTTTATGTCATTTTTTAAAATGTAATTTTTTGTGTCATAAAAAAATATCGTGTATGGGCAAAAACAACGTTTTAAACCCGCACATGCCCAGAAGCAAGTTATGAGACAGGAGGTAAAACTACCATTCATAATGGAGTAAGCACATTCATCACACTGTAACAGACAAAAAAGCACGAATCGTCTTTTACTAACAAGTAACCAGCTAAAAGCAGCCTCAAGGCAAATACAAGTTCCCCTTTAGAGTGCCGTCGCTTTGTTCATAATTTTTCAAAAACGATGGTGTGTGGGCAACATCATTTTTAATGATGAAGTTGGAAAAATTTCTTTTTTTTTCATGATAAAAAATTACATTTTTTTTCATCACAAAAAGTGATCGTGTGTACCCGGCATTAGTTACTGGTCTCTATAAATGCTCAAAGTTGTGATTTGGACATTTTATGTTGCCTAAAAAGTAACAAATAACAATAAACTACACAAAAATATGTTTTAACAAAAAAACCTCAATACACTATAAGTGCTATGGAATCATATAAAGCCCATTCATAACTTTTTATTAACAAACTTGATGTGCATAACCATAATTACAGTAAAACCTTGGTTTGAGAGTAACTTGGTTTGAGAATGTTTTGCAAGACAAGCTACATTTTTAAATACATTTTAACTTGATATACAAGCAATGTCTTGATAAAAGAACAGCGTCAAGTCACAACTGAGTATAAAGAAGAAGAGAGGCGCCTCTAAGTGTAGCAATATGGTTACATTTAATAAAGGTACAACATTTAACAACTCACATGGTTGATGAATAAAACAGGCACATATAAGTATGCAGGCATCCGGGGTAAAACTCTCACTGCTGTTTTATACTCTGAAGCTCCTGCTGGATTTTTCTTCAAATCCCCTTGTGGGGGCCTCCATTTGTGGGTGGGTGTTTTATGGTTACACAACCAATCACATTGCTATAATCTTTTTATATGGACTATAAACTGAAAGATTTATAAATAAATGGTTGTGGAATGAATCATCTAAGTTCCCATTATTTCTTATGGGAAAATTCGCTTTGATATACAAGTGCTTTGGATTACAAGCATGCTCCTGGAATGAATTATGCTTGCAATCCAAGGTTTTACTGTATAAGAATGTAATCAGAGTGATTAGACTTAGCCCCCATACACACTATACAAATTTTGTTGTCTGATTTCCTTTAGATTTGCCAAAATCATGTAGTGCAAGGGCCTGCCTAAATGCATACAAATTGAAACTCTAAAGCCCTGTACACACGATCGGTTTGTCCGATGAAAACAGACCGATGGACTGTTTTCATCTGACAAAATGATCATGTGTGGGTCCCATCGGTTTGTTTTCTATCGATGAAAAAAAACAGAACATGTTTTAAATTTTTCCTATGAATAAAAAAACGATAGAAAAAAATTATCGTCTGTGTGGAAGTCCATCGGTCAAAAATCCACGCATGCTCAGAATCAAGTCGACGCATCCTCGGAAGCATTGAACTTCATTTTTCTCAGCACGTCATAGTGTTTTACGTCACCTCGTTTTGGCACGGTCGAATTTTTGACTGATTGTGTGTAGGCAAGACTGATGAAAGTCAGCTTCATCGGATATCCGACGAAAAATCCATCGGATTAGATTCCATCAGATATCCGATCGTGTGTACGAAGCTTAACCACTTCCATACCAAGCACTTACGCACCTTCCTGTCCAAGCCAATTTTCAGCTTTCAGCGCTGTCACACTTTGAATGACAATTGCGCAGTCATGCTACACTATACCCAAACAATTTTTTTATAATTTTGTTTCCGACAAATAGAGCTTTCTTTTGGTGGTATTTGATCACCTCTGCGATTTTTATTTTTTGCGCAACAACTAAAAAAAGACCGAAAATTTTGAAAAAAATTAAGTTTTTATTTTTTTCTGTAATTTTTGTTGTAAATAAGTACGTTTTCTTCTTCAATTATGGGCACTGATATGGTGGCACTGATGGGCACCGATGAGGCGGCACTGATGGGCACTGATAGGCGGCCTATTGTCATACCCTCCACACTCCTCTCCTGTACATACTGCCCACTGTCATACCCTTCACACTCCTCTCCTGTACATACTGCCCACTGTCATACCCTACACACTCCTCTCCTGTACATACTGCCCACTGTCATACCCTCCACACTCCTCTCCTGTACATACTGCCCACTGTCATACCCTCCACACTCCTCTCCTGTACATACTGCCCACTGTCATACCCTCCACACTCCTCTCCTGTACATACTGCCCACTGTCATACCCTCCACACTCCTCTCCTGTACACAGTGCCCACTGTGAGACCCTCCACATTCCTCTCCATCACCTGCACATACTTCCCAGTTTTATACCGTTTCTACTCCTCTCCTACGCCTCTTACCCACAAAAACAGTTCTTTAAAATTGAAAATGAATGAATATCCTTAATATTACCAGCTTTAGAATGGGCACACTTTTGATAGTTCAACTAAAGGAAATCTTCTCAGTCCTCATATTTGTTCTGCCCATTATTAGTACTCATTTAATGTTGTGATTTCTACTGTGATGTATAGAGGAACATGGGGGATCTCAGCTACTCTAAATATAGCACTTGTAAAAAAAAGTGTCCCTTAAAAATATTTTTGAAATGTTGGCAACTATGCACTTAGGCACTGCCCAAGGGCCACCGGGTCAGTAGGGGGCCCCATGAGAGGCTCCTGGGATCCTGTGATAAAAAAGCGGTAGTAAACTTTGCTAAGATTACTACTTTTTAGAGGCCCTGAGGTAGGTTATGCCATATTGTACAAATATGCACAGCATATTAGCACATTAGTGTACACTTAAATTGTCAGACTGAGCCTTCCAGTGCTTCGATCTGTGATCTGTCCGGCAGGTCCCGGGCGCTTCCATCTTCACCCAGTCTTCCTTCTGGGCTCTGTGCCTTCGGTCACTTGCCTTGGCTGCGTTGATGTCATTCACATACATCTCTCTCTCTCTCTCTCTCTCATTCTCAAATTCAAATTCAAATAAGCTTTATTGGCAGGACCAAATACATGTTAGCATTGCCAAAGCAATTGAGTTTGTATAGGAAAAGGGGAAGGGGGGTAATGTAAAGGGGAATGGACATAAGTCTGTGAAAGGATTAAGTTCTCAGTTTCTCATGTCCCTCTCAGTCACATATTGGGCAGCTATCTTCACCATTGGCTCCTCTTCTCCCAGTAGAAATTGGAGTTTCCTCTTCTCTTCTGTAGAGTTGAAGTCCGGGATGAGAGCGGAGAGTCTCTGGAAGTGAGTGTCCCTCACTGATGAGTACTTGGGGAAATGTAGCAGGAAGTGTTTCTCATCCTCCGGGACCCCCTGGTCACATTCTCTCTCTCTCTCTCTCTCTCTCTCTCTCTCTCTCTCTCTCTCTTTCTCTTATAAAAGGCCCACCAAAATCCTCAGCACCAGGCACATGATGTTCTTAATCTGGCCCTGTGCCCAAGAGGCAGATTTTAGGTGCTGAAAGCGGTACCATTATTTTGCATGGAAATTTGGCGTTTTACATTGTAGGCCTGTAATTCTTAGGAATAACTCATCTAAATCTGTCCAAACCAGAGTCTAGAAGACATCTCGGGTATGATAAAGTTTGAAACACAAAATCATAAATTATAATATAATAAATAATAACATATAATAATTTATTAACCTCCCCGGCGGTATGATTATTTCAGAAAAAAGATGCTGAAAGCGGTACCATTATTTGCAAGGAAATTTGGCGTTTTATACTGTAGGCCTGTAATTCTTAGGAATAACTCACTTAAATCAGACCAAACCAGAGTCTAATAGGCATCCCGGGTATGACATTTTTTTAAAAACAAAATTATAAATTATAATATAATAAATAAGTATAAATAATTATAACAAATAATAATATAATTCTAATAAAAAATTATTCAATAATGTAATCAACTCAAAATCACTGGGGTAGATTCAGGTAGCAATTACGCCTGCGTATCCATAGATACGCAGCGTAATTGCTAAGTAGCGCCGGCGTATCGACTTTCTGTATTCAGAAAGCTCGATACGCCGACTGCAGCCTAAGATATGACTGGCATAAGGCTCTTATGCCGTCGTATCGTAGCCTGCATTCTTATGCTGGCCACTAGGTGGTGTTCCCGTAGTGGTCAGCGTAGAGTATGCAAATTGCATACTCACGCCGATTCACAACCGTACGCGCGCCCGGCGTTCGAATTTTACGCCGTTTGCGTTCATCGGTTTCTGCGTAAGGCTGCTCCTGCTATAAGCAGGCGCAGCCAATGCTAAGTATACCCGTCGTTCCCGCGTCGCGATTTTTGAAAATTACATTGTTTGCGTAAGTGAATCGTGAATGGCGCTGGACGCCATTTACGTTCACGTTGAAGCAAATGACGTCCTTGCGACGTCATTTGCCGCAATGCACGTCGGGAAAGTTTCCCGACGGAGCATGCGCAGTACGTTCGGCGTGGGAACGCGCCTAATTTAAATGATCCACGCCCCCTACGGGATCATTTAAATTACACGCGCTTACGCCGGCCACTTTTACGAAACGCCCCCGCAAATTACGGAGCTACTGCTTCGTGAATGAAGCTGTAGCGTAAGTAATTTATGGAGGCGTAGCGTAAAAACGGAACGCTGCGCCTCCGTAAGAGTGCGCAGCCCTACCTGAATCTACCCCACTGAAATTTGCTCAGTTGCAGAATTGTTGCTGTCATTATTTTGTTTTTTTTTTATGACGAATTTCCCCACAAATCGCTATCGCACAAATCTGCAAGTGATTATAATTTATTATCGCTGTTTTCTAGCTGATCTAAAACCACTTTTGACATAAAGGGACACTTTTGGTTGCTATGGACAATCTACAGTTTGCAGGGAGAAAGAACAGTTTTTATTATATAAAAGTACATGTAGGGCACTGGGCAGACCACTAGGGACAAGGGGGGTGTGTATTTTTTACATACAGTACTGTAATCTATAAGATTACAGTATACTGTATGTATTGTGTTTGTTTACCTTTTTGAATTTGGCTCCGATCTCCGCCCCCGTGCATCGTAACGTCGCAGGGAACAGAGATCGGCGGCACAGGAGGACACTGTGTGAATCGAGCGAGGTCCCGCTCGCTCACACAGCGCGGTGGCATCGCTGGATCCAGGAACAAGGTAAGCCAGCGCATCCTGCAGGCTCTGCATAGCTACCCCGAGCGTGACTCGGGGATACCGATATTGGCACAAAAAATCCACCCCGAGTCACGCTCAGGAATACCACCAGGAGGGTTAATAACAATACTTTTTATTCAATAAATTTTTAGTAAATAATATAATCAAAAACACAGAATTTTTTTTTGGTCAAACAAGGGTGCAATATTAGTAGTCATATTGTTTTAGAAAACTTCTCGGGTATGGAAAATTTTAAAACAAGGTACAGCACAAAGTCCAACGTCACAGTCAATAGAAACGGGTTTCTTTTCGGATTTTCCTTCCAGTGTCGTCACATTTGGACTTGGAGCAGCAAACCACACACATCCTTGTGGGTGCTGCCTTCTTTTCAGTTGGTGGTATGTGGTCCATAAAGTGACGACCAGTCAGTCGTTCCGGGTTCACAACGCCAGCATGCTGACGTCCAGATCGGTTTACAGCCATTGGCATCTGGTGCTTTAGAAATGTGAGTTTGCCAACTTTTCACACAAAGTCCACTTGGACCATAGGCCTGTCACTCTTTTTTTCATAAGAATGAAGGCATTCCACAGGCACTGTTCCAGAAGATGCCTGAAGATTTTTTTGTAATATTTTTTTTGTTGCTTCCTCATGGCTGGATAAAAGGTCATGGCCTGGTCAGCTCTGTCCACACCTCCCATGGTGTTGTTGTAGTCCAACACGACCTGTGGCTTCATCACATCCTTTCCACCTTTGGTGTGTATCATTATGGTCGAGGTGTTATGAATGGTACTCATAAGCAGGGCCGGCACTAGCGCAAGGCAACTTTGGTGCTTGCCTTTACGGCGCCAGC
The DNA here is from genome assembly GCF_905171775.1 of Rana temporaria. Classification (NCBI taxonomy): domain Eukaryota; kingdom Metazoa; phylum Chordata; class Amphibia; order Anura; family Ranidae; genus Rana; species Rana temporaria. The sequence goes on along the minus strand of NC_053490.1, from coordinate 335,078,753 downwards.
GCCGGCCAGGGGACAGGGCGGAATTTCTGTGGCGATCGAGACCTCAGCAGCGCCGCGCAGGTGCAGTTCACCCAGGCGCCACGGAGGCGCTCAAGTGCCAGAGTGCGCCGCTCCCTCCTTCTCCTTGTCTGAGGCTGCGGCGCGGTATTTACTTTTTTTCAAATCCTCCTCCACGATCCACCCGGGCGTCGCAGCTGCACACTATCCTCTCCAGCTGCCACCCGGGTGGGGTTTGTCCTGAGGGGGGGAGGTTTGCTTCAACAATAGTATGCTTTGTGGTGGCCTCTGTGAGTGCACTAGTGGAGTGGTCTGTAATAATTGGGGATGGCTTGTGGGGGGCTCTGTACTAATGGGGGATGGCTTGTGGGGGGCTCTGTAATAATGGGGGATGGCTTGTGGGGGGCTCTGTACTAATGGGGGATGGCTTGTGGTTGTGGGGGGCTCTGTAATAATGGGGGATGGCTTGTGGGGGGCTCTGTACTAATGGGGGATGGCTTGTGGTTGTGGGGGGCTCTGTAATAATGGGGGATGGCTTGTGGGGGGCTCTGTAATAATGGGGATGACTTGTGGTTGTGAAGGACTCTGTAATAATGGGGGATGGCTTGTGGGGGGCTCAATAATGGGGGATGGCTTGTGGTTGTGGGGGGCTCTGTAATAATGGGGGATGGCTTGTGGTTGTGGGGGGCTCTGTAATAAGGGGGAATGGCTTGTGGGGGGCTCTGTAATAATGGGGGATGGCTTGTGGTTGTGGGGGGCTCTGTAATAATGGGGGATGGCTTGTGGTTGTGGGGGGCTCTGTAATAATGGGGGATGGCTTGTGGGGGGCTCTGTAATAATGGGGGATGGCTTGTGGTTGTGGGGGGCTCTGTAATAATGGGGGATGGCTTGTGGTTGTGGGGGGCTCTGTAATAATGGGGGATGGCTTCTGGGGGGCTCTAATAATGGGGGATGGCTTGTGGTTGTGGGGGGCTCTGTAATAATGGGGGATGGCTTGTGGTTGTGGGGGGCTCTGTAATAAGGGGGAATGGCTTGTGGGGGGCTCTGTAATAATGGGGGATAACTTGTGGGGGGCTCTAATAATGGGGGATGGCTTGTGGTTGTGGGGGGCTCTGTAATAATGGGGGATAGCTTGTGGTTGTGGGGGGCTCTGTAATAATAGGGGATGGCTTGTGGTTGTGGGGGGCTCTGTAATAAGGGGGGATGGCTTGTAGGGGGCTCTGTAATAATTGGGGATGGCTTGTGGTTGTGGGGGGCTCTGTAATAATGGGGGATGGCTTGTGGTTGTGGGGGGCTATGTAATAAGGGGGAATGGCTTGTGGGGGGCTCTGTAATAATGGGGGATGTCTTGTGAGGGGCTCTAATAATGGGGGATGGCTTGTGGTTGTGGGGGGCTCTGTAATAATGGGGGATGGCTTGTGGTTGTGAGGGGCTCTGTAATAATGGGGGATGGCTTGTGGTTGTGGGGGGCTCTGTAATAAGGGGGATGGCTTGTGGGGGGCTCTGTAATAATGGGGGATGGCTTGTGGTTGTGAGGGGCTCTGTAATAATGGGGGATGGTTTGTGGTCGCGGGGGGCTCTGTAATAAGGGGGAATGGCTTGTGGGGGGCTCTGTAATAATGGGGGATGGCTTGTGGAGGGCTCTAATAATGGGGGATGGCTTGTGGCTGTGGGGGGCTCTGTAATAATGGGGGATGGCTTGTGGTTTTGGGGGGCTCTGTAATAATGGGGGATGGCTTGTGGTTGTGGGGGGCTCTGTAATAAGGGGGAATGGCTTGTGGGGGGCTCTGTAATAATGGGGGATAGCTTGTGGGGGGCTCTGTACTAATGGGGGGGCTCTGTAATAATGGGGGGTGCTTTATTGGGGGGGGGCGGTCTGTACTAATGGAGGCGGGAGGTTTTCTCACCACACAGGCCGGACACACGCCCGCAGAGCCGCCACCGCGACATACAAGGCTTCAGAAACAGGTAAGGGGGACCTGTTTTAAAGTTTCCTGTTTAAAAACACCAAATCCCTGCAATAATATATTAATATATTAAGCAGCCTGTATAATGTATTATTGCTGTTGTTCCTCTATAGCTGCTGGTATTCTGTATTGTGTTTTATATAATGTATTATTGCTGGGATTTGTTGTTCCTCTATAACTGCTGGTATTCTGTATTGTGTTTTATATAATGTATTGCTGGGATTTGTAGTCCTCTGTAACTGCTGGTATTCTGCATTGTGTTTTATATAATGTATTATTGATGGGATTTGTAGGTCCTCTATAGCTGCTGGTATTCTGCATTGCATTTTATATAATGTATTGCTGGGATTTGTTGTTCCTCTATAGCTTCTGGTATTCTCCATTGCGCTGTATAATGTATTATTTCTGGGGTTTGTAGTTCCTCTATAACTGGTCAGTGGTAATCTGCATTGCGCAGTATAATCATTATACAGCGCAATGGAGAATACCACCAGCTATAGAGGACTACAAATCCCAGCAATAGTACATTATATACAGCGCAATGCAGAATAACGCCATCTATGCTATCTTTCTCTGTAAAAGATAAATAAGTTAAACGATCACTTTAAGCATCATAACCATTAAAGCTTAATGGAGCACAGATATAATGTGTGTGTGCGCGCCGGGGGGGCAAAATGCACCTTCGCCTTAGTTGACAAAAATCCTTGCACCGGCCCTGCTCATAAGGCACACGTCTTTTTTTTCCCGCCACCTCAGTGCCATAATTTTTCCTTTCTGACAGGCAACTACTTCTCCTGCCTGAGCTTTTTATTGGCAAAGGTTGGCAGCATGTCATGCTGGTTAGCCCTAACGATCCCATATGCGTCTGTCTGGTTCAGAAGAAGGAACTCATTCTGGGGAACACGTTCTGGGGACTTATAAAAATTGTCTGTGGTGACACAGTAGCTCTGGTTCAGCAATGGCTCAATCAAAGAAAGAACCAAAGTGGTTGCCATTCCAAAACTGCTGAATCGATCGCTGAATTTGGTCCCTTTACCGATGTACGGGACAGAATTCCAGATGTACCCAGAGCTGGATTCACACAGCATAAATGACTTTATGACCAAATCGAGCGCTCTTTAATGCGATAAACTGTATCCAGCTAAGTATACCTTTGTAGGCCATAAGGCTTTCATCAATACTTATATCTCTCTCTGGAACATAGGTCTGCTGGAAATTATTCAAAATAAGTTGGTAAATGTCCCATTTTTTTTTCAGTTTTGGAGCTGGATGAGAACTCTCATCAAAGTCTTCATTATTTGCAAAGTGCAAATATTTCATTATGAGCGAAAAAATGTATTCCGACATGATGGTGTCAAAAAAAAATGTGGCAAATAATTTGTTGGTTGTCCGGTAACATTTCTGCAGGGGTTTCCCCACCACTCCCTGTAAAATTATAAGGCCAAGAAACTTCCAGATGTCCTCTCTGGTTACCGGTTACCACTTTCTGCTCCTTGAAAAGCGCTGATGGGTAGCAGCTTGTTGCTCCTGGAAGCGATTTGTCTCCAAAACAATTTTGGCAATAACTTCATCATTCAAAAAGAGCTCGAGGTATGCCAAGGGGTTGTCATCCTCAACATCCACTTTGATCCCAGGTGCCCCTGTAAACGGAAATCTTGGGGGCGCTACGTGCTCCGTACCGCAATCAATCGAGCACCAAAATCCGCACATCGCTGGGCACAGTCGCAGGATCATCGCTAAAATCGCATTCTGTGTCTGATGACGAACTTCCCCATGAGTCACTGTCACTCAACTCCTCTGCAAGCGATTCTGTACCGCTGTCGCTGATTTCCAGCAGGTCATATAGTGATTTTGAGGTGGAGCCATGCTTTTTTGATGCCATGGTGGCTCTGCAGTTTACAGACACAAAGTACAGTAAAACTGCAGACAAGGGCACTGGAGAAAGCACTGGGGGGCAATCTAAGGTCACTTTATTTATTTGTTATTGTAATCCAATTGGATTACATTGTATCAGTGTGTGTTTTTTTTATACTTTTGAATTTACCGCCGGTTCCGCCCCCCTGCGTCGCGACGCTCGCAGGGAAGGGAATCAGGGGAACACAGTGCATCGGGCGGAAGATCAGGCCGCTGTGCACTGCGGAAATACATCGCTTGATCCCGGGGACAAGGTAAGTAACCTCTTCCAGGATCCAGCGAGGCGATTCTGAGTGTGGCTCGGGGTTACCGATAATGGCACTGAAATTCCACCCCGAGCCACACTTGGGAATACCGCTAGGCCGGATAAGGCAGTGCTGGAAAATAATGGTGGCCACACAAAATATTGACACTTTGGGCCTAATTTGGAAATTTTCACTTGGGGTGTACTCACTTTTGCTTCCAGCAGTTTAGACATTAAAGGCTGCCTGTTGAGTTATTTTGAGGGGACAGCAAATTTACACTGTTACACAAGCTGTACACTCACTACTTTACATTGTAGCAAAGTGTAATTTCTTCAGTGTTGTCACATGAAAAGATATAATAATTTTTTACAAAAATGTGAGGAGTTACTGAGTTCGGCCACTACAGCGAGTGGGGGCATAGGTCCTAAGTCCAGCCACTACAGCGCGCAGGGATGTAGTTACGTCCCTGCTCGCTGTAAGGCCCCTTTCACTCGGGCGGACCGTATGTCCGCTTTTTCATCCATCCATGTACGGATGAAAAAGGGACATACATTGGTCCCTATGAGATCGCGGGTGTCAGCGGATGAACATCCGCATTCCTCCGATTCTGCAGACGGAGGAAACCCCTATTTTTCCTTCCGTCTGCGGATCGGATTGGGTGAACACAGACAAATGGTCCGTGTTCATCCGATCCCCCCATAGAGGAGAGCAGAGAAAAGACAGGGCGTCCCTGCACAGTGTGCGGGGACCGCCCTGTCATCCGCCGGTTCAGCGGGGATCAATGGAGCGATCACCGCTGAGCAAGCGAAGGTTCACGGGGCGAATCATTACTGATCCGCCCCGTGTGAAAGGGCCCTAAAGAACTACAGTGGGGCAGAGACAAGACCGGTGGCTATTACACAGCAAAGTGACCACCGGTCTTACAAAGCAGATGTAACAGGGAATGAAGCACTAATTCAAATAATGCACACTGGATTTCTTCAAGATGACACAGTGGGGAAAGAAACAAGCAGCATATTGTATTAGGATATGAACACACACACACACACACACACACACTCTGCCAGCTGATACATTTTCGGCCCAGATTTCTGTTTTAAACCTACCCACTTATCCCAGATATCTTCAAATTGCTGGACGTAGGACATTATGGCCATTGCCAAATGTGCCTACCACAAATCTGATCAGATTTAGAAAAGTTTAATTAAATAAAAATTTCAGAATGTTAGGTAAAAGTCAGGTGACAGAAATCTAAATCTTAACATTAGTTAGTATGCATTAAATGCACAAAAAAATTATAATCAGATGCTTGTTTTAATAATTATGTGATTAAAACACAAAATTCAATCACATTATGCATTTTGAAATTACAAATTTATGTCATAGATGGGGCTACATTGTTCATTAAAAACAAATATCTTCATGCCAGAAACAAGATTGAAAGTACATTTCTATTTGCGATCTTAATTAATTTAATGCAATGAATTCAACAGTGAGATCTGCTGGGAGTTAACAACCAGAAAAGACTACTGGGACAGAGAAAGAAGTCATAGGAAAAAATGTATTTGGCAATAATTAATTAACCCACTGAGTATAATCCACAAATAACCCTGGTAGATAACGTAGTAAGTTAAGTTTAAACTTGTTCCAGAACTGCTAATTGGGTCAGTTGTTATTGTAAAAACCCTAAGGTTTGCCAATTGTTTTTATAAAAGTGAGACCTAGATTCCCTTGGTAATAATGTATGCTTAGAGTATACTACTTGTTTTTTTTTTTTTATGCAGATATAATTATTTGGTAATTGCAGAAGCTGTGATGTGTTTGTTATGTAACTCATAATGGTGGTGCGGGGAGAATTTGTACAAATTCTGTTGATTACTTTGAAACAGATTGCTTACATTTGACTTGGGAACAGCATATCAGTATGATGAGTATAGCTAACTATAAATCTCAAAGTGAAATCAAAGGCCAGCTATATGCTCTATGCTTTTGCTAGTGATACCCTTGATTGATGCAAGTAGTCAACACATACTGTAGGTTACCCACTAAGGTTGAGGAGATGTCCACTGCATTGGCCAGATATCAATGAATTATAATCTGATTATTTGCATTCCATTCTAACCTTTATAAGGATTCATGACTATTGTGAGTTGCTTCATAAAACAGGGAATAGATTGATTGAATCTCAGCCGGTTCATCAGGGACCAGCCAAGAATCGATCCATGTATGGGCAGTCTGTTTGTACTGAAGTTAATCCATTGATTGGCTTGGGTACAACCAGTCTGTTGGATTTAAATAGATGTGAATACTGCCGGTGGCTATAGTCACTAGCAGTAATCATTGTGTTCTGCTGCCCAGGATCGCTCCCTACCGACAGAACATTATAGCGCTGCAGGAGCGATTCCCCCATGAAACACTGTAGAATAAATCATGCAATAATAACTATGTGTCTATTTATCCTTTAATATAACTTGTAATATATATATATATATATATTGCACCTGTATTGCTGTATATGAGTCCCTTGTTTGCTAGTATATAAGACCAGAGTGTATATTAGGCTTATGGCTATAATGCTAGTTATAAAGACAGAAGAATTGCTAGTTCAACATATATTTATTTCCTTCAAAGTAGGAACATCATATTCTAACAGAAAATGTCTATGGCCTAACAAACCATACTGGCAAATAAGATAGAATATACTCAACACTTGCTCTCCTCCCCGGCTGAGCTCACAATGTAAAAAGAGAGGTAGGCCTTGGCCACATATCTTAGACCCAAAGATGGCCACCAGGGTTCCATGAGGCCTAGTCCATGTGGTTTCAGCATAGGCCTTCAGATAACAGAGCCACAATCTCACTGCAAGCTTGCTCCCAAGAGAATAGACAGAGCTCTGACTTTAAAACTCCTTTTTACAAAACTCACTCATTACTCATTCATACTACCTCCCATTTGCATTTGGACCAATCACTGTTCATAGGACAGCCCCTTTCTCCAGCTGGCTTGCAGGATATTATCTTACACATCTAAGCCAGACCCCCCTGCTGTGCAGATTTTGCCTGAGGACAAAAATCCTTGGTGCCTTTAAAGATTGCAAGTGTCATTTGTTGTAAACCCAGCTGAATTGTTCTGCAACAAACACTAACCATGTTGAAAAGGGAATTGAACAATTTTTTGAAAGACAATTAATCTAGGGGTTGTTTTGGTTGCACATCTAATTTCAAATAAATCTGCAGTAATAACCCAAAATAGAAGCCTATAACAATATCTTTAGGTTTTCAATATTATTAGGGCCTTATGGGAGACTGAAAGAATGAATTACTCGCTGGAATCTTTTTTTTTTTAATATTTAATAAAGGACTTGTCCCAAGCCATCTCCTGTCATTTTTAAAATGTTGACACTTTTTTTGTTGTGAAATGGTAGGGGTACCTTACCAATTCACATAGGGGGCTGGGATCTGGGGGTCCCCTTTGTTAAAGGGGGCTTCCAGATTCCGATAAGCCCCCCGCCCGCAGACCCCCACAACCACCAGGCAAGGGTTGTGGGTAGGGTTGTCCCGATACCGATACTAGTATCGGTATCGGGACCGATACCGAGTATTTGCGCTAGTAGTTGTACTCGCGCAAATACTCCCGATGCCTTATAGAATACTTTTTTTGCGGGTGGAGAGGGGGTGGAGTGCGGGTGGAGAGGAGGTGGAACGGGGGCGGAGAGCGGAGCAGAGCAGTCCTCGTATGGGGGAGAGGAGAGCTGCTGCCGCCTTAGACAAAGCAAAGTCAATCCCCCCCCTCCCCTCGCCGCTGCCGACATCTAGTTACTATGCGCTGGGGGAACACAACAGCTGTGATTTGCATTTGAATAGCTGTGTGTTTCCCCGCCGCACCGTCATGTATAGCCCCTCCCCCTTGCCCGGGCACTTAGGATACGACGGGTGACCTGTCTATCAAAGTTTCTGGGCAAGGGGGAGGGGCTATACATGACGGCGCGGCGGGGAAACACACAGCTATTCAAATGCAAATGACAGCTGTTGTGTTCCCCCAGCGCATAGTAACTAGATGTCGGCAGCGGCGGGGGGAGGGGGGATTGACTTGGCTTTGTCTTAGGGGACACAAGGCTGCATTAGGGACATGGCTGAATTAAGGGACATGGCTGAATTAAGGGACATGGCTGAATTAAGGGACATGGCTGAATTTAGGGACATGGCTGAATTAAGGGACATGGCTGAATTAAGGGACATGGCTGAATTTAGGGACATGGCTGAATTTAGGGACATGGCTGAATTAAGGGACAAGGCTGCATTTGGGGACACAAGGCTACATTTGGGGACACGTGGCTGCATTTAAAAAAAGTATCGGTATTCGGTATCGGCGAGTAAACGAAAAAAAGTATCGATACTTGTACTCTGTCCTAAAAAGTGGTATCGGGACCACCCTAGTTGTGGGGATGAGGCCCTTGTCCCCATCAACATGGGGACATCCACTCCATGTTGAGGGCATGTGGCCTGGTACGGTTCAGGAGGGGGGTGCTCTCTCGTCCCACCCCCTCTTTTCCTGCGGCCTGCCAGGTTGCGTGCTCAGATAAGGGTCTGGTGTGGATTTTTGGGGGGAAGCCCACGCCATTTTTTTAAAAATGTTGGCGCGGAGTTCCCCTTAAAATCCGTACCAGACCTGAAGGGTCTGGTATTGATTTTTGGGGGGAACCCCACACCGTTTTTTTTTATTTGGCGCAGGATGCCCCTTAATATCCATACCAGACCTGAAGGGCTTGGTAATGGAATTTGGGGGGACCCCCACGCATTTATTTTTATTTTTCAATAACTATCAATGACTTTTATCTGTATTGCCGGGACCCGACAATTCATTATAGTCGTGAGTAGTTTTAACTGACCTTTTTTTCCTTTAGAAATGTCATTTTGTGCAGAGACTGTTATAAACACGGGAACATGCACTACTTCACAGGCATACTATACACCCCCCTCCCTGATACGAAATTTAAAGGAATATTTCACTTTTATTGTTTCACTTTAAGCATTATTAAAATCACTACTCCCGACAAAAACTGAAGTTTTTAAAACTTTCTTTTGCATTGATACATGTCCCCTGGGTCAGGACCCAGGTCCCCAAACATTTTTTTTTGCATATTAACCTGTAAAATTAGCACTTTTGATTTTTTATGTTCGTGTCCCATAGACTTTAACGGTGTTCGCGTGTTCGAACAAATGTTTTGCCTGTTCGCAGTGTTCGGCTCATCCCTAATCATCACCACAGCAGATTGATATATCAGCATGTTACATCTCCATTCATTATTAGTCACGGGAGTTGATTTACTAAGATCTTGTTCACACCTCTGCCTTTTTTTGTGTATTTTAAGTTTTGCAGAAACACACTACATTTAACATGGTTTCCTATGGGTCACGTTCGCATTTGTGCATTTTATGGAAAGGGCGGGAACTTTTTTCTGGTTTTTGGTTCCACTGACTTCAATGGATAAGACACGTTTATTGAAAAATGCAAAATGCACATGGAATATGCAAACTGCAACCTGCATAGGTATGAACCAGGCCTAAAACTGGAGCTTGCAAAATCTAGTGCAGCTGTTCGTGGTAGTAAATAAGCTTCTATCTTATGCTTGTTTAATTAAGTTTTGATAAAAAAAAAAAAATCTGGAAGCTGATTTTTATGCAGAACTGCACCGGATTTTGCACTCTCCAGTTTTAGTAAATCAACATTAGTTTGCTAAAGCTCTGAGTATTATAAAAAAATGTAATTATTTGTTTTATCAGGGTTGATTTACTTAAGACGATGCACTTTTCATGTGCAGTTGCATTCTGCAAGGACATTTGCTCCAGAGCTTAATACATGAGGCAAAACTTCACTTTCCAAAGAATATTCAATCACACGCATATATATATATATATATATATATATATATATATATATATATATATATATATATATATATATATATATATATATACACAGCTTTTTTGTTTACACATGATTTAATGGCGAAAGTCAGCAGAATTTCCCCTTATTTACAAGGCTCTGTAGCAAATGCGCCTTTAGTAAACCAGCTCACATGAATACCGTTCTCATCTCTTCTCCTCCAGCCTCCTCCTGTCTGCCAGAATTCACCCTAGTGTCTGCTACACAAAATTGCCCTGTACTGACTTTCTAATAGTGACAGTGTTGGGCCATTCTTGCACAGCATGTCAGCATTGCCAAGTCTATTCTGCTCTTACTCAGCAAAATTCTGAATGGAGCATTTCAAGTGCTTCTAAAGGCAGAAGGTTTTTCTTGTTTTATCTTAATGCATTCTATGCATTAAGGTAAAAAAGAAAAAACCCTAATACTTACCTGAGGCCCATCTCAATCCAGCAATGTTGCACGAGAGACTGGACTCTCCCTCCATATTGGCCGAAACACACATTGGCTCCCGCTCCTGTCAATCAAAGTCAGTGAGTCAATGAGGAGAGAGAGGGGATGGGGCTGAGCAGCGGCCCTGCATGTCTGATTTGACACACAGAGTTTAGCTTAGCTATGGGGGCACTCAGCAGAAGGGAGGGGCCCGGAGCGCCAGAAAGGGACCCGAGAAAAGGAGGATATGGGCTTCTCTGTGCAAAACCACTGCACATAGCTGGTGGTAAGTATAACATGTTTGATATTTTTAAACAACAAAAAAACAAGACTTTAGTATCAATGTAAGCTCCTTTATTTAGGTCACTGTAAATATTATGTAAGTTAGAGACCCTGTTAGCTTCTAAACAAAGGGAGATAATGTAAGCACAATCAAAAGGTTTTACAGAAAGAGACAGAAATTTAAGTTAATCTTTTCTCAGAAATAGGGACTATTGATATTTTCATTCATTTTAAATAACTAATATGTGAAATACAGACCAACAATTGTTGCTTTGGCCTGACCACGGGTCCCAGGGGTTTCATCACTATGCTTGCTCTTGTTTTAGCTCTGCTCTGTGCTCTTCATGTTGAGGAATATTAGGACAATCTCCTGCTAAAGGTCAGTCCTCCCTGTCCCCCTTATCCAACACTACTTCTTATTAAGTAGGCAATCAGTAAACCTGGGTCAGGTTCAGTTTGACTTAGCTCTATTGAATTTTGTCATTTTTTTTCTGACATTTTTTAATGCTAGTTTGCAAGGTTTTGTTGAAAAAGGACATGCGTAGCTGGACACTGCCATGGGGGGCATGTACCATTGCGAAATATATTAAAAATACAACTCAGATATGCAGTATATGCACAACGCCATGGTGTCTGTGAGCTTGTTATTGATTTGTATAGGCTGCTGGCTGTGGCTGTAAACAAGCACATGTGACTCCTGGGCACAGAAACATGCTCCTTCTTGGTGCTATGTTGTCTTTTGTGGTCATGTGAATGACCATCCAGATCCACACAGTCTATGCAAACAAATAACATACAGTACACATGTTCATGACTATGGTATAACATACATTAACCCTTATCTGCTAAGCCACACATTTTACTCAACCTTTACCTTTAATAAATAACTGAGACCACTACTGTAATTTTGGAGTAAAAAACTGGTCGTAGCAGCCTCCATTTATTTTTAAATAACCTTTTAAATATTAAATACCATAAAATAACATTTTTAACACGTAAATATCTGTATACCTGAGATACAACTTTAACCTTTTCTTTAACCCTACTGGTGCTGGACTTTGCAGGCACATTAACACACTTGTAACCATTCTAAAACCTTTTGAGCACTGCAGTACCTAACTCAGGTCTTAGGCCTCAAGCCGACAAACTGACTCAGAGACGACCAACTGACCGCAGTGCCCCCATTAACCAAACCTCCCAGCTACACCTTGGTAAACTGGACTAACAGCCCCTTCAGAATCCATACCACCTCTGGGTAATGGCATCCACTTTAGGGTAATTTCTTCTCCTGCAAAGTCCAAACACCCGCCCCCGCCACAACATCGTAACTTCGAACCTGTGTGGGAGAGACAAAAAACAAGGAAAGAACCCAAAAACACCACGAACACCGTATAACATACAGTTATCATACCAGCACCAAAACACCCCCTTACCCAAATAACCAACCAAAACTTCCCTCCTCGTGTGCTTACCCGGGAAGCGTGGGGAGGGGGAATTTATAACCTCCCCTCCCCTCGCTCTCCTTCCCCACTGACCACTCCCACCGACCAGAACAGGGTTTCAGTTAACCCTGTTATGGCCGGCCCTACGCCTATGCAGCTTCTGTCTTCTGCTCCGGGCCTTTCTCTACAAACATAGTAATAATGAACTTTATGTATGTTGGTGCACCAACACACTAAGGGCCAATTAAATCAGTGGGCATGCATGTAAATAACTCATGTGTGCTGGTGTGTGTTGTGTGCAAGTGCTGTAGTGCATTTTTGAAATTTATTGTGGCACTTATTTTGTTTTTTCCTTTTTTGGGAACTTTTTTTTAAATTACATTCATTCAAATCTATGTGCACAAGTGTGTTTTAATACATTCCCGTGATTTGTAAAGTGCTACTTTGCAGCAATATGTATTTCAAAGCATAATTGAATAAGCTGAAGTTTGAAGCTGATTGGCTACAATGCATATAGTTTTGGGTGTCTTTTGTAAACTGATAGCTGTAAATGGAAATCTAAAAAATGTAAAATTGTAAAAAATAGTCTGGCCACCTGAGGTTAAAACTAGAAGGAAAAGATTAAATAGCATGCTCAGTTGCAGGAGAGACTGGGCTGTACAGGACTCTTCCTCCTGATTGGCTGAGACACACAGCAGATGCCATTGGATCCCACTACTGGGGTGGGGCTGAGCAGTGTCTCTGCATGTCTGAATGGGCACAGAGCCTTGGCTCAGCTTAGGTGCCCCCACAGCAAGCTGCTTGCTGTAGAGGCACTCAGCACAAGGGAGGGGCCAGGAGCGCCAGAAAAGGGACCCGAGAAAAGAAGGATTTGGGCTGCAGGAAATTTCACAGGCAATTTCCTGTGTGTGAAATTATGGAACAGAGCAATGTAGTACTTTGAATGTTACATTTACAAAATAAAAAAATAGTAGAAGGGCACCTTAAAATTCTAACCAGATTCCTATCCAGACATGTAACCTGGGTGGTCAGAAAAGAAAGGGTAGCACATTTCTACCCCCTGAGCCACACTGGGGAAGCCTCCCACCCTTGCAATACACCTTGTACCAGTATTCCCCACATCCTGTCCCCCAAAAGGGAAATGTGAGCTTGTAGGGGCTTATAGTAATCTGTAAACCCCTTTAAAGAAAGGTTGGCCCCCAAATATCTGTTCTCCCAGTGAAATGAGTACAAGTACATTAGTGTTCCTTATTACTCCTTCCCCCAAAAAATAAAAAGTAAATAAACACACAGACACCATGAAAAAGTCCTTTATTAAAAATAGAGAAATATGTCCCCAGATGTAAACGCAGTGGGGGTTATTTACGAAAGGCAAATCCACTTTGCACTACAAGTGAAAACTACAAGTGCACTTGAAATTGTACTGAAAGTGCACTTGGAAGTGCAGTTGCTGTAAATCTGAGGGGAAGATCTGAAATGAGGGGAAGCTCTGCTGATTTTATCATCCAATCATGTGGAAGCTAAAATGCTGTTTTTTATTTTCCTTGCATGTCCCCCTCAGATCTACAGTGACTGCACTCCCTTGTAGTTTGCACTTGTAGTGCAAAGTGGATTTGCCTTTAGTAAATAACCCCCATTGTCTATCATGTTTTCCAATGATGTGGATCAATCATTAATCACAATAACTCGCCGCCCAACAAAGTTTCCCGACCACCACTAGGACCCTCCACGTGATGGTCCTACCTTGCCACGCTACCACCACTAAATTACAGATCCAAGGAGCTTCAGCATATCCATGTGTATAGATGCACAGCTTTACAGTACAGAGACATGTTCTCTGCCTTTAACAGTGTTTGTAAAAGTTCTTATTTATCCAGGTCATAATATAGCTGGTAGAAGTTGGTTACATTTAACTGGACTTGTTTTATCATATTGAAGACATTTCTTACCTTTTCCAAGCCATTACTTCCAATAAGCGTTAGAAAATACCCCACACTTGTAGCACAGATGCCTAAACCAATCACCATGAAAAGGCATATGCTATGATCCGAGAACAGGATGGGAGGTTGGTTCACATACACTGTGATAGAGTTAAAGCTGTTATAGCTGCAAGGGGTGGGCCAACTCAATAGAGAGATTCAGGTATGGCCTATCTACGTTGCGCGGGCGTAGCGTACCGTATTTAGGCTACGCCGCCGCAACTTAGAGAGGCAAGTGCTGTATTCACAAAGCACTTGCATCCTAATTTACAGCGGCATAGGGTAAATGGGCCAGCGTAAGCGCGCGTAATTCAAAGTAGGCTGTAGGGGGCGTGTGGTATTTAAATGAGTCTTGACCCCATGTAGATGCATGGCCGAACGAACGGCGCATGCACGCGCATGCTCAGTATCACGTCTTATTTACGCCCAAACATACGTCAGCTCAATGCCTGTGACGTGTACGTAATTTACGCACAGCCCTATTTGCGTATGACTTACGCAAACAACGTAAAAAGATAGGCCTGTTCCAACGTCCATACCTTGCATGTAGAGTTGCCACCTCATCCCTTTAAAAAGGAACACATATGAATTACACAGGTTCTGAGGTTAATTTAATGCAGGAAAGGCACCAAATGAGTCTAATTACCTCCTTAATTAGCCACAGAACCTGTGTAATTAATATGTGTTCCTTTTTAAAGGGATGAGGTGGCAACCCTACTTGCATGGGATGCGCCATCTAGGGAGCAACTTTATCTTTACGCCGGCATATCTCTAACGTAAACGGCATAACTAATTGCGACGGGCGCACGTACGTTTGTGAATCGGCGTATCTAGTCATTTGCATATTCTACGCCAAACTCAACGGAAGCGCCACCTAGCGGCCAGCGTAAATATTGCACCCTAAGATATGCCGGCGTAGGAGACTTACGCCGCTCGTATCTTAGCCTAATTTAAGCATATCTGGTTTCCAGAATACGCTTAAATTTAGGACGGCGTAGATTCAGAGTTACGTCGGCGTATCTACTGATACGCCGGCGTAAAGCTACCTGAATCTGGCTATAAGACTGCATACATCAGGTTACATCCCTTTTGTTTGGGTGTTAGTTATTTTGTGTGTACAAACTTCCATCTCAGTATATGGCTTGGCTTGAAAAACAGACGGATGCAATGTTTGGTAAAGATCCTTCTGAGTTTTTCTCACACTCTGGCTACATACAGGATTACTTATTACATCATGTGTTTTGCTTCTTCCCTCTGTTCAATAGACCTGTCACAATAATTTTATCTATAGTCAGAACCTTTTTTTTTCTGGATAGGGTGGGGTATAGATATATACCCTGTCAGGTTGCTACTGCTTTGTGTCCTGCTGTGGAGATTCACTCTCTGTATATGTCTTGGTATTCATTGGGGGCTATTTAAGAAAGGCAAGTCCACTTTGCACTACAAGTGCACTTGGAAGTGCAATTGCTGCAGATCTGAGGGGAAGATCTAAAATGAGGGGAAGCTCTGCTGATTTTACCATCCAATCATGTGCAAGCGAAAATTTTGTTTTTCATTTTTCTTGCATGTCCCTCTTAAATCTACAGTGGCTGAAATTCCAAGTGCACTCATAGTGCAAAGTGTATTTGCCTTTTTCGTAAATAACCCCCATTGTCTCTAGTACAGCAGGTGATGGGATATTAAACACCTGCTATTTTCCCTCATTTTCCACTCACTTTTGGCTTGAGGACAGAAAATAAAGGGAATTCTCCCAAACAAACACTGACACCAAAAAAAATGGGTTGTAACCTAATAAACAACTAGGAACATTGTTTGAAAAAAAAAAAAAAAAAAACAACTCCAGACATATCCCTTTTTTTATATCTTTAATAAACACAGTAATGTTCTACAGATCTTGGAAAGAAAAAACAGTAGTGAAAAAAATGAATGTGCTTACATGACTATTACAGATTGAAAAAATTAAGAAATAGAATGAGCATTGTCTGGACTCTACTTTACTTGTTGCCATATACTTTTTTTTTTTTTTTACTTCCTTTGGCTATATTACTAGTATTACCTATTGCAATTAATTAGTACCATGAAATCATTAAGATTACAGTCATTTTGACTAATACATTACTGGCAACTACATGTTTAAAAAATCAGTTCCAGATCTTGTGCTTTCCTAATTGTATCAATGTTCACAGTTTCTGCTGATGGTTATTCTCAAATTTCAGAGAGCCAAGTTAATTTTTGCCTGTTCATGTGTCTGCCAGGTTCATAATTGATTCACTAAGGAATGAATTAAGACTAATTAGAAGCAAGCCCATAAAAATCAGAATAAATACATTTTCAGGTGTGCAGCTTAAGCAAGTAATTAGCCTCTTAGGATTCATTAGTGGGATAAAGTCCTGAAGAAAACCCACCCAGCAAATGTTTGGCCACAAGGAAGCTAGTGTTGTAATTATCCTTTTAGCCTGTTCGCTACCATTTGTATATTATGTATAATGAACTAAAAGTAAAATATAGATTTTATGGGAATAATTAACATGTGTATATTTAGATTAAGCTGTTAATTGACAATTTATGTTAAAAGCCACTGTAAATTGATGTGCTCTTTTAGCTTCTGAACTAATATCTAATCTGGATTCTCAGAAATCTTGTCATTAATTTTTGTCTTAAAGTGATTGTAAAGGTTCGATTATTTTTATTTTCTTAAATAACAAACATGTCATAAATACAGATGGTGCAGCGCGATGTCATACTTACCTCCACTGTGCAGTTTGTTTTGCACAGAGTGGCCCTGAATGCCGTCTTCTGGGGTCACCTGTTGTCTCCTCCCCACATCAGATAACCCCCTAGCTCTCCTGGGGGGCTCCCGAGTAAAGCATTTGGGGTCAATAGCCGCCGAATGCAGGACTAAGCCCACCCCCCCCCCCCCCCCCCCAGCGCTCGCATCATTGGATTTGATTGACAGCAGCAGAGCCAAGGACTACACTGCTATCCATATATCCAACCAAGAGCCGAGAAGCCCGGGCAGAGAGACATCGCGTTCTCACTGTGGGACATTTCAGGGCTCAGGTAAGTAAAACGGGGGGTGGCTGGTGACTGCCAGAAGTTTTTTTACCTTAATGCATCCTATGCATTTATTGTTTTTCTCCTGCAGGTGCCTGGAAAGCATTGCACCCATAAATAGTGCAATGTGGGCTCCTGCAGACATGTCCTCTGGCTTTTAGCCTACACCTCTGTATGGGCTTTTTGTTTGAAATACACAATGGGACCAAATATTCCTAACTAATAAATGAGAGGATATGTGGAAATGTTTTTGGGAAGTATTAAATAACTGCTAATGCCAAATTTATTCCAGTAAGTAACAAATAAAATAGAACAGAAATAAAACCTATGTGGATTAATGCTAGTGTAAAAATAAAATAAAAGAGAAAAAAAACTGACAAAATTAGAAGGAACATCCTTGTCATTTCAGAGTTAAAGGAATGCAACAAGAAATACTTGGGCAGCTATAACTAAATACAAACGCAGATTGCCATGAATTTATGAAAGATGCTTCTGGTCAGATGATCCTGTTAATGTTCTATGAGGAAGTAAGTAGAAATTTAGATAGTGGAATGCCAGTGGACATAGTATATCTGCATATTTCGAAAGCATTTTATACAGTACCTCCTAAATACTTCACTTACAAAACAGGATCTATTGATGTTGAGGAAATTGTAAGTAAGTGGATAAGAAAATTGGTTACATAAATGGGTCCAAAGCGTAGTGAAAAATTACTAATATTCTAAATGGTCTAAGGGTTTTAGTGGTGTATCCCAAAGTTCTGTCTTGGAGCCAACGTTGTTTAACTTGTTTTATTGATGATGCTGAGGTTGAAATTAACGGCTTAATTTCAGTGTTTGCTGATGATAACAAACTATGCAGGGAAATTAATTTTGGAATGCATGTAGCAACATTATAAGAAGGCCTTGATAAATAAGCGGAATCATGATCTACATGTAGATGAGGTTCAATACTGAAAAATGTATATATGTAAATTATATAGTACATGGGGGTGCTGAAAATACACATCAAATTATTCATTAGAAGTGGTACCTGTGAGAATGAGATGTAAAAAGATTTGTGGATCCTTGAAGGTCACAGACTTGATAGAAAGAGAGGACAATCTGTAGCTAACAAAGCTAGCAGAATACCATCATGCATTAAAAAAGGTATATATTCAAGACATAATAATATCTCCCCTTTTACACTAGTTCAGCTTCATCTAAATGTGCAGTTCACTATTGGTCACCAATGATTACATGGTAAAAATGGATGTGGGTCAGGACCCGTCTTGGGAGTTTTTCCAGAAAATGGTTAGGCTTGGTAAGCCTGTGAATTTTATCAATAATCAGCCCATATTTTGGAAGTGAAGGGATTAACATATTGATTAGACATGTGCAATTTGTTTAGTTCCAAATTCGTTTTTTAACAAATTTAGACAAATTCCGAAAATTCAAAATTAAAAAATGCATTTGCAGATTCGAAAATTCAAAATTTGGAAATCCGAAAATAAGAATGAAAATTCGAAAAGTCAAAAGAACGAAAGTCTGAATATAAGAACAAAAATTAAAAAAACAGAAAATCTGAAAAAATAACTAACTAATAATAACTTAACTATTACTGACTATTAAAGTGGAGGTTCACCCTCAAAAAAAATTCTGACATCACATCAAGTCGAGCCATCCTACCGACAGAATGCTGGTGTTTTTTTTTTCTCAGCACATACCTCGTTATCACGATTTTCACCCCCTGGCAATCCCGCGGGACTGGGCGTTCCCAAGCACTGCCTGTGATTGACAGGCTTCCGAACGGCGCTTACTGCGCGTCACAGGTTGCCGAAAAAAACAGAACGTCGGTGCGGCTTTATACGGCGCCTGCGCACCGACGTTCGGGTTCTGTCGGCAACCTGTGACGCGCAGTATGCGCTGTTCGGAAGCCTGTCAATCACAGGCAGTGCTTGGGAACGCCCAGTCCCGCGGGATTGCCGGGGGTGAAAATCGTGATAACGAGGTATGTGCTGTCGGTAGGATGGCTCGAGTCCATGTGATGTCAGAATTTTTTTTGAGGGTGAACCTCCACTTTAAATTATAGGTATTGGAATTTCCTCTCAAATTTGGCTGTCAGTGAACGTAACGAATACAAATTTATCTGAAGTTACGAATTATGCATAATAACAAATGCTGCATCTAAACAAATGGAATGTAACAAATTAATAATAATAATAAATAACAATAATAATAATAATAATAAAAACATATTATTATTTTGTTCTGTTCCATTTGTTTAGATGCAGAATTCTTTATTTCGGATAATTCATAACTTCAGATAAATTGGTATTCGTTACATTCACTTACAGCCAAATTTGAAAGGAAATTCCACTACCTATAATTTAATAGTTAGTTATTATAACATTTTTGGGGATTTTTGGATTTTTGTTATTTCGAACTTTTGGATTCACCTTTCTTATTTTTGGATTTTCCGATTTCCGAATTCCAAGTTTTTGAATTCCCAAATTTCTTATTTTTTCGAATTGACAAATTTTCTAATTTCCGAAAAAAAGAAATTAAACTAACAAACTTTTCAGCAGTGCATATGTCTAATATTGATTACATTTTGCCGTTATGGCTGTAAGGCTCGATTCACATCTATGCATGTTGCTCTTGAGTAAGGATGAGCCGAACACCACCCTGTTTGGTTCGCATCAGAACTTGCGAACACACCAAATGTTCGTGTAAACTTTAGAACCCCGTAAAAGTCTATGGGACTCGAACATTTAAAATCTAAAGTGTTAATTTTAAGGGCTAATATGCAAGTTATTGTTCTAAAAAGTGTTTGGGGACCTGGGTCCTGTCCCAGGAAACAGGTTAACGTGCTCGGATAAGGGTCTGGTGTAGATTTTTGGGGGAACTCCACGCCATTTTTTTTTAAATTTGGGGTGGAGTTCCCCTTAAAATCCACACCAGACCTGAAGTTCTGGTATGGATATTTGGGGGGAACCCCACGTCATTTTTTTTTAAATTGACGGTGGGGTTCCCCTTAATATCCATATCAGACCTGAAGGGCCTGTTAATGGAATTTGGGGGGACCCCCAGCTTTTTTATCTTTATTTTTTATGAATGAATTGCCAGAGCCGACAATTCATTAGAGCCGCAAAGCCGGTTTTAAATGCCTTTTTTTCTTTCAGAAATTACACTTTGTGCAGGGACAGTTCTATGTACGGGAAACGTGCGCTTTTTCACATGCTGACTTTACACCCCCCAGGTACGAAATTTAAAGTAATATTACACTTTTATTGTTTCACTTTTAGCATTATTAAATTCACTGCTCCAGAAAAAATGGCCATTTTTAAAACTTTTTTTTGCATTGATACATGTTTCCTGGGACAGGACCCAGGTCCCCAAACACTTTTTAGGACAATAAATTGCATATTAGCCTTTAAAATTAACACTTTAGATTTCTCCCATAGACTTTAACAGGGTGTTCCGCGGCTTTTCGAATTTGCCGCGAACACCCCTAATTGTTCGTTGTTCGCCGAACAGGCGAACAGGCAATGTTCGAGTCGAACATGAGTTCGACTCGAACTCGAAGCTCATCCCTACTCTTGAGCATTTATGCAGTGCTTTTTGCTGTGCTTTCTTTGTTTTTTTTTAACACAATTTGAGTTTGGTATTTTTAATGCTTTTTGGGGGGGAAATTGGTTGTTGGGCAGATTTAAAAATGGAAGTCGCGGCAAAATCTTGGTAAAAACACAATTTTCCGCAAGTCTATTGAACCAAAAAAAGCAAAAAGCACTGTTTTGGATTTAAAAAAGACCCTGGCCCTTTCCAAAAATGCAAATGCACAAAAATGCATTGATGTGAACATGTTAAAAAAAAAATCTGCATTTCTGCAAAAAGCATGAAACAATGCATTGGTGTGAATGGATCCTAAATCAGATGGAAAGGGCAACACTTTCCTGATAGCTCCATGTCAGCCTACTACTGGATATGCTCGGCCCATACCCCCACCTGCAGGACCTAACTAAAAAAATTTGACTCCCGCCCTCAGGTCGGCGTTCCTCTCTTTTCCTTCTCACCTAGTAGGACCAAGCACCCCTTACCTGGTTGCAATAAACTTGTGGCCATCCACTTGTTGCTCCCCAGGTGCAGACCCCGCTGTGCGGAGCGTTAAATAGGTTTCTTGTGTGAGTGTTATGGCTGCCATTGGGATTGATGCCTTGCTAAATGCATGGCTGTACCCAGAGGTGACACCATGGCTGCAGCTCTCTGGTACAGTAGGTGACCGCGATATTGTGTCAATCTTGCTCCTTTTCTCTGCGAGATTGACCACCTACGAGCTCCTTTGTGGGAGCCAGTGCTGAGCCGGCTCGCCTTGATGGGAAAAAGCAGACATAGAAGCGACGGGGATCCAACTTAGATTCTCAAAGCACCCTGTCCCCATGTTGATAAGGACAGGGCCTCTTCCCGACAACCCTGGCCGTTGTTTGTCGGGGTCTGCGTGTGGGGGGGCTTATTGAAATCCGGGAGCCCCTTTTAATAAGGAGGCCCTCAGATACCGGCCCCCCACCCTAGGTGAATGAGCATGGGGTACATCGTACCCCTACCCATTCACCTGGAGGAAAAGTGTCAATAAAATAAACACACAACACAGGTTTTTAAAATCATTTATTAGTCAGCTCCAGGGGTCTTCTCTGCTCTCTGGGGGTCTTCTTCTGACTTCGGGGGTCATCTTTCGTCTTCTCCGCTCTCCTGTGTCGTCTTGGCGCTCCCCGGTTCTTTTCTCACTCGGTCTCTGGTGCCTTCTTCGGGCTGGCCCCCTGCTATCTTCTTTAAAGCTCTTTTACTATCGGCAGCCAGCCCAGTCTTATTAGTCGGGTCCGTGGGTCCCGCGGGCGCGGTCACAGAGCTTCGGACCGGGGGCACACTCGCGACCCCACGGCTGGGCTTAAAGAGACACGTACAGGTACGTGATTGTGCCCAGCCGTGTCATTCTGCCGACGTATATCGGTGTGAATGGGTCCTTAAGTGGTTAATAGTCATTGAACACTCTCAATATTTTTTGCCTGCCTTCTGCTTCTGCAGAAAAACAAATGTCAAATATCAAATAAAGACCAGCGCTACCAAAGAAGGTAGGGGACAGTGCCCATCTGCTTTCTAGGCATGCAGCCCTTTCAGACTCTTCCAGAGAGAGAGACACGTATGAACATGACTGGATGAATCCTGCCTTGGTCAAACAGTCAGTGATGGAGATGACGAGGACCAAAACATTGTCATAATTCATTTAATTTTCCTTCCATAACGAGTAACTGGTTTTAAGAGCTTCCTCAGGCCAACCAACTTTCTTCAGACTTTTCCACAGAATCTATTGACCGTTTCTTGGAGGCTTCAGTTCGGGCAAGACTGACTAACAGTATTGCCAATATCAGCAATGCACTCCTTTCAGTATTTTTCTTACAAAAGTTCTTTGTTATTCAATTTTTTGTGCTCTTCCTGGCTCGGTTATCCTGGGTCCACCTTTTTTTTCCCTTTTTTTTCCCTTCTTTGGGGAATCATGCGGGGAATTTTTCTTCCCCATTTTCCGAATTGAAGATATAGTCTGTTAGAATCTCAAAAGTAGATTTTCTGTTTTTGTTTTGTTTTGCTTTTTCTTTTTTAAATTAAAGAAATGTATTACAGGAATCAATTGATTCCTCAATTGGTTGATATTGTGTATATATTGTTAGGGATTTTGCAAATATAACTAACGTTGTGTTTGTGCATTTTGATCCTGTTACAGCATCCAGATGTGGACCTTTTCAGGAATGTGGGCCTACAATTAGGGAACACTCCTGGACCCATAGGAGACGTGGCGCCCTATACCTGGGCACTGGGGGGTCTGGGGATGGATGCGAGTTGGAGTCAGGTCCTTGAGATCTTTCCCAGATCTCCTCCTATCTACTGCCAGGGGGGGGGGGGGGGGTAGTACCTGCCTCCGGTGCTTTCCCGGCCCATCAGGGATGCAATTTTTTGCATCCAATATGGCTTTTACCCCCCGGCAGTGGTGTTTTTTTGTCTTTACTTTTTGAACGCTCTGTTGTGCAATCAGCAGTAAGCCTTCTATATCACGTAGGGCAATGTTCCACATCTTTTGCCCTATTCTGATCCCTTCAGGGGAGGTTTTCCATCAGTCTCCATTTCTTTTTAATAGGGACAATGACTATGAGACGTATCCCCCCCCCCCCCTTTGGCCTTTTTTACCTCCATCAAACCTCCTTAAATAATTTTTTTTTTATGAATATTAACATTATGTTTTTTTCCCTTTTTTTTTAGGATGGAATTTGGGGATTTCTGTTTTGAAATATCCTCCGGTTTTTGGGCCTGTGTGGTTTGGGGGATCCCCATGTATTTGTGGTGGTTCCTCTTGCTGCGCTGTACTCCTGGCGTCGCTTTTTGGTGATGCTGCACAGTTGTTGTTGTCTTTCGTTGACGTCTGGCGTCTGCGTCGCCGCATATTGCGGTGGGAGATGCCGGCGCCGTTGTCCTGTGCGTGCCGCGTCATGGTGACACGCTGCGCTAAGGACACATGATCTGTAACCTGGCAACCTTGGGATGCTAGCGCGGCCTCTGTATATGCGCCGCCCCCTTGTGGCGCTGTGCGCCAGGGATACGTGACCCAGTGACGTATGTGTATGTGTCGGGCACACAGGAGTGACGCGGCCCAAAACAGGGGGACAGGAAGACGCAATGGCCTCTGGAATTCTATCTCTCTCCCCCCTGCAGTCTATGGGCCTTTTGGAGGCTTTTTTCTTCCCACCCTTTTTCAAGGATTAGGTGGAGGAGGTTACCATTAGGCCAATCAGTGATCAAGGTAGGTATTTAAGGACGCCAAGGGGGTGGCCTGGGCTTCCATTTCTCTCCTAAACTCCTGAAGGAGTGGGAGTTTATGCGGTTACTTGCTTGCTTTCTCTGTACAAGACCCGGACCTCCAGTGTGTGTGTAAGGGGACAGAGCTCTTTGCGAGTGGGGTTTTTCCTTGGGATTGGTGAGTGTTTTCCTCCACCTTCATTGTTGTTGGAATATATATACACTCCATTGATTTAGAGATTTTTTTGATGTTTATTTATATAATATATATCCGCATACCCTTTAGTGACCCCACGGAAGATAAGCCTCATTTTTGGATTCTGGCCTAAGAGGAATTTTTTCCTTATTCCACCTCCTATGGTGTTGGAGTCTGGGAAATCATCGGTCCTGTACTGACTCGCTGTGTCCTCTGTGACGCCCGCTGCTCGGGTTTGGGTGTTCGGGTCTTGGATCCTGGGGTGTTCTCCATCACGGAGAGGGTGAGTGTGATGATCACTCCTTTTATGGGAGTGTTTTCTTTGACAGCTCCCCTCTCTTTGATGCCCAGTCATGTCTGAATTTGTCCTTATTGCTGTTTGTTGTTGTTATTGATTATGTATTATATTTTTGTTTTCTTTTCTAGAAACTGATACTGTATAATTTTTCCCTGAAGAAGGATGTATACCATTTGAAACGCGTTGGAAACTTTCCTGCATGCCCTTAGCCTAGTCCTGGGGCATGAGGTGACATACAGTATTTTTCTATAACTTTTAACTTTGTATTGACATTTTGTAAAAATATTGATATATAAATATGTGTTGTAATAAATCTAATAACTTTTTATGACCTTAGTTGTCACCAATATTTTTGTTGCCTTTAAAATCCCACCAATCCAGAGGTATTCAGTCTTCATTTGATACTAGGGATGATGACAACCACATGCCACTATACATGAGCTACCTTTTCTACTGTTTTACCCACCAAAAATGTTTTATTTCTCTCGAACAATTCCTGAAATTTACACAACTCTGCCAGTGTAAACAAAACAGCTGGATTGGTGGTAATCTCAGTTTTCGGCTGTAGTAAAGCAGCATAACTTGTTTATCATCTGACCATGTACAATAGTGATTCCGTCACCTGTGGCAGTAACAGGAGCATTAAAGAGACTGCTTACCTCCTATCACTGCCTTGCACTGCAAGTAAGAATCTGAAATGTTTAGGTAAATGATGGAGCAGGCAAAAGCAGCCAGTGACTAAAGCATTAATGATACATGACCCTTAAAGTTGATGTAAACCTGTTTCATGAAATTTGAGCTGGGCACATATATCTGCAGTGTTTTGTTATCTCTATTTAAAGAGCTAAGTCCTGTAGCTTTCTCCTGAACCGTTCCTCTGTTATCAGCCTGATAACTCCTGACAAATTCTCAGACACATCAGATAAAAGCAGCCTGAAAGTCAGGGGAGGTTGCTAAAATAGATTAGCAGGGAGCTGGTGTCAGAGAAATAGCCAAGTTATTGGCATTCCTGCCAGTGTCCAGCATGGCCACGCCAGTCTAACTCCATTGTGCATGCGCGCACGCAGATGCGCACAGCGCGCACAGATGCAAACAGACGCATGCTGTGACTGTGTGGGCGCACCCCCCACCCTATTTAAACTTGTCACTGGCGCATACAGGTTGCTGGATTATCATAAGCTTCCTGTGTCTCCTGTATCCTGTGTATCCTGAATCTATGGCTTGACCCTTGGCTTACGTCTGAACCTGTGACTCTGCTTATCTCCTCGCATCTGACCCCGGCTTGGATGACTACTCTATTATCTTCTGCTCCTGTGTATGACCCAGCTTGTTCCTGTAAATTCCCTTGGACTGATTCCTGCGTATGACCCTTGGTCTGGCGTCAGACTCCGTTCTTGGTTTACCTACGGTACCGCACCAAAACCCTTCCTTGCATGGCTACCGAGTCCGCTCTTCCAGCGCACCCCAGCTACCTTCTGCCTGCATCTACCCAGTCAGCAGCAGTACCGGCAAACCCGTGTACCTTTGCGCCCGCACTGCCTGTCTCATCCCCAGGGGTGCGGTGCACTTAGCCGCAAGGGGCGCCCTCTCAGCAATCCGACCTCACACCAGAGACTTGACAGCTGGCCCTGTTACAAAACACCTCTGATAGTCTCTGCCTATGATGAGAGGGGGTTTGTGCCTTTCCTCCAATCAGCAATTTAGCTATCATGGCTGTATGCCCGGACATCACACTATGTGTTAAACAGGAAGAGAAAATCTCCTAACATGATCTGAACTTTCTAAACAGTATATAAATGTGAAGGCAGCAGATATAGATGTAAAACCTATTTAGACAGATTTGGTTCATCTCTGTGTATCATCTGAGGCGTTTCCCTTCTCTGAGTGTATGGAGGGTTTACATCCACTTTAACCAATTCAATAGGGAAGCACTTTCCTGCCCAGGTACATTTTTACATTTTTAGCTTTCAATGGTATTGCACTTTGAATGACAATTGCACAATCATGCAGCACTGTACCCATATGATTTTTGTATATTTGTTTGAGACAGATAGAGCTTTCTTTTAATTGTATTTAATCACCAATGGGTTTTTTATGTTTTACTAAACAAAAAAAAAAAAGATTAAAAAAATTGAAAAATATATATATTTTTAGTTTCTGTATTTTTTTTTAGAAAATAAGGGCCAAATCCTCAGCCAGGCAGCGTAACTTAACTTTCAGCAGTTAAGTTACACTGACTTAAAGTTTCTACCTAAGTGCCTGATCCACAAAGCACTTACCTAGAAATTTCAGGCCGTGTAACTTAAGTGCCGCCGTCGTAAGGCGGTCCTCCTCTCCAGGGGGCGTTTATAATTTAAATGAGGCGCGCTCCCGCGCCGGCCGTACTGCGCATGCGTGTGACGTCATTTTCCCGACGTTTTTCCCGCAGCGCACGAACGTAATTGACGCCGGGCGGCTTTGTGGATTGCGACGGGACACTAAAGTTGCGACGGGTGAAAAAAAATATACGCGCCGGGAAAACAAATAATTATAAAAAAAAATTATAACGTCGCTCAGCATGCATTCCTGAGGGAGAACTTCATGCCAATTTTCAAAGAAAAAACCGGCATGGGTTCCCCCCCCAGGAGCATACCAGGCCCTTAGGTCTGGTATGGGTTGTAAGGAGACCCCCCCATGCCGAAAAATCGACGTAGGGGGTCCCCCTACAATCCATACCAGACCCGTATCCAAAGCACGCTACCCGGCCGGTCAGGAAGGGAGTGGGGACGAGCGAGCGCCCCCCCCCCTCCTGAGCTGTGCCAGGCCGCATGCCCTCAACATGGGGGGGTTGGGTGCTCTGGGGCAGGGGGGCGCACTCATGTTGATGAGGACAGGACCTCTTCCCGACAACCCTTGCCGTTGGCTCCGGTAGGTACCCACGTGGTGGGTGCACGTGGGTAGGCACCCACCACGTGAGTACCTGCCGGAGCATGATGGGACGGTGATGCCTATATAAATGGGATGCAAGGCGCGCTTCCATCATTGCAGTGACAAGAGGCGACGAGGCAACATCGGAAGAGGGGAGAAGAACAGAAGAGAAGAACCTGACGTCACAGAAGACCGCGATGGCTGCCTGCTAGAAATTGAGCTAACACACAAAGATAGCAGGCAGCCAGCGCTGAAGAAGAAGGCACCGGACATCTGCAGAAGAACCGGGGTTCGCCGAGTCAACAGCGGAAGAGGGGAGAAGATAGAAGAAGACCCCCGGAGAGCGGAGAAGCCCCCCCCGGAGAGCGGAAGAAGAAACCCCCCCCCGGAGAGCGGAGAAGACCCCCGGAGAGTGGAAGAAGAAGCCCCCCCTGGTAATAGAGCTAATAAAGAAGACAGGGGGGCCTCCGGAGCAGAATAATAAATTATTTTAAAAACCCTTGTGTTGTGTGTTTACTAACTTTTACTTTTTGCCTCCAGGTGAATGGATAGGGGTACGATGTACCCCATATCCATTCACTTAGGGTGGGGGGCCGGTATCTGGGGACCCCCTTATTAAAGGGGACTCCCAGATTCCGATAAGCCCCCCGCCCGCAGACCCCGACAACCAACGGCAAGGGTTGTCGGGAAGAGGTCCTGTCCTCATCAACATGGGGACAGGGTGCTCTGGGGTGGGGGGGCCCGCAGTGCGCCCCCCTGCCCCAGAGCACCCAACCCCCCATGTTGAGGGCATGCGGCCTGGCACGGCTCAGGAGGGGGGGGGCGCTCGCTCGTCCCCACTCCCTTCCTGACCGGCCGGGTAGCGTGCTTTGGATACGGGTCTGGTATGGATTGTAGGGGGACCCCCTACGTCGATTTTTCGGCGGAGGGGGGGTCTCCTTGCAACCCATAACAGACCTAAGGGCCTGGTATGCTCCTGGGGGGGAACCCATGCCGGTTTGGATTTTACAAATTGCCGTGGAGTTCTCCCTCGGGAATGCTTACCAAATGCCGTCGCTTGAATGGGCCTTTACAAGGTGTGACTAACTTTACACTTTGTAAAAGCAGCCCTAGTTTTACACTTGGCAAACTAAAACTTACGGCGAAAAAACGAAGCACAAAAGCTTTGAGGATCGCCCTAAGTGCTAATTTGCATACCAGAAGAGGCATTTCGACTCGAAATGCCCCCAGTGGCGGATGCGGTACTGCATCCTAAGATCCGGCAGTGTAAGTCCCTTACAGATGTCGGATCTTCTGCCTAACTTAGGAAAACTGCTTCTGAGGATCAGTTCCAAAGTTAGAACCAGAGATACGACGGCTTACGCCGGAGTATCTCTTTTGTGGATTTGGCCCTAAGTATTTTTTCTTCTTCACTGATGTGCACTGGTGAGGCTGCACTGATGGGCACTGACAGGCTGCACTGATGAGGCTTCACTGATGGGCACTGACAGACTGTACTGATGTGCACCGATGAAGCTACATTGATAATCAGGACACTGATAATCAGTGCAAAAAATGTACTTAGAGCCTTGCCGGTTATCGTCTCTCCTTTCCTCACACAGATACACAACGTATAAGGAAAGGACTGCTGATGGATGTACTCCCAGAACTAAACCCCCTGGGGCATGCATTGGGCACACTATGTGACTGCTGTGTCCTTTGGACACAGCTGATCATATGGTAGAGGGTTGATGTGATTTGCCCTTTACCCAGATCTGTGATCCCCTGTGTCCAAAGGACACACAATGCACGCCCCAGCGGGCAGGGTTCTGGGAGGATTTCCATGGACGTCTTCCCAGAACTGAATGACCACACTCTTGCTATATTGTGGCTATAGCACAGCCTGCAAGTGGTTAAAAAGTTGATATCAAATGCAGTGGCGGCCCGTCCATAGGGGGCGCTCGGGCGCCGCCCCCCCAAGCTGTAAAAAAAAAAAAAAAAAAAAAAAATTTATTTTTTTTTTAAAAAATGTCACTTTAAGAGTGACCAGGCGCCGGACATGCGGCGGTCTATGGGAAGCTTCCCAGCCTGCAATCAGCTGATCGCAGGCTTGGAAGCTGATTTGCCCGTGTTTAGGGCGTGTGCAGGGCGCAAGCTGTGCGCCCGCACACACTCCCACTGTCATTTGATTTGCTAGAATGCATGGGTTTGTCATGGGATTGGCTCGGCGGGGACCGGAGGAGAGGTCAGTGGGCAGTGCCATTAATATTATATCATCTGGTGATATCTGGAGCGCGTGTGGGGGCATCATAGAGGAGCGGCGCCAACCATTGAAGGTAAGGAACAGACCGGCTCCTTCCCCCACTCCAGCACCAGCAGCACCCTAGCATCCATTGCCTGCCAGCCCCGCCACCACCACCGAGCCCCACCGCAGCTGAATACTTCTCTCTGCGCTAGTACTGCCAGTGACAAGCAGCAGCGGCGGCCCCCCCTCTCCCCCCCCCACCCGGAGTTCACTCCGAGTCCCGCCGCCGCACTCCGCTCCGGATCAGCAGTGTGCACTCGCAACAGCTTCGGGTCCCCCCCCCCCCCACTTCAATGTGCCGACGTCTGATCGGCACATTGAGGTGGGGGGGGGGGGACCTGAAGCTGTTGCGAGTGCACACTGCTGATCCGGAGCGGAGTGGGTCTGGGCGGCAGGACTCGGA
Source organism: Rana temporaria (assembly GCF_905171775.1). Taxonomy (NCBI): domain Eukaryota; kingdom Metazoa; phylum Chordata; class Amphibia; order Anura; family Ranidae; genus Rana; species Rana temporaria. Next base: position 335,048,607 of record NC_053490.1, on the reverse strand, counting down.
GTGAACTGGGGGGGGGGGAGGGGAGGGGGGCTACTGCTTCTGCTTCTGCTTGTCAGTTGTCACTGAACTTAGATCACAGGACTCGGAGTGAACTGGGGGGGGGGGGGGAGGGGGGCTACTGCTTCTGCTTGTCAGTTGTCACTGAACTTAGATCACAGGACTCGGAGTGAACTGGGGGGGGGAGGGGGGCTACTGCTTCTGCTTGTCACTGAACTTACACACTGACAGGACTCGGAGTGAACTAGGGGGGGAGGGGAGGGGCCCCCTCCCCTCCCCCCTAGTTCACTCCGAGTCCTGTCATTGTGTAAGTCTCCTCCCCTCCCCCCCACTTTCTCTAAAGTTCACACTGCCCGAGCACTGCTAAGGTAAGCCAGCCAAGCCACAGAATTCAGTTCAAAATGGATTTGATTTATCGCCCCATTAGGTCATCAGCGGACAGCGGTGCACTGCCTGATCCCCACCCATCCACCTTGGAGCCTGTTATTGTATTTAGACTGCTGGGACTTGTAGTTCTCCATCATCTCCTGGGGCTCAGGTGCATGCAATCCACCATCTATGGGACTACAAGTCCCAGCAGTGAGAAAAACTGAACAAATATGGTGGATTGCATGCACCTGAGCCCCAGGAGATGATGGAGAACTACAAGTCCCAGCAGGTTATAATATAAAGCTCCGAGGTGGATGGATGTCTGGACAGTGACAATTGATGG